>NW_020954572.1:29355566-29481610 GCF_900497805.2 Vombatus ursinus | reverse complement strand
ATCTATCTATCTATCTATCTATCTATCTATCTATCTATCTATCTATCTATCTATCTATTTGTCTACTTTTTTTCCCCTCCAACTACCTTAATACTGAGTTACAAATATCATCTTTCCATGTAGGAATGTAAACAGTTCAACTTTAATAAGTCCCTTAGGATTTCTCTTTTCTGTTTCCTTTTTCATGCTTCTCTTGAGTCTTGTATTTGAAAGTCAAATTTTCTATTCAGCTCTGGTTTTTTCATCAAGAATGCTTGAAAATGCTTTATTTCACTGAATACCCATTTTTCCCCTGAAGGATTATACTCAGTTTTGCTGGGTAGGTGGTTCTTGCTTGTAATCCTATCTCCTTTGCCCTTCAGAATATCATATTCCAAGCCCTCCAGTCCCTTAATGTAGAAGCAGCTAAATCTTGTGTTATCCTGATTGTGTTTCCACAATGCTTGAATTGTTTCTTTCTGGCTGCTTGCAATATTTTCTCCTTGACCTGGGAACTCTGGAATTTGGTTATGATATTCCTAGGGGTTTTACTTTGGGGATCTCTTTCAGGAGGTGATTGGTGGATTCTTTCCATTTCTATTTTACCCTATGGTTCTAGAATATCAGGGAAGTTTTCTCTGATAATTTCTTGAAAGATGATGTCTAGGTTCTTTTTTTGATCATGGCTTTCAGATAGTCCAAATAATTTTTAAATTATCTCTCCTGGATCTATTTTTCAGGTCAGTTGTTTTTCCAATGAGATATTTCACATTGTGTTCTATTTTTTCATTGTTTTGGTTTTGTTTTGCAATGTCTTGATTTCTCATAAAGTCACTAGCTTCTAATTGCTCCATTCTAATTTTTAAGGAAGTATTTTCTTCAGTGAGCTTTTGGATTTCCTTTTCCATTTGGCCAATTCTGCTTTTTAAGGCATTCTTCTCCTCATTGGTTTTTTTGCACCTCTTTTGCTATTTGGGTTAATCCATTTTTTAATGTGTTATTTTCCTCAGTATTTTTTTGGGGGGAGGTTTCTTTTAGCAAGCTGTTGACTTGTTTTGCATGATTTTCTTGCATTGCTCTCATTTCTCTTCCCAGTTTTTCCTCTACTTCTCTTATTTGCTTCTCAAAATCCTTTTTGAGCTCTTCCATGGCCTGAGACTGATTCATATTTTTCTTGGAGGCTTTGGATATAGGAGCTTTGATTTTGTTGTCTTCTTTTGGTTGTATGTTTTGATCTTCTTTGTCACCAAAGAAAGATTCTATGATCTGACTTTTTTTTGTGCTGTTTGCTCATGTTCCCAGCCAATTACTTGAGTTTTAAACTCTTTGTTAAGGTAGGGAGTCTGCTTCCAGTATGGAGAATGTACTGTCCCAAGTTTTGGGAGTTTTATGCACCTATAAATTTTCAGTTCTTCCAAGATGGTATGATCAAAGGCAAGGTGCTTACTCCTTTCTTTTTTTTATTTCTTTTTTTATTTCTAGGCAATTGGGGTTAAGTGACTTGCCCAGGGTCACACAGCTAGTAAATGTCAAGTGTTTGGTCTGAGGCCGGATTTGAACTCGGGTACTCCTGACTCGAAGGCCGGTGCTCTATTCACTGCGCCACCTAGCTGCCCCTGTTTACTCGTTTCTTGACCTGTGCTCTGGTCTATGAGTGACCACAAGCACTCTTTTCTGCCTTGTAACTGTGAGAAAGATTCCCTCTCCACTGCCACCACAAATTCTACCACGCCAGCACTCCTCCTTGCCCCAGGACTACTACCCAGAACTGTGACCCAGATCCAAGCAAGGGCAAAGCAAGAGAATCCTGCACTAAAGAGATCCCCGCAATCCTCCTCCAATCAGCCACTCAATTCCCCCTCAGTCTGTGGGCCGAGAGCTCTGGAAGCAGCTGCCATCCCGGGGCTGTGTGCAGGGACTGGGGTTAGGACTGATCTTCTCTCTCACCACAGTCACAGATTTTTCCTACTGACCTTCTAAGTTGTCTTTGGCATTCATAGGTTGAGAAGTCTGGAAACCACCACAGCTGCCCATGATTCAGTCCTTTGAGGGCTGCTCCAGCTTCACTGAGGCCGCTTCTGCCTATGCACCCAAGCCAAACTGCATTCCTCTCCCAGCCCAGTGCGATATCCCTTTCGGATCAACCATCCAGGTTGTCTTGGGCTGGAAATTTGTTTCACTCTGTCTTTTTGTGGGTTCTGCTGGTTTAAAATTTGTTTAGAGCCATTTTTTACAGGTATTTGGAGGGGTGTGGGAGAGAGCTCAAGCAAGTCACTGCTTTTACTCCGCCATCTTGGCTCCACCCCTGAATTTGTCGAAAGTTTTTTTTTGTAAAGTATGTTTTGATCTGCATTCATGCTCCATAAGTTCTTTCTCAGAAGGTGGATAGAATTTTTCATCATGAGTCTTTCAGAATTGTCTTGGATCATTGTATTGCTGAGAATAGCTAAATAATTCACAGTTGATCATAGAACAATATTGATGTTACTATGTATAACATTCTACTGGTTCTGCACACTTCAGTCTGCATCAGTTCATGTAAGTCTTTCCAAGTTTTTCTGAAATTATCCTGCTTATCATTACTTATAGCACAACAATCATATACCACAACTTGTCCAACTATTCCCCAGTTGTTGGGCATCCCCTCAATTTTCAATTCTTTGACACCACAAAAAGAGCTGCTATAAATGTTTTTGTTTATATAGGTGCTTTTCCTTTATATTTTATTTTTTACATTTCTTTGAAATACAGACCTAGTAGTGGTATTGCTGGGTCAAAAGGTATGCACAGCTTTATAGGCCTTTGGACATAGTTCCCAGTTGTTCTCCAGAATGGTTGATCAGTTCACAAATAAACCAATAGTGCTTTAGTGTCCCAATTTTCCCATGTTCCTTCCAACATTTGTCATTTTCCTTTTCTGTCATATTAGCCAATCTGTTAGATAGATGTGAGATGGTACCTTGAAGTTGTTTTAATTTTCATTTCTCTAATCAATAGTGATTTAGAACTTTTTTTCAGATGATTAAAAATAGCTTTGATTAGTTCATCTGAAAACTGCCTATTCATATGCTTTGACCATTTATCAATTAGGGAAGGACTTGTATTCTTATAAATTTGACTCAGTTTTCTAAATGTTTGAGAAATGAGGCCTTTATAAGAGAAACTTGCTGTAAAAATTTCTTCACAGTTATGATTACTGTGTATTTCCCGCCATCCTATTTTTTTCTCATTTATCCTTCTCTCTCTCCTTTTACTCTGTTCCTCCTCAAAATTATTTTGCTTCTAATTACCTCCCATCCCAACTTCCACCCTCTCTTCTATCAGTACCCCCTCCTCCTTTTCTCTTATCCACTTTTCTTCCTACTTCCTCATATGGTAAGATAGATTTTTATACCCATTTGAATGTGTATGTTATTCTCTCTTTGAGCCAGTTCTGATGAGAGTAAAGATCAAGCATTGCCTGCCACATCTCCCCTCCCATCTTCCCATCCACTGTAAAATTTCTTTTGTGTCCTTTTCATATGGGATAATTTACCCCATTCTATATCTTCTTTCTCCCTTCTCCTAGTGCATCTCTCTTTCTGACCCCTTAATTTTACTTTTTTAGGTAGAGTTCTTAGGAGTCACCAATATTATCTTTGCATGTAGGATTATAAATGGTTTAACCTTATTGAATCCCTTATGATTTCTCTTTCCTATTTATCTTTATGTTTCATTTGAGTCTTATATTTGAAAGTCATATATTCTATTCAATTCTGGTCTTTTCTTCAGGAATGCTTGGAAGTCCTCTATTTCATTAAATATCCATTTTTATCCCTGAAGGTTTGTATTCAGTTTTTCTGGGTAAGTGATTCATGACTGTAATTCTAGCCCCTTTGCCTTCTGGAATATCATATTCCAAGCCCTCCAATCCTTTAATGTATAAGCTGCTAAATCTTATGTGATCCTGACTGTGGCTTCACAATATTTGAATTATTTCTTTCTGTCTACTTGCAGTATTTTCTACTTTCTGGAATTTGGCTATAATATTCCTGGCTATAATAATAGTTTTCATTTTGAGATCTCTGTTAGCAGATGATTGGTGGATTCTTTCAACTTCTATTTTACCCTCAGGTTCTACGATACCAGCACAGTTTTCCTTGAAACTTTCTTGAAATATTATGTGTAGGTTCTTTTTTTGATCATGGCTTTCAGGTAGTCTAAAAATTCTTAAATTATCTCTCTTCAATCTATTTTCCAGGTCAGTTGTTTTTCCAATGAGATATTTCAAATTTTCTTCTTCTTTTTTCTTCTTTTGTTTTGTTTTGTTTTGTTTTGTTTTGTTTTGTTTTTGATGTCTTATGGAGTCATTAGCTTCCACTTGACCAATTCTAATTTTTAAGGAATTATTTTCTTCAGTGAGCTTTTGTACATCTTTTTCCATTTGATCAATTCTAGTTTTTAAGAAGTTATTCAGTAAATTTTTGTACATCTTTTTCCATTTGACCAATTATGCTTTTTAAGGAATTCTTCTCTTTAGTGGATTTGTATGCATCTTTTATCACTTGGTCTATTCTGTTTTATGTAAGATAATTTACCCCATTCTACCTCTCCCTTTCTCCTTCTCCCAGCATAAGCCTCTCTCACCCCTTAATTTTATTTTTTAGATATACCCCTTCATCTTCAACTCACACTGTGCCCTCTATCTATCTATTTATACATACATATAATTTTTTCCCCTCCAACTACCCTAATACTGACAAAGTTCTCATGAGTTACAAATATCATCTTTCTCTATAGGAATGTAATTTAATAAGTCCCTTATGATTTCTCTTTCCTGTTTACCTTTTCTATTCTGTTTTATAAGAGGTTATTTTCTTCAATTTTTTTTGTGCCTCCTTTACCAAGCTGTTGACTCTTTTTTTCATTATTTTCTTGCATCACTCTGATTTCTTTTCCCAATTTTCCCTTTACTTCTCTTATATGATTTTTAAAATCCTATTTAAGCTCTTCCAGGAATTCTTTTTGGGCCTGAGACCAATTTATATTTTTCTTTGAGGCTCTGGGCATCTCTGTTTTGACTTTGTTATCTTCTGAATTTGTGTTTTGATCTCCCCTATCACCACAGTAACTTTCTATGGTCAGGTTATTTTTTGTTGTTTGCTCATTTTCCAACCTATTTATTGACTTTTAACTTTATGTTAAAGGGCTCTGCTGGAGTGGAGGGGACACTGTCCCAAGTCTTTGTTATTGTTTGCAGATCTAGGTCTGGGGGGTCTTTAAGTTTTCAGTTCTTCCAAGGTGGCATGATCTAAAGAGAGTTGTAGTCACTGCTCTCCTGGCCAGTGCTCTTTTCTGTGAGAGACCACAAGCATCCTTTTCAGCCCTAGAACTGTGCCCTAAGTACTTGCTCCCCTGTAACTGCATATTCTAGTGTGGTAGTGTGCCTTCTCACCCTGGAAGTGTGACCAGGAGCCACTTATGGGCAATGCAACAGTCTTGCACCCAATGACAGCAAAGTGTTTCCTGTAATTTCCTTGTGACCAGTTGTCCAACCCCCTTACCATCTATGGGCCAAGAGATCTGACGCCACTGCTGCCAATTTAGTCTCCCCCAAGCCCTGTTGACTTACCAGGGTAGGGGGAGATTGGAGAGGGCACCTGTACTGGACTTCATTCTACTCTCACTCTAGTAAGACAAACTTCGTGTCAATCTTCTAAGTTATCTTAGGCTAGAAAATTGTTTCACCTCAACCTTTTGTTGGTTCTACCACTCCAAAATTCATTTTGAGGTGTTATTTTATAGCTGTTTGGAGGGTAACCTGGTAAAGCTCAGATCAGTACCTGCCTTTACTGTGCCATCTTGGTCTCTTCTAACTCTTAATCTATGATCTATGAACATTATACCACACTGCAGTGGAATGACCAACCTTGATTTTAGAGAATTGAAAATAAAACATACTATTATTCATCCTTTGACAAAGAGGAGATGGACTTAGGGTGCAAATTCGAACTTTTTTTTCTTTTTTGAACATGGACGATGCAAGAAATTTGTAGTGCTTAACTATGTATGTCTGTTACACAGTATTTTTTTTTCATCCAATGGAATGCTAGTAGGCGGGAGAAAAGAGATTTTTGTTCATTGAAAACAATGAAATTTAATTTTAAAAAATTATACCACACAGACTTTCCAATTAGTACTAGGAAAGATACTTTGAACTTGAAGACCTGACTTCATCTATCTCATCTTCCTACTGTATTCTAAATTCCTTAAAGGCAGGGACATGTTCTTTTCTTTCCCTGTATTTCTAGTGCTTATTATAGTACCTTGAATGTTGTAGGTCTTTAATAAATGTATGTTGAATTGCCTTGAGCACAAAACCCAGATCTATCATTTGTATTTTTTTTTCTTGGTTGGGCAGTCCTAGATAAGTCACTTAACTTCCCTGAACATCATTCTTTTATCACTAATAGCACCTATAGTGCTGACTTCCTAAGGTTGTTGTGGGGCCCAAATAAAACTGTAGGATCATAAATTTACCGACTGAAAATACCTCAGAAGTTATCTGATCCTATTCCCACATTTTACAAATGAGAAAATGTATGTAAAGCTTTGCAAACTTTAAAGCTCTATAAAATGTCAGTTATTACTGTGGTTGTTATTATTCCTTAAAATGAGGATGGTGACCTGGTTTGGTGGCCAAGATTCTGAATAATCATTAATATTTGATGAGAAAGCTTCCAGGTAGATTTCTGAACTACATAGTCATTCAGGAAGGAGACTCTTCTGATAAAAATGGATTTTAGATTCCCTTGTGGTGAAACACAGGATACAGAAAGGCAATAATTTTGGTGACATAATAATGCAAAAGAGGACCTTAGAGGGGAAAGAGGCAGCACTCTTAATGTTATATGTATAAAACAAATTTTCTTTGTGCCAATAGCACTAGATTTAACCCTTGATTCTATGCTAGTTTAAGTTCTCATTTTTAGCCTCTTTTCTGCCTTTTCTAAGTAAAATACTAAGATCATGGTAGGTCCAGAATAAGAGTGACTAACTTGTTCATAGTCTAAAGCAAAATCTTGCTTAGCCAGCAAACTTGGAAAGGAGGATATTTTAATTAATTGAATCATTTGGTTAATGTACAGTTAAATGGAAACTTCTATCCCACCTTTAATATTGAAAATGTTTTTTAAAAAAATAATATTCTATTTTTTCCCAATTCATACAAAAACAATTTTTAACATTGATTTTTTAAAAAATTTTGAGTTCCAAATTCTCTTCTTCTCTTATCTCTCCCCTCCCTGAAATGCTAAGCAATTCGATATGCCATGCATATGTAATCATGCAAAACATTTCCATATTAGTCATGTTGTGAAAGAACACATAGATACCCTCCCAAAACAACATTAAAAAATAAAGAAAGTGAAAAATAACAGACTTCAATCTGCATTCAGACTACATCAGTTTTTTCTCTGGAGGTGGATAACATTTTTCATCATGAGTTTTTTGGAATTGTCATGGATCATTGTACTGATAAGAATGACTAAGTCATTCATAATTGGTCATCATACAAGATTACTGTTACTGTGTACAATGTTCTTTTGGTACTGCTCGCTTCACTTTGCATCAGTTCATGTAAGTCTTTCCAGTTTTTCTGAAGTCATTCAGTTTGTCATTTCTTATAGCACAACAGTATTCCGTTAGAATCATATGCCACAACCTTTTCAGCCATTCCCTAATTGATGGATATCCCTTCAATTTCTAATTCTTTTTTTTTTACCACAAAAAGAGCTGATATAAATATTTTTATACAAATATGTCCTTCTCCCCCCCCCTTTTTCTTTTATCTCTTCGTGTTACAGACCTAGTAGTATTGCTGAGTCAAAGGGTATGCACATTTTTTTGGGGGGGGAGGCAATTGGGGTTAAGTGACTTGCCCAGGGTCACGCTGCTAGTGAGTATTATGTGTCTGAGGCCAGATTTGAACTCAGGTCCTTCTGACTCCAGGGCCAGTGCTCTATCCATTACGCCACCTACCTGCCCCAGTATGCACATTTTTGTAGCTCTTTGGGCATAGTTTCAAATTGATCTCCACAATGGTTGGATCAGTTCACAACTCTACCAACAATCTATTAGAAAATCTTTCTTGAGGCATACTAGGATCATAGATCTAGAGCTGAAAGGGACCATAAAGGTAATTTAATCTAGCACTTTAATTTTCTGATGTGGAAACTGAGGCCCACAGAATCTAAATGATTTTGACTTATGCAATAACTGGGATTCAGACTCATGTCCTGTGACTCTGAATTCAGTACTTCAGCATACCATTAAGACCATTTTTCTGACTCGGAATCATAGACCAAAATTTAATTTGATCATTCTTTTCATAATTGAGGATCTTATAATATATTTTTACTAATACTAATCATAAATCCAGTACCCCAACTGTCTCCTATCTTCCAATCCATTATAAACACAGATGTTAAAGTTGTGAGATCTAGCTGCATTGCTTATATGCTGAGAGAAGAGGTTTTTATTTTTGAAATGTGTGAAAAAAATGACTTTTCTTGTGATATGCTTCTTTCTGCTAAAAGTTGACCACTGGATAAAATCTGGTTAATTGAAAGTTTCTGGATAGTTGTGGTTTTATTGTATATGGTTCTCTTCTCAGAACCAAGATTTGACTGCCTGATATATATATATTTTTTTCCTGATTGGTTCACCTTAAGGGAGGTACCTCTTCTCTTTTTCTCCCTTCAGTCTTCAGCCCTGGTGAATTGAGTTGCATTGCTGAAGGCTGCCTGCTTTTTCACTGTGACCAATTTAATGAGAATTTGTTCATCTCTGCAGGGATGTATTGCAGTATTCTATCTCCTACAGACCCCCAAGGGGAAATATGGTTGATGTTAGTGGGATTGGAATGGCACTCTTTGGAGAAATTGGGTATTAGTGAGGTATAAATGTAGGACAAGAGGAAAAACTACTGTTTATATTCAGGAATAAAGTTTTACCTTTTTCTTGTATACTTTGAATTGTATAGAGAAAGAATTTGTTTTCCTCAACTGTAGATTTTGAGATTATGCCTGGGTTTTTGTTACATTGATAATGAAAATTTTACTAAGTATGAAGACTGTAGCTTTTGTAGAGAGGGAGATTTTACAGTGTTACATTATGGGAGTCATGGGAAATTAGTTTCCAAAGCTCATGATAATCTCATCCTGGACCTTAGCAACTCTACTCAATAACTTTGAGTCACCTGTAGAGGTCTCTGGTGAGAAAGGACCTATTTTCTAACTTGGGTGGGGTCAACAAAGGACTTTGGGATCCCTTGGCAGTAAGACAGAGGTATCCTTACTGCTCTTCCTAGTGAGTCTTGTATCCTTGTTGTTTCAGGCAGGAAGGACTTGAATTGTAAATACCCAAGGAGACTGTTTGCTTTGAGTTGGTATGATTATCCATTGTATTAGTTCTGGTTGGATTTTGTTTCCTATAAAGTGGAGAAAACCAAACTGCATATTCTAAAGGTTTCACTCAGGTTTTTCCTAGGCTGTGTTTCATCACTGAATATCAAGGGATGGCACTGTTTAGGATAGGGACAAGGATAAATTGATATCCTGACTGCTCCAAATGGGGCCTTAAGTTTGGTGCTAAATAAATATGGGAAGATTTCAAGTTCAGTCAGGGTACAATTCAACTAAACTTAGTTCTGCAAATTTATATTAAGTACCTACTATGTATAAGGCAGTGTGATAAGTGTTGAAGATTCAAAGATGAAAATACAACCCCTTCCCTCAAGGACCTCATGATGTAGTAAACAAGTACAGAAATAACTATAAGGCAAGTTAGAGTAATTGATTCAATGCATAGAAGAAGGTAAATAGCATTGAAAGAGGACAAGGCCTTATATCCATTGATCTGGGAAACAAGGAAGAAGTGGTACCTCTAGAATCATTCCCATCTCAAGTTGAGGTGCCAGGCTCCCATCAATGGAGAGGGGTCAAATAGAATAGTTCTCAATATGCAAATTCTCAAAAATAAGAATTTCCTTCTCAATCAACAAATATTTATTAAATACCTTCTGTGTGTTAAGCCATGGGAATACAAGGGCAAAAGTGAAACAATCCCTATGATCAAGAAGCTTATATCCCAACAAGAGAAAGCAACATGAATGTTTCCAAGTATGGCATGTCCCAAAAGTTTTAGGACTGTTTTACTCTAATAGCTTTAACTGCCCTAAGCCTTTTGGGACACCCTGTATGTATTACATAGTATATAAAAAATAAGCATAGTGTAATTTGGAGAAGGCACTAGAAGTTAGGGGTATCATGAAAGACTTCATGTAGAAGGTAGTGCATGAGCTCCTTTGTTATTTTCATGAAAAGTATTTAAGGCAAGACAGTATGTTAGTGTGTTAACATAAAAGAGTAAGCAGCTTAGAATTTTGGAGCTTTAAGAGAGTTTAGAGCTAATCTAATCTAGTATCTCATTTTATTTATAGAGAAAAGAGCTGAGTTGCAGAAAGGAAAAGGGATTTTGCTAAAGTCTCATGGTTGCTTCACAGAACACCTTGGATTGGAATATTGGGATTAAAGCATTGCATCCAAATGGAGTTCTGAGTTCTTCAACTATACATGCAGTTTAAGGAAAATAGAGTAGAAGGGAACCATTTAATGTTATATATACAGTGTCTTTTTAAAGTTAACTCAAGGGAGATATTGAGCCCATGCTTCTTTCCAAGAGGAAGAAGGAAAGGGGTTGGGGATGAGTGACTCATTCTGAATAATGGAGGATGGCATATGAAGAACATACCATATGCTCTGACACATCTTCTGATGTTGACTCATTCAGTTCATACTGATCGTTTGACTTTGGTTTCCCCATTAAAAAAAAAAGAAGAAATGAATTTACTCTACATTTGCTAATGTTATAGATGATGACCTATGAACCTGAAAAATGTGCTTTGAAAAAATGTCCAAAAACACAATTTATTTGGGAACATCTATAAGATACAGATGGCTATAGATTCAATTAGTTTTTACTGAGCATTCACATATTAAATAGTCTATTGGAAAGAACACTGCACTGTGAGTCAGGAGGCTTGGTTTTCCAGTTCTGACAGCTAGCTTTGTAACCTTGGACAAGTCGTCTTCCCTCCCTAGGCCTCAATTTCTTCATCTGTGAGAGGAGGATTGGTGGTAGATGAGATGATTTCCAAGGTCCCTTCTAGCTCTAAAAATTCTCTGGGAATTTTGGAATGAGATAGACCTGTAATAGTCTTTTCTTGAAAAAAATAATATAGATAAGAATCACATGGAGGAGAAAGTGAGAATGGGTCATAGCATGGGTGAAGAGATTATCCACACTGATTAAAAATCAGATATTAACTGTAAGATATAGACAACAATATTCAAAGATCTACTCTTTTGTTTGTCTGGGCATACTTCTTTCACTAATGCAAATCACATGGCCTATATAATTTGGTGCATAATCTTTAGTCATTGTTCTGGAAAAAAAAATCAGTAACTACACCCCAACCTGGTGGTGAACCTCTCTAAACTTAGGTGGATTGCTTTTAAAATGGAAGCAAGGGAGGAAGGAAAGAAAGGAAGGAAGAAAGGCAAGGAGAGGAAATGAAATAAGGAAACAAGCATTTATTAAGTGCCTGCTATGTACCAGGCACTGGACTAAACACTTCACAGATATCCCATTTGATCCTTACAATAATGCTGGGGGGCAGCTGCTACATATAATCCATTGCTTGAACCATACTTTCTAGCTTGGTAGGATCTGCTGGAATTGTGTCCTACTGAATGAATGAATGAATGGAAAAGCATTAAAAAGTACCAACCACAGGAGATGCAAATGCAGGTACTTATGCGCTTAATAGAGGAGAAACTGTAAATGGAAGAGTAGTGACTGATGGGGTTGGGATCTGGACCCCAGAAAGGAAAAACCCTGGACTTTCCCACATGGCCAAATCTAGGGTGTTCCCCTAAGGCTATAATCCCTTTCATTGTGGTTCCAATTCTCTTTTACCCTTAATCTAGCCTAGCCCTCCATTGTTTTAGCTCCCTATGGCCCCTGGCCACTTCCCACCCTTAATCCTATGTAGGCTCTATTCTCCCTTGGCCATTTGGTCTAGGTCCCTGGAATTCCATTACCTCATAGTCCCCTCAGACTACTTGGCCACTCATAGATCTCTCCCACAGTCTTTCTGTGTGTAAGGTCTATTTTGTCTCCATTAAGGTGATCAGATTCTTAAAATCTACCCAATAGCTCAGTAATGTTCAGATTCCTTGAGAGTCTGGCCAATATGGCAGATGTTCTAATAAACCTTATCTTTGGCTGAAAGAAGGCTTGGGTTGAATTCATTCAGGCAGGATTCGCATTTCTTGCTCTCAGTGTTTTGGGGTCCCAGCACTCTTAAACCCTCAAACCTCAAACAGTGGCCAGCAAGGAGTATTTTGGTTGAAAAAGTTATAGGTATGGTGAGTTGAGCCAGAAGGAAATTAAGTGGCAGTGATAGTACTGATATGATTATGGCTCCATAATGAGAAAGGAAGGAGTTAAAAACGTGTTGAGAGTATATGAGAAGCAGAGGGTACACATACTTTGGTGGCAGCAAGCAGCTGGTGGCCAAGGATAAAGTGAACCATGGTCTCCTTGACTCTTGTCCCCCTGTTCTTTCTACTACTCCACCTTGCCTCATTTAGGGAGTAAAGTTATTACTGGTGGGGATGGGTGGAGGTTAGGAGCAGCAGGACTGAAAATAGGATCAATGTAGGGAAAGTAGCAGAAAAAGCATAATTGGATTACAGTGCCAGTTGTAGTAGTAGTAGTAGTAGCAGTAGTAGTAGTAGTAGTAGTAGTAGTAGTAGTAGTTGTAGTTGTAGTAGTTGTAGTAACTACTACTCCCAGTAGCAGCTATTCCCAGGCCACTAATAAGCAGTAGATAAGCTACTCCCAGTACTGATATGCAAATCCGCTTGATCTACTCCATTTCATGCCTGGTGGCTCCACAATCCTTGGGGCTCACCATATTGGTGCTGGATACCTACCTATCAGTTTAAGCACTACTTTACCTTGAAATTCTAGAGTTCAAGATATTCACTAGCCTTAGCCTCCCTGGCAACTGGAATTACAGGCAACAGTAATTATATGCATTACATGCATATGACACCATATCTTATCTTAACTTTGTATCTCCTTTGTGCCTGACAGTGCTTTCTGAACTAGTATATGCTTGATAAAAAACTTATTGAATTTGAATAGAATTGAATAAGTATGTTGACAGGTAAAGACTATATGACTTTTTAGCTAATGCTTGATGGCACTGAGTCAATATAAGAGTATGATAGCCACTTTACGGATTTGAACTAGGCTAGGGAATAAACAAGAAGATCAAAAGTCCTGGGAAAAAATGTTTCCAGTTACATTGGGCTTGGAATCAGGAAGATTCATCTGCATGAGTTCAAATCTGACCTTGGACACTTAATAGTTAGCTATGTAACCCTTGGGCAAGTCACTTAACCCTGTTTACCTCCATTTCTTCATCTGTAAAATGAGCTGGAGAAAGAAATGGCAAACATTCCCATATCTCTGCCAAGAAAATCCCAAATGGGTCACGAGAGTTGGGTACAACCGAAATGCCACAGCAGTAACAACAACCGAGTTTCTTTTCAAACAGGTAGGGATAGGCAGTAAGAGGAGGTAAAAGATGAACAAAATGATAGTCCTTGCCTTCCAGGAGTTTATAGTTCAACAGAGGAAGGGGAGGTAGATAGGCTATGATAAAACAGGTCAATGGAACCTAATGGGAAATAGTGATAGTACAAACTAAGCGGTTGTGATAAATGGGAAGGGAAGGAAATAATAATTTATATCATGGCTACTATATGCTTGGCACTGTGCTAAAGGCTTTTTACAAATATTATCTCATTTAATCCTTACAATAACCCTGCAAGGTAGGTGCTATTATTATCCCCATTTTACAGTTGGGTAAACTGAGACAAACAGAGGTTAAGTCACTTACTTGCCCACGGTCACACAGCTAGTAAGTATCTGAAGCCAGATTTGAACTCAAATATTCCTGATTCTGGACCCAGCATTCTATCTTTTGTACCTCTTTTGCCTCTGATATACATTCTATGATAATGTGCTGAAAGAAAAAATGTTATGAGGAGTGGGGGAATTCCTCTAACTCGTACCACTTGGATCTTTGCTTTTAGAAATGCCACAGAGCTAGAAATAGTTTCAAGGTCCCTAGGTATATGCTCTCCATTAGACAAGGTAAACTATTTGCATGCCTACTCTTTAAAAGTTCTGATACTTTTAGAACTATCTCATTGCCAAGTTGCAGCCAATCACAGCTAGTTCCCAAAGGAATAAAGGGTAATGAGGAGGAGACATAATAGGAAACAGAAATGAGTTTAATGAAGAAGGACCAGATAGCATTATGTGACATCATGGGAGGTTCCAGCTAATTTTCCTGAAAATCCTAGTTGTAGATATTTTTCCTTACTGTTTCTGTCTTTTTTATTGTTGTTGTTCAGTCATTTCAGTTGTGTCTCAATCATTGTGACTCCATTTGGGATTTTCTTTGCAAAGATCCTGGAGTAGTTTGCCATTTCCTTCTTCAGCTCATTTTATAGGTGAAGAAACTGAGGCAAACAGGGTAAAGTGACTTAACCAGGGTCACATAGATAGTAAGTGTCTTTCAGGCCAGATTTTAACTCATGATGATGTCTTCCTAACTCCAGATCCGGGACTCTATCCGCTTTACTACCTAGCTCCCCAATATACCTAGCTTTAGATATATACTGGTTTCTCAACTCTCCCCAGTCCTCTGATGTCACTACAGATGGGTACTTTTCTCTATGGGTAAATGTTAAGAAAGTTATGTTGTCAACTGTTTTCTAGCTGTTTCCTTTGAACTGTTGTTCATTGTAAATGATCTAGCATCTTACTAGAAAGGGGCAGAGACAACGTAGCTAGTTCACTGTACTAAGAGTCAGGAGGACCTGTATTCAAATTTTGCGTCTGACACTCACTAGCTGTGTGACCATGAACAAGTCATGTAAGTTCTTTGAGTCTCAGTTTTCTTATTTGTAAGATGGGATTTGTCATATTTGTATCACCTACTTCATAAGGCTTGTTAGACTCAAATGAGATAGGAAGGAAGGATGGACAGGCAGAAGGAAGGAAGGAAGAAGGAAAAATTTACTAAGCACTTACTATATTCCAGGTACTGTTCTAAGCACTTTATTAGTATTATTTGATTCTTCACAACAACCCCGCTACTAAGTGCTATTATTATCCCCTTTTTGCAGTTGAAGAAACTAAGGCAGACAGAGGTTAAATGAGGTTAAGAGGTTAAATCCAGGGTCGCACAAATATGTCTGAGACCAGATGTGAACTTGAATCTTTCTGATTGTAGACCCAGTGCTTTATCACCTAGCTGCCTAAAACTGGTATTTGAACTTGGGTCCTGTGTCTCCAAGTTCAGAACTCTTTCTACTACTCTACCTTTTCCTTTGCAAACTTTAAAGTGCCAGGTAAATACTAGAAAATATTATTTGTACACAGGAGACTGGGAGCTTCATAGTTTGCTTCTTTTTTGGAATGCTTCTGTATCATCACTGGAAATCTTCGCTGTCCAGTAAAGTCATGAAGATGATTAGAATGATGGCATATTTAGGGGACAGGAAAGCTTGAGTTCTTGATTATCGCTGATATGCTATGAGACATTGAATAAGTCACTTTACCTGTGTGTATTTATTCATAGGATTGTAAGATAATAAATGTGAACATGTAAGGGATAGTAAAGTCATCAAAGCTGACTCTCATTTTACAAATAAGGAAACTGAAGCTGAGTCACACATGGTCACATAGCTAGTAAATTTTGGGGGCAGGATTTGAACCCAGGCCTGTCTCCAGGTCCAGTGTCCTATTCACTACACTATACAGTCCTCATTCTTTTTCTGTCTCTACCATCTCATTGGTAAATTATATTATCTTTCCCATACCTCACAATAACGCTATACAGATAAATGATACATTAGAATTGAATTTTAAAAGCTGGAATAAGATGCTACAGAAACTTTAGATCTCTTAAAAGACAGTGTAATATATAATGAAAAGTGTGACAGATTTGGATTCAGAGTTAGAATCCTGATTTTGCTACTTTCTTGGCCTTAATCAAGTTATTTGACATCTCTGAGCTTCAATTCTTCATATGTAAAATTGGGGCAGGAGATGAATTGGCTGGCTTCTGAGATTCCTTCCATCTCTAAATCGATTATCCTATGAAAATCTTAGGCAGTGAGGCTACAAAAGTCAGCACCGTAGGTTTGATGTGCACATAGCACAATTAGTGTCATTCTTTTCCATGTTCACAGATCAAATCTTTAGCCCTGACTTTCCAGGTGAATTCTATTGGTTATATACAAGAGACTAGTCAGGAGAGTATGGACCAATCAATTCAAATCCATAACCATTATTAGAAAAATAAATCAAAACACATTCTAGTAATGCAAGCTTCCTGTAGAGACAAAATATTAAGTATTAATTAGAGAAGGGAGTATTATACAGAATTTTTGGTTTTTTTTACCTTTTCTTGAAAATTTTCTATAATCCTGGAAATAACATTTATTTTCTAACATAGATGTTGCTTCCACTGTGATATAACTTAAATTCATGTTGATAATCTGTGTGACCTGCAAGTGAAAAACTTGATTTTTAAGAACCCTATTTATGAGTTTATTTTTTTTAACAAAAGTGTATTTTATTATGAAGTCAAAGAATACTTTGTGGTATAATTTTTGATTTTCCTATTATTCAAGGAGTATGTGAAATAAGTGGGACAACTAGAAATTTTGTTAAGAATTCCAAGTTGTAGCAAAATTTGCTGTAGTTAGCCACACTAAGACAAAAGAAACAAACAAACAAAAAATAGTTGGAAATATTCTCAACCTTAATCCGCTGAGGATAGAATAGACGAATACTGGCCAGAGGTTAAATCCAATAGGAATTGGCAATCCAATGGTTTTCAGATGGATCCTCTGTGCTCTTCTGCAATAATACTATCTCTTATTGGAGCAAAGCCTCCCTCCTCTCTATATTGTCATTCTAGACAAGCAGAATGAGACTTTGGAAAAGTGCTGCTATTATGTACTGAGCTTCATGGTAGAGCTAGGATAACTCCTTGGGGATTTCCTTTGACTTAGTTAGAAGGCACATTCTCTTTGGCGTAATTTTAGAAGGTGTAGGTAAATGGTCGTGACATCAGAGTTGCCAGTGCTCACAGATGATATCGAACTCTTCTTTATCAAGGGTCCTTTGGTGTCTAATTCACTAGTGGTAGTAATATACTTGTTGCAAAAAAATAATCTATGGATTAGTCTCATTCTCACAAATGCACATGCATCCAGTCATTATCCTTGGTAAGGGGGGATAATGAGACCATAAATAATGTAAACCCATAAATAGTCTCAAAATTAATTTTAGCTGATACCTTAATCTCTTTTCTCACTAGATACTTTATCAGAGTGACAAAAGAAAGAGAATTCATAAAAATTCATAGCATTTTACGGTTTGCAAAACATGTTCCTAGTAACAGCCATGTGAGAGAGATGATTTAGGTATTATCTGCATTTTACCAATGAGGAAACTGAGGTCCAGAAAGTGATTTGCCTGGAGTTTCACATGGCTAGCAAGTAGCAGAGATGGAATTCAAAATCATGCCTTCTATTTAAAGATCCTGATTCTTTCTGTTGTATTACAAATTGAATTATTTGAATTTTACTTCTTGTTATTTTGTCCATTCCCTGTTGGAAATGTCATGTAGTAATGAAATACATTGTCATTTATGCATTAGCAAGAAGACTAGATAATCCATAAAATGAATAACTATTCCCCTGGTGCTATCTGATTATATATCTGCCCATAAACAGAAGCCTTACTCCTTTGTTGCTTTATTCATTCAATAATTATTAAGTACTTATTAGATGCAATTCACGGAACTGGGGAGAAAAAATAAAGACAAATGAGACAATATCTGTTGTCTTGGAGTGTATTTGAGGAGGAAGCGAGAATACTAGCTGACATGTATAAAGCAATTTAAATGAGACAATCTCTGATGTCTTGGAGTTTATTTGAGGAGGAAAAGGCAAATACTAGCTGATATGTGTAAAGCAATTTTCAAAGTTTTCTTCCTGCAATAAACTTTTGAAATAGGTTGAGCAAGCATTATTAGCACCATTTGACAGATGTGGAAACTGAAGCTAAGGGAGGTTTTGACTTAAAGTCACAAAGATGATAAGTGGTAGAGTTTGAATTCCAATTAAGATCTTCTGACTCTAAATCCCCAGCTCTTTCTACTCTACCACATCTAAGAAAATATTATATTTCTATATAGGTGTCCCTAAACTCATGCAGTTTTAAGCTATTAAAAAACAAACAAACAACTAAATGAAGACTTTGGGAATACCCTGTATAATAGTGAATCATGTTTTATATTCTACAGTGTTTTGAACAGTTCATACATAATAGTTACCTCATAATTATTTGTTGAATTGATGAATAATTAGGGTATGAACAAAAGAATGAGTATGCTAGTATAAAGTATTTCATGCTAGAATTAGTACTTCTCCAGAATGGGGAAACACAGTAATATTCAATAATACATTGTTCACCTCCTTAATGTCTATTGCTACATATTGTTCTTTTTCCCATGATAAAGAATAGCGAACTCTAGGGAGAACTGATAGTGATGCACAATTTGCTTTCTCATGGCGTCATGATTTGCGTATATCCTAAGAGCATTGTCTGCCCAGTGGAATAGAGTGGCAAGAGCCCAGGTTCAAATCCAACTACCAGATTTATCAACACGTACCTCTTCTTCAAGTCCTGTGAATTCTTTCTTCAGCACTTAGCCTCAAATTCTCTCCCCATCCACTGAACTCCTATATTTATTATTTTTACTGTTGCTTGGGCAGTTACAAGGTTGCATAGTGGATAGATCTCTGGACCTGGGAAGACCCGAGTTCAGATCCAATCTCAGACATTCAATAGCTTCATGACTGTCGTATGTGACCTCAGACTCAATTTTCTCATCTGTAAAATGAGAGTAATAATAGCTTCTCAGGATTGTTGTGAGGATAAAATGAGATATTTGTAAATCATTTTTTCAATGCAAACTTCAAAATGCCATAGAAATGCTGGCTTATTATCTTACCCCCTCTCCACCCCTTTTTTGAGAGGTGGTAAGGGTGGGGTGACCTAAACTTTTATTGTTGTTTTTCTTCCAACTTTTTCCTCATTTTATCTTTTCAATTAGATTGCAATCTGGAGAAAGACATTGTTACATAGTTAAAAGAACATTGGTCATGCAGTAAGAACCCAAATTTAAATTTCATTTTTACTTATTAGTGTAGGCCCTTGGGCAAATCATAACCTCTCTGAACTTCAGTTACCTCATATGTTAGAAGAAAGTATTATCATTGCTACTTACCTCAAAGATAATTATAGAAAAACATGTTGTAAGCTTAATCACTAAAAAACTGAATTATTATTATTTTTCTAATTCAGGGATCTGAGACTTCAATAGTATGGATGTCCCACACTTTTACAGATTTCACCCTTTTTTGCTGTAGCTAAAAATCCATTGAACCTTGTCCTGTCTGATAATGAGCTTTTCTGAATTTGGCAGGGCTAGTATTCAGACAAAAGACATACAGTCTGTCATTTCTTGGCCTATACTTACATTTCAATCCTTTCTAACTTAGTAAGAGCCATCAGAATTTAAAAAAGATAGCTAGATAATGATAGATGATAGTAATAATAACTATACCAGTTAGCATAGCCTTTAAAAGTCCAGGATCTTGTCCATGTTGCTGTGCGATAACAGAGGACTTGCATAGAGGACAAAGAGTATAAGATCAAAGTCAATGATTCAGATGAATGTGTGATCTTGCATTGTGGATAGCCTGTCAACAATGCAGATTCCAACCTGTTAGAACTGACATCTCTTAATTCAGGTTAGATGTTGGGATGAAATGAGGCATTAGCAAGTCATTGAAAGGTAATAAAAAGGGTTCTACTTAGTCTTAATATAGCAAAGATATGCAACAAGGATACAGAAGCACTTAACTTCCATCCATTATATCCATATGAAAATGCATCTGTACAGTAGAGCAGGGTGTGGAGACTCATGTGGTCTTCTGGTATCCCTCAAGTCAGAAAGGCACTGACCCCACATGGGTGGGACATTTTGTTCCCCTAAGTGACGAAGAAGATATGTCAACATAGCCAGAAGCCACAAGGAAGTCAATTACGGGAAGCACAATTTGAACTTTACTCCTACCCAAAGCTAATCAAATCCTGACTTTATCTTTGTTTAGGGCCTAACCCATGTTTCAGGGAAGGGAGATAAAGAGGGGGAACCCTGATAAATATTGGTCCTATCACACAACCTACACATCCCTGCCTATTTTGTGTAAATCTTGTTCATATCTTCTCATATATTCACCACCCAGGAGATGTTCCAACATACTGGTAGCATTTCTGATTTTCCCCTGACACCTAAAGGATGCAAGTGAGACAAATAGGTTGCCACTTACTTATCCCTCACTCTTACCACATGAACAGCCCATCTTATTTTTGGATCATACATATCTTCAGTGTTATCCTTTACTATAGTGCTTCATAATTCCTTATGTTTTACGTATTAGGTTGCTTGTACCAGAACTATGTGCCCTTTCTCTGAGTGATACACATTTTAAATTCTCTGTAGACTGTAGTGTGACATGATTTATGGGCATTAAAATCACTGATAGGATACTAGTATTAAAAAGATGGGCTTTTATTTCCAGGAGAAGCTTGAATCAATTAATGGAACATTGAAAAGGCAATCTAGGTTATTCTCTTCCCTCTGTGTAATTCTGGGTCAAGTTTCTAAGGCAGTGGATCTCAGAATGTTGTCTGGAGACCCATGTGGGTGTGTGAGGTCAAAACTATATTCACAATATTTACTAAGATGGCTTCATTTCAGATATGTTGAATATCAATAGAAATAACTTACATAAACAAAAACTCTTTGGAGAGTCCTCAGTAATTTTTAAGAGTATGAATAGATGGGGAGGGTTCTGAGACCAAAAAGCTTAAGAACTACTGATCTCAGGTATATGAACTGATGAACAAACTTTATAGATTGTCCATTTAACTTCCTGTTATAATCGGTGAGCTACCTCTTCTCATACCAAACCACTTGACATCATCCTCCATTTTCTCCTACTTTGCTTCAGTGTCTGTTGATGAGGTATCCATTTTCCCCATGAGGGTAAACCTCTCTGTTTGTCACCTTGATCCCCTTCCATTCAGTTTCTTATGAATGCTTGACCTGAAATCATTCTCCAGTCTCTAATATTTAGTCCCACTTTTTACTGGCTCCTTCCTGACTGACTTCAAATATAACCAGCTCTCCCCATCCTTAAAAAAAAAAAACAAAACACCCTAAATAAACAACTCTTTATTTGACCTTACTGTTCCTTCAATCTGTCATCCTGTGTCTCTTCTCCTTTTCACAGGTGAACTTCTAAAAAATGCTCTCTATTCTCATTGATCAACTTCTCCTCATTCATCTGTCACCCTCCTGTACTATGGCTTCTGACCTCATTACTCACTGAATTGGAACTACGCTCTCTGAGCTTACCAGTAATCTCTTTATTGCCAAATCCAATGACCTTTTCTCAGTTTTCATTCTTGTTGAATGCTCCGTAGTATTTAATTTTTTGATCCCCCACTCCTCCTGGATAGGCATTCCTTCATGGATTTTCATTACACTGCTCTCCACTCAGTAGAGTTTACTGGTTCACTCATCTAGCCAATCCTTCCTATTCTCCTTTGCTGGATCATCATCTATGTTCTGTCCTACTTTCGATCTATAGGTTTACCCCCAGGCCTTTGTCCTGGGCCCTCTTATGTCCATTTTTTTTGGCCTATCAGGGATGTCATATGTCTCCTTGATTTCAATGATCATATTATATAGATGATTTTTATCTCTGTAGATTCAACCCCCATTTCTTTCAAGATTCAGGCTCATTACATCAACTGCCTATTTTATATTTCCCATTGCAGTTCCAATAGATATCTCATATGCAACATGTCCAGAGTAATGCTCATCATCTTTACCCCCAAACCTTTCCATTTTTTCTAATTTCCATATTTCTGTGGAGGAAACCACCATTCTTCTAGTCAACCAGGTCCACAGTCTTGGAGCCATCCATGCCTCTTCTATCTCTCTCATCCTTCTAAACCTCTTAGTTGCCAAGTTTTGTTGATTTTTATCTCTATAGCATCTCTTGCATCTGGCCCTTTCTTTCAACTCAAACTATCCCTCATATTCAGGCCTTTATCATCTCTAGCTTAAAATATTACAGTGGCCACCTCATTGGGCTCCCTGACTCTAGTTTCTTCCTTTCTTCAATTCATTCTCCACACAATTGCCAAATTAATATTCCTGAAGCACACATCTAATCATGCTACTACTTTACTCAAGAAACTCTAGTGACAACCTCTTGATTCTGGGATAAAAAGGAAGCTGCTTCTTTTAGCATTTAAAAGCCCCTCACAATCTGACTCAAGCCTACCTTTTGAGACTTTATTGCATATTACTCTTTTCTCTTTCATGAACTCTGTTTCAACCAAATTGACATGAAATATTCCATCTTTGGTCTCCACGACTTTGAACAGCCTCTCTTCCATTCCTGGAATACCCTCCCTCCTCATTTTTGCCTTGTACAATCCCTAGCTTCTTTCAAGGCTCATGTTAAATGCTATCTCCTACATGAAGTTGATCTCCACTAACGCCCTACCCATTGGAAATTATTTTCTGTTTACTTATCTCTGTATGTTTTATCTCCCCTCAAGAGAATATAAATTCTCTGAGGACAAGGACTGTTTTGTTTTTATCCTTGTATCTCTAGCATCTAGTATAGTACCTTATACATAATACTTAATAATTGCCTGTAGGTTGAATAAGTGAATGAATGGGCAGAATAAAAGCTTGTTGGATGAATGAATGAATAAATAGGTATTCTTCATTTACTTGATTTTCCCTATATGGAGGGACTCCTTGTTTAACTTGGACTCTGTTCTGGTTCTCCTCGGAGTTAGTAGCGAACTCGTAGTAGTAGGTGAGTATTTGTCCTCCATTTTATGCATCAACTGATATTAATGATCAGAAGTGTGTTATATCATTTAAGTAATCTTATATCTTTTTGATATGTGCATGTGAAACATCATCTTGTTAAAAGAGAGACCTTAAGGCAACATTTAATTTACAGAACTAAATATATTTCTTAGAGTCAATAAATAAACGCAGTGGGATCTTGTATTCTTTACATCTTGGGTGATTATAAAATAGTAAATTATAGTGTAATATAACTTGTGAAAACCTGCTCTTTCCTAATGCCCTCATCAAAGATAACCTACTTGTACATGCAGATTATTCTTGATTAAAAAATTAAAATTGACAGGAAAGTAGGTATATAGGTCAGTAGTTGTTAATTGTATCTTGGTAATTTGGAGGAGTATTAATAAGGTCTGACATTTTCTCCTATTTCCCACCCCCCATCTTTGGTATCTTCCTTTCTTGATAACTTGTGAATTGATTCCTTGATGCATTCATAATTCTGTCACCTCCAATACACATATTCTTCATGTACCCTTCATCTAATTAACCTGAATTTCCTGTATTTGTTCTCTTTAGAATTATTTCTACCTCCTCTACAAGCATATTTGAAATCATGATATTAGAGTCTGAAAGTGTTAATCTACTTTCATTGATGATGAGAAGTTTATTAGAAAAATCCTTAAAGGCAAACCAGGAAAATTGGCTTCAATATTGTAAATAAGGAGGAAGACAAAAAAGGAGGAAGGGGAATTGAAACCAGTATAATTATAGTGATACAGTCTTGACTCTGGGAGAGAGTTAAGAAAATGGGCCTCCCTCCTCTATTTGCATATGTGGGGGACTGAGAGTATGAAATATTGCCTATATTGTCAGATGCAGTTGATGAGTTAATTGGTTTTTCCTGAACAGCTGTTTTCCTCTTCATTTGCTGTTACAAGAAATGTCTCTCTGAGGGTGAAACAAGAGTGGGTTTTATTCAGAAAGAGAGGGGATAGGGACAGCTAGGTGGCACAGTGGATAGACCACTGGCCCTGAAGTCAGGAAGATCTGAGTTCAAATCTGGCCTCAGACCAAACACTTGACACTTATTAGTTGCGTGACCCTGGGCAAGTCACTTAACCCCAAATGCCTAAAAAAACAAAGAAAGAAAGAAATACAGGGGATATTTAATCAGATATTCATAAAATTATTATTTTTTAAATGTCTACAATTTCTTTCCATTTTTATTCTATTGGTTATCCTTCAGTTTTATCCATAAATAACCTGGATCCATTGACAAAGTTTAGTAATTTACATTCTTAACCTGTTTCATAGTTAACTGCTGTATTTCTCTGCTTGGCAAAGAAGCAAAATTTTTGCTGAGCAAGTGCTTTGTAGGCTTTTTTTGTTTTCCTCATTATGGCAATTGATTTACAAAATAAGATCATAGATTCAGAACTGGAAAGGACCCAGAGGCCATCTTGTCCAACCCTTTCATTTCACAAATGAGAAAACTGGGGCCTGAAGACATCAGTTAAACCTCTATATAAAATTGTTGTAATCATTCTATGTTCTTTATTCCATCCATATCTCATTTTTCATGATTGACAACTTCTTTAAATAGAACTGGTTAGAGATCTTTACATTAAATGTCATATTTTTCTTTTTTTTATACTCCTAGCTTTATACTAACTTTGATCTTTGTTATAATAAATCACTGGCCTTACTGTACTGAGACAGCTGATTCAGGACTAACCCATATCATAATGGTGTTTTTTTTTCCTTCCCCTGTTAAATATAGTCAATTTCATTATTGTATAATGTTAGTGTTTGATATGTATGATGCCTACCAATTCTTTTCTTGAAGTATTTATGATGTATAAGCATGAAGTAATGTGAATAAAAAAATTAAGCCCTTACTATGTGCCAAGTACTGTCAATGAAAACAGAAAAAAATCGAAATGTCCTTGCTCTCAGTTTGAGGGAGAACATATATTTTAAAAAATTCAGCTATATGATGGGTGGAAAAACCTTTACAGTGACACGACAAATGACAAGACCTTTCAATTGTTATCCATAGATCAGATGACATAGCACAGGACAGATGGTAAGTACTGAAGGGCCTTGATCAGCAGCGATAGAATGAATAGTAAGATTTGAAAACCTTCCATCTCTCACATGAAGGGAAAGAATTGGTGACATCCATCTCATTCCTGCCTTGACAGCAGGGGAAAGAAGTTAAATGAGAAGGGAAAGAAGAAGATGTTGGGGTGAGAAGGAGACCCGGCTATTCCTAAAGAGTTCTGAGTAGTCTACAAGTCTTTAACCTCCCTCATTCCTTATTCTCTGAAATCACAGCCTTTTCATCATGATAGAATCTGTCCAAGTTTTCATTTCATCAGCATAGCTTTTGAGAATCCCAGAGTCATCATCTCACCGTGATAAAGCAGTGGGAAAGGATTTTGTGGCAGTATTAGATCCTTTCACCATCATGATTAATTACTAAAAACAGCTATTTTATCCACTTGTGTAACAGTGCATGGAATATTAACTATAAAAGAATAATAGCAGGATAATGACTTTTCCAAGGACCATTGCTATCTGAACTCTCCTAAAAAAGATGAAAAGAATGAGATGAGGATGAGGATAATACTTATATTTTTTGTCTTTTTACCTAAGTCCTCCTGTATGTTTAGAAGATGACCTGGGTCTTTTGAAGGCTTTTCCAGCTAAGTAAAATCTGGAACAGGTCCTACCAAGTTGAAATAGTTTTGAACATCAGCCCAATTACAGACTGTCACCCAAGGATCAGCCTTGTTAAATTCTAAAAAGTTCCTCCACCAAAGTTTGGAGACCAAGTGATGAATTGTATGAACATAACCCCTAATTCAACCTTATGTTTACGAAGTAAGGGTTGCATTATGCATCAATGGAAGGATCAGTGAAATCAAACATATTTTGAAGGACTGAAGTACCTTGCACAAACAATTTATTAAATGCTAAGTACCAAACAATGGGGATATAAATACAAAACCAAAACCAGTTCAGTCCATGACTTCAAGATGCTTGCATTACATTCTAACTGGGGAAGACAACACATAAAAGGGAATTATGGATAGCGAATAACATTGGCTTTTAAACGTAAAGTGATGGTTAATTGAGCCATATGAGAGTAGATTGACATATTCTTTCCAGAAACAATGACAGATTTGATTTGATTATGATTCCAGAACTAGAAAAGGGTGGGATTATAGCATGCTAGCATTGTAATTGGTTAGGAGAAAAGTCATGAGGATGAAATGAAGCACCCCCAGACATATATGTAGCATTTAACGAGGTAGCTACTGATCACACCAATCAAGAGTAGGGCTCGGGGCAGCTAGGTGGTGCAGTGGATAGAGCACCGGCCCTGAAGTCAGGAGGACCTGAGTTCAAATCCGGCCTCAGACCAAACACTTGACACTTACTAGCTGTGTGACCCTGGGCAAGATATTTAACCCCAATTGCCTAAAAAAAAAAAAAGAAAAAAAATGAAGTAAGAGTAGGGCTCAAGGGCAATAGTTCTAGAACTGTAAGGTTTTAAGTCCTTCAGGGCTTCTTGCCTGGGAGGTGGTAGCTGATAAATAGAAGTCCTGAGAGTGAAGTGAAGCTCACTGGGCAATGAGCTGGATCCCCATATGCATTTGGGGAGATTAGACAGAAAAAAGAGCATTAAGTAGAGACTCTGAAGTGATGGATGGATCTCAGTAGCCAAAGGGGGTGAAAGTATCTTCTGCTTTCTACAGAAGAATAATGCATGCTTCTTTTAGAGCAGGATTAACCTAGATTCTATGGATAGATTTTATTAGGGGGTCTAAGAGCTTTGATGGGAAAAAATTTACATCTTCCTTTTCACTAACTTTAGTTTCTTTTGCAATCTGATTAATTTTTATTTCATATATTTAAAAATAATATTCTGAGAAGGATCCATAGGTTTCATCAGACTCATAAAAACAGGTTAAGAATCCCCCTTCAGTGTGGTATTATGGAAAGAGTGCTGGAATTGTAGTCAGGAGACACTTGGATTTGAATCCCATGTTATCACGATGAACTTTGTGGCCTTGGTCAAGTCATTTAACCTCCATTGACCTTCTTTTCCTAGATGACTTCTGAGGTCTCTTCCAGCTCTGTAACTATGAACCTATGATGCTATAATTATGGTCATATCATTTAACTTTTCTAAGCTTCAGATTCTCTGTAAAATAGGGATAATATAGTACATATAATACCAAATTCACAAGGCCACTATGAAGATTAAATTATATATATATATGTAATATATACATATAGTGTGTGAGTATGTATATACACATATGTATATGTATATATAGTGCTTTGCAGTATAAATTTTACATATACCATATAGCTGCCAGTTGTTGCTGTTTATCTCCCAAGAGCATGGCGAAGCTTGTTTCATCTTGTATTGGTATGCCTAGTTTTCATTAGCAAGAATCCATGCCTGATGTGATATGGGGACACTGATACCAGTATGTGTCCAGATGGTTTGACAAGGAATAGGATTTCTCCTCAGATAGTCACGGGTGTTGTTTCACAACCCTGGGGTGGAGGTGGGAATTGCTACAGGAACTCCCCTAAAGTAATCAATACTAAGCTGTTGGATGGAACAATAGAACCTATCTCTGAATAACTCTAAGGAGTATCTCATGGGGTAAAACCCATTCAGAAGCTCCTAACAGGAATGAAGAGTTCTTGGACAATGTATTCTTGGGTATGAGCTAAATTATTCAGTCCTCGTATAAACTAGAGTTTGTTGTTAGAGTGAAAGTGAAGATTCAAAACAGAAACCATCATCTATCCTCCCAAACCTACCTCTCTTCCTAATTTCTCCTTTTCTGTTGAGGTTTATCTTCCTGGTCACACATATTTGGTATCTTGAAGTCATTTTTGACTCACTCATCTTCCCTCCACATATTCAGTCAGATGCCGCATCATATTGATTCCACTTCTATATCATCTCTCATATCATATAGGTCCTCTTCTCTCCATTCATGTAGCTAAAACCCTAACTCAGGCCCCTTAGTCATTGAGATTATTTCCCCTTCTAACTGGTTTCCCTCATGCCTTTCTCCTTCCTAACCCAACCTCCGCAGAGCTGCCAAAGTGATATTCCTAAAGTAAATAGCCATTCACTTAATAAACGTCCTATTACTTTAAAGAAAAAAAAACATAAAAGGCATTTAAAGCCCTTCACAACCTGACTGCAACCTATTTTTTCGGTCATCTTATACATTTCTCCCCTTTGTGTGCTCTGTGGTATAGCCAAAGTGGCCGTCTTATTACTCTTCACACAAGGCATTTCCTCTCATCTCCTTGTCTTTTTACAAGCTGTTCACTGTGCCTGGAATGTACTCTCTCCTCACCTGCACCCCTTAGAATTCCTATGTATTTTCAAAGCTCAGCTCAAATACCACTTTCCATATGAGGCCTTTCTTGATTCTCCCAGTTGCTAGTGCCTTTCCCAAAAAAATGCCTTTTATTTTTTTTGTGTGCTTATATGTGAACATGTTGTTTTCCCCGATTGAATGTAAGCTTTTTGAAAACAGGAATTCTATCACAATTTTTTTCTGTATCTCCATTGCCACACCCAGTGCCAGGCATACAGTGGGTGCTTAATAAATGCTTGAAGATTTTTGCCTATTGACCTATTCCATCTCCCCACCAGAAATTAGTCAAAATCCAATCCTGCATCCTTTTTCTTGTCTGCTTTGTCTTTGTTATTGGGGCAAAGGGGTATCTTGAAATATACCTTCAATTTATTGAATGACTAGTCTGTAACTCGGAGAGGTGATACTCCCATTTTCTTTTCTTTCTCTCATCTTTCGAAGCCTTCCTTGCTATATTCTTAGTATCTAAGGCACAGTGTTAGATACTAAGAATTTCGCAAGGATAAAATAAAAATTTCTGTCCTCAAAGAACTTATGATTGGTATTGATTCAAATAGTATTAAGCATTCTATACTATTAAAACTAGGAATGTTGGGCCTTTGAGTTTTAGGCAGAGTTAATTTCTTTTTTTAAAAGAGGTAGTCACTATGAAATGGAATGTAGGATGGAATATTCTATTTTTGCATCAAATTTGCCTGAATTGTGTAGTAGTTGTTCTCTACAATTGTATCCTTGATGGGTGAGTAGCATGGGAAAGTAAGATATTGGATATGATCTCCCTTCTCAGTATTTATTGGTAACACTAAATTTTTCAGTGGGTCTGGGCAATGAAATTGATCAATTTCTTAAGAGTTAAGACCTACTTTTAAAAATCAATTGTATTTCATGGATATAGAAGGAAAAATGCTCTCCAAAATTGAGCCCTATCCTTGAGTGACCTTTATATCCAAGAAAATAGGAGAAGAGTTTCTATCTCTAGACTTAACTCTGGTGTTTTCTCTTCTTCCTCTTCCTGTGAGGGAGGTGATTTTCCCTCCCCCAAGAGATGGTATCATGGGTTTGTGCGCAGATTGTTAGATGTGAAAATAAGGAAAAACATGTATTTAACTGTGACTTACTACCTGAGTGACTGTGGATGTTTCACTTAACCTCTCTAAACCTTTTTCCTCATCAATAAAGTGGAAACAGTAATGCTTGTATCTGTAATACTTACCTCACAGGACTATCATGAAGGGAAAAAGAGAATGAACATAAAGTATATTGTTAACTTTAAAGTAATAACAATTTTATTATTATTGTTAGGTGGGCTATATGCTCTTCATAAAATGATACATAATGAGATTGTGCCACTTGAATTCTTTTTGAACATCTTTAATTCATAACATACTAATTTCATTTTTAAAGTAAAGGCTTTGGAATTTAAATTGGTTAACATTAGTAATTTGTAGAGAGTTTGAAAGAAGTGTCTCTCAGGATTGTGCTTAGGAATAATGAGTAAAATACTTCATATGTCTTTGAATAAGTACCTTTTACTTGTTGAATAGATCTCAAATATTTATTTATTTGAAACATAAAACCCTTACAATGGTTGTAGGTAGTGACAGATACTTTTAAAAATCAAATTAAACTGATAATAATAATGTTGGCTGGAACCAGGGTCATGATTTAATAAATTGAACCTTTTGAAAAGTACTGCAGACCCTTACTTACTCTGTTTCTATGGCATCTGTTGCCATAGTAACCAAGGAAGGCTTTGAAAGATGAGAGAAAGAAAAGAAAATGGGAATATCACCTCTCCGCAGCTGCTGATATACCAAGTTATGAGAATGAGAAGGAATAGAGTAATTGTGAGAGCCTTGTATGAGTTTCTAGAAGCCTGGACCAAAAAGTGTCATTGTAATGTATGGAGCTGAATGTTAGTACAGAAAAAAAGCTTTACTGCTTAGGCTCAGAATAGCGTTTAGGAGGCTATGTCTTAAGATGGATATTTGTAAGGTTCAGGGAGAAGTCCTTGTGTTATGGAGGATGGAGATTTTTTAAGGGAAATAAAAGGGAATAAGCATTTTAATTAGTGGAGGGGACAAAGAAGGGAAATGGAGAAGTGGGGAGAGACTATGGCTGACTTGTGGTCTGTTCTGATAAAGATAGAATTCTATTCTTCAGGACATCTGAGAAATTGTCATTTTTTTTAGGTGTTTCTGAGGTCATTAAAACAAACAAACAACAAAGGTGCTAAAGTTTGTTCATAGTAGGAATTTCTGATTTAAATCATAATTTTCCACAGCCAGTTTCCTGACCCTAATGCAAACTTTCAGCGTACTTCAGTGAGAAGGTTCACTCCTCACTCTCAGTCTTTTGTAATGTACATATTAGGTTGTTTTGCATCTGTAAGATGACCAAGCAAACCATCTTACAGTTTTAGAATACAGTGGCACTGTCCTAAATACCTACCCTGCCCTAATAAGTCCTAAATACCTACCACTGAAGCCAAGAAAAATAAAAGCAAGTAATGAATGTTGCCCTGGCTTACCTGCCACTGGTTCTTAAGCTTTATGGAATGAGGTATCTATGAAGTATATGATGATTATAACTTGCCTCAGCTGTATCCTCTCAGCTGTTTCTCTTTCCCTTCATCTGTGCATCATTCTTGCTTTGTCCTAGTATGTTTTGCTAGTCCGCTCTTCTGTATGGTGAGGAAGAAAGGGGATAACTTTAGCCAAGTGCTGATTGTTGTGTTAATCATTCATATCCATACATCTTAGGAGTTGAGAAAGGAGTTATGGGGGAGAGGGGATCTAAAGAGAACCAGAGGTTTGAAAATTGTCCTGTATTATAATGAAAAGGGAGATGATTAAATGTAAAGAAGGACTGGGGATTACTAGGCAGTGTCTATTAGAGAGTGAGTGAGAGCTGTGATGAGTGCAAAGCTGTACTAAATCTCTAAAGAGCTGGGGGTAAGTCAACATTTCTTGTGGAAACCAAGTGCAAAGAGAACAACTTACTTTATGATCTCTGTCCCCTATGATACTGATACTCTGAAATACTGGGTTAAAACCAATGAGTTTTCCCACTAACTACTGCACTGGTTTAAATATAGGTGACCTATGCATATAGGCTATGCCCCTAAAATTAGGTATTTGAGAAGAAAAAAATGTATAGCTATACACTGATGAAAATTTGCATACAATTACCACAAAAAATATTTACTGAAAAACCATTTACACTGATTTAAATTCAGGCAAAAATGATTTATTCTTTATAAAAACTTTTTTGACATCTTTTTTAGTTATATCACCTTTACTTCTCAATATGTACCTCTCTCTCTCCCACCTAGAGATCCATCCCTTTTAACAGATGATTTAAAAAAAAAGAAGAAAAACACTTCAGTGAAACTGAGCAACAACCAGCACTAATAGTATATGCAGTTACATACTTATACATTCCCTCTTCCCATCCTCTACTTCCAAAAAAGAAAAAAATAAGTTATATCCTTATATCTCTCTGACTGGGTTTGGTTATTGTAATAATATTGTTGCTCTTATTTCCAATTATGTTGTAGTTGTGTGTGTGTGTGTGTGTGTGTGTGTGTGTGTGTGTATTTTTTTTTCCCCTCTTGGCTTGGCTTACTTCATTTACTTCATAGAAGTATTCCTATATTTCTCTGTGTTTTTCATTACCTTTATTCCATATGGTATAATGTAACTGTTACATTTGTACACTAACTTGTTAGCCATTCCTCAATTAAGGGGATCTACTCTGTATTATCACAAAAGTGCTACTAGTAATATTTTGGTGTATACAAGACCTTTCATTTTATAATTGACCTCTTTGGGGTATATGCCTAGCAGTGTGATGTCTGGGTCAAAAGCTGTAGATATTTTAGTCACTTTTTTCAGGGCAGATTTAGATTGCTTTCCAGAATGGACATACCAATTTGTATGTCACCAAAAGTGAAGGAACTTCACCTCTACCTATCTTTCTGCATCTCACCGACATTGATTATTCCCATCTCTTGCTATCTTTGACAATTTTCTGGGTATAAGGTGAAAGCTGAGTGATTTTGATTTGCATTTTTCATATGATTAGTGATTGGGAGCATTCTTTCATATGATCAATAATAGTTGGCACTTTTGTTTGACAACTACTTTCTTTTTCCTTGTCCTTTGACCACTTATCCATTAGGGAATGATTGTTGTGTAACTTTTTAATTGTCACTGCTCTCCATCATTTTCATTGTTAGTTGTTGCATACTAAGTTTCATTCAGTGTGCTCTTAATACAAGATTATGGATCACACTCCAGTGTTTATACAAACCAAATTTAAGGAAGAAAAAGAATAAGTTTCCAGGCCAATCAGTATTTGTAAATGTATTTTTGTTTCAAAAGAGATACAGGCTGCCCATAAGAATATATTTGTGTCCCCTTTACTCTGAACTCTAAAAATAAAAGGCTTTCTCATTTTAACAGCCACTTTCTAGTCAGCATGAGGGGAATGCTGATGCACAGGGACTTTGGTGACTGCCTACTGTTTTATTTGGGGTTTTTATCTTTGCACTAAAGTCAACACAAGTCTTTCCTCTTGCAATAGTGTGCCTGCTAGGTGGCCCAGCATTTACTTGCTTGTGCCTTCTTTGCTGAGGAGTGGGTTTGTAAGTGCAACATTGTGTTCAGGCTCTGGCTTTGAGCAACTCGGAAACCTTGCCTCTATGTCCATGGGCTCACTATCCTAGATAGTTGATCCAACTACTTAATAAGCCAGAGAAGAGCCATATGACACCGTAGAAATAATAGCAAACTGGATTTTGGGAGCCTTAGTATCAGTTCTGTAACCTTGGGAAAGTACTTGTAAAATGGGGGAATTAGATGAGATGGCATCAAAGGTTCTTTTCAATCCTAGTGTTATATTATTCTGTGGTTGCTTTTGAACTTTATATGCCATCTTGCATCTTTTAGCTTCCAGGCACAGAGCTTCTAATTATAACTTGGAAGGAAGGAAAGAGAAATTTCATGTGAGCTAGCTACCCATAAGCACTATCATAGTAGCAAATTTGTATGTAATTTCCTAGTAGTGAGGTTTATACAATGTGTTTTTTTCACTTATGGGAAACTTCTTCATGGTTTAGTTTGTCATGGCATACACAGAAGAGAAGAGAAGAGGTATTACACAATTATTCTGGAGTTTCTTGTTCCTAATACAAAACTCGTGAAGGTGCTGCCTTACCCTTCAGACTGTGTGGCATTAGAGTTGCATTGTGAAGGTGGAGTTTCAGTGGATTGGTTAATAGGTCTTTGGGAACTGAAACTACATGACTGTTCAATTGATAAACCAATATTCTTCAACAGGAGGCTACATAAAGTGGTTCAATTTATACAGGAAAATTGGCATTTTAATGTTCAAGATGTTCATCTTCCTGGTGGATCATAGGAACCAGAATGATCTAGCAACTGAAACTCAGTTGTGTGCTTTTCTTTTCAACTTTATTCTCTTTCTACCTACATCCTCTCCCCAAATTGGGCCAACACCTCCTGATTCAGGAGCTATTGTAACAAAAAAGAGCAGGACCCAGTTTTTCACATTAGCCTAATTTATATATCACTGAGCAGACTTCTGTGTTGGAGATTGGAATCGCTGATGAATGGTGGGAAGTATTTTCTTATTTCTAGCATCAGTCTTAATCTCCACCAGTCAAATTATTTCCTTAGGGGAAAGGAAACAAAAACAAATTATACAAGGAGGATGAAATTAGTTGGCAGTTATTAAAGAGATTTAGCATTACTAGTTTGTCATGGCTCTGTGACACTAATCAATCTGAGTTGATGTTTATCACCGAATTGTGACATTACACACCAGAAGAATTATGTAGGTACCCTTTACTTGAGCAACTGTATTTTACCTTTAGATTAATTTGGTTGTCCTATTTACTCTTGTTTTTTTTTTTGTAATGAAAATGCCTTTTATTCATATATATGCTTTTATTCATAGCACTCCTAATTCTTTACAAGGAGGGACCACCAGGTGGGTGCAGAGTCTCCTGTTTTGTGATGTATGTAAGTGTGTGTATGTGTGTTCTGTTGGATTTCTTGTTTATTTCCTTTCTCCTTGGAATAAAGATAGTGACTTCAACTGTTTCTGTGTGGTAACAGTCTGGAAAGGAAACTCTAAGTCAGAATGTCTGTTAAGACAAACTCATGACATTAAGCTGGGTTATCTGGGGGAAAAATAAAAGGCTTCTCTGGGTTTTTAGCAGTGTTATGAGTTTCTAGGATCTTTTCTATTTCCCAGAGTATGGGTACTAGTTGTTGTTACTCCATTAAACATGTTGTACTTATATTACTTGTTGACCTCAGTAACAAATGCACTCTCTGGTAAATTTTTTATATAAATACCCATCTGATTTTGACATCCACTTGTATATGTCTTATATATTAGAATCGTCTCATCAGGATAGTTTGGAGCTGCATAGGGACTACACCAGTGCACAGGTCCATCTCTACTTGTGCCTTCTGGATTTGTCATTAACTGTTACACTTCTGCTTTGAAGGACACTTAAGTAATTTCTATCCTGAGTTCTAAGTCTGACTACCTCCTTCTGCAACACTGTAGAGTAGTGTAGTTGTTTCACCTTTCGGTCCTGGGATTGGGCTAAATTCCTGTCTTTGTCAGATGTGAAGATAGAGGCAATAGAAGAAAATTAAAAACACACGGTTTTGTGATTCAGAATGGTGATATGATGTGAGTCAAGGTCAGATTCTCACAGAGAGCAGTAATTGCCTACTGGCAAATAGAGCAACCTACATTTGGGGGTGGGTATTTTTCCAGAGAGAGAAACAATGCCCTTTGGGCCTTGTAAACTCAGTGTTGTGGCCTGGCATCGCAGGAACTTGTCCAGCCTGTTTTGTATAGGTCAACTCATTGGAACTTAAAGTTATGGAGTTATAGAATTCCAGAGCTGGAATACAAGATGCAAGACAAATAGAACCGGGGCATCAGAATATCAGAATTGGTATCTTTAAGTCATAAGTTCTTGGAACTGTAATGGACCTTAGACACCACATAATCCTTTTCCCATCCTCAACAATCCTCTTTTTATAGATGAATAAATTGTACCTAGAGAGTCCAAATAATTTACTCCCAAGGTCACTAAATTAAACATAAGAACAAACCTACAATAAGTATGTATATTTTAAAGCTCTTACTTTGTGTAGGGCATAATGTGAAGCCCTGGGTAGGATACAAAATTTAGATAAAATATAGTCCTTGACTTCAAGGAATTAGCTAGTACTTGAACCCAGGAGTCTCAACTCCTAGTCAGTAGGGCTGTTTGGGAAATGTGAAGCCAAGAAATATTCCATGTATCTATCTAATATAACATATATATGTACATATATGTATGTATACATATTATAGTCTGTTCCAGATGTTTCTTAGATATAAGCAAAAGATAGAATATTTTTCATTGTTGAATTCAGATATATTAGGAATAGTTTTCCCCAAAAGGTAGAAGTAGGCTCAACATAAGGAAAAACTTATCAATTAGAGTTGTCTAAAAATGGAATAGGTTACAGCATGGAATGGTATGTTCCTCATTACTGAGCTAGGTCTTCAAACAGAATTCATAAGCACTTGGTGGGAATTTCATAGGATGGATTCATGATTTAGGTGAGAATTGAACTGGATGATCTCTAAGGTTCCTACAAAATCTGTTTGATTCTTTATGTAATACTACCTAGGTTTGTCAAGGTCAATGACTCATATAGTCTCTTATGTGTTTTTGCTAAACGCTAGAAAAATTAATAATATCCCTCATCTATTTTATTTGGACTGAGGACAAATAATCGACTTCCACTCACATAAGAAATATGTTTTCGTTTTTAAGTTGATAGTAACCTTTTAAGACTCAAATAAAAATATAACTACTGCCATCTAGTGGCAATGATCAGGTAAATTTTAGCTGTAATTTTAAAAAAATGATTTTTCCTAAAAGTGGTGCCCTTTCTTTCTAGGGCAGATTGTAGCTGTAGACCTGGAAGGCATCCTAGAGTTTGTTTAGGCCAACATCCTCATTTTACAGATGAGAAAACTGAGGGATAGAGAGGTTGGGTGAATTGCCCAGAGTCACACAGGTAGCAAAACTGTATCTAAGCAAAGGTCTTTTGACTCCAAAGCTAATGGTCTCCACTGCTCATACGACTTTCTGAGAAAGTTCATCCTTTTTTGGGATAATTTTAAAATTAACATTGCACTTGTCAGATTTAGAGATTGCAGAGATAAACAATAGTTTATATTTCTATAGCACTTTAAAGTTTCAAAGTTCTAGCTTTACCCCTTAACTGCAATGTATAACACTGGACAAATCATATTACCTCTCTGGATCTTAGTTACTTCATCAATAAAATGAGGGGGTTGAACCGGACGACCTCTAAGTCCTTTAGAGCTCTAAATCTATGATTGAATAATTTTAATTTTAATGGATATAGATAGTAGGCATCTGCTTAATTCAAGTCTCTCTATAACCTTCAGATAGGAAGTAAATTGTACTGGAGACTTTTACAAATTAGGAAATTGAAACTTAGGGAAGCTAAATACCTTATCCAAGGTCACACAGAGCAAATAAGTGTCGGAAATGGGAGTAAGCCCCAGGTTTTCTGTCTCTAAATCAAGAATTTGAAGGTAAGTAAGTTATAGTGTTCTCCTCTCTCTTTCCTCATCCTTTTCTTACCTGACCTTGTATTGAATGATCCATGAAACAAGCTCTCCCTAATTCTCTACCTAGAATTTCAAAATGGCTCACAGCTATTACTTAAATCCTAGCTTGCTTTAGCACATTCATTTCAATTCAGTAAACATTTATTAAGTCTTAGGACCCAAGGATACAAAGATTTTTTTTTAAGTCCAAGTTCCTATTCTTAAAGAATTTATAGTTTATTGGGGATTAACAACAACAAAAAAAAGGCAGAAAAATAACTTGGACTTTTTAAAAAAAATTCTGGTTTTTGTCATAAAAATCACATATCATAGCAGTCCACATATGAAATCCATATGTATAACATAACAGCAGTCCACATATATAATCATAACAATCCACATATAAGCTAGCAAATGTATCTTCCTTGGGAATTGATTACTAAATGGTCCTTTGTTATTAATTTTCACTTTCTAGAGACTAGGTAAGAAGCCCACAGGAACACAATGATATTTTTCTGAACATTGAATCCCGTAGTCCTCTCTTCCTCTCACCAAAACTTAGGATGTCAACTTTGGCTCTCCTCTGGAAAGAGTTGAAAGATATGAACTTCTTAATTTTCTTCTGTCCCATGTGCTAAAATCTTTCCTGGGGTTTTTGGTTTCAGGGAATGGGTGGGACTCTAGCCCTTCATATATAGCTACCTGATCAAGTTCATTGACCAAATTGGACTGGAGACCTCAAATTTTACCTTTATCTAGATGTGTATCTGTGCATCAGTTGAGCTGGATTATGAAATAAAACAGGAGCAAAGACTTGTGTTAATGAGGCCCTTAATGAGGTCTTAAGATCCTTAGAAACTGCAAGAAGACTGTGTTGTTGAGTGCTAGGGTTCTATTGCATCCTTAACATCAAATGACTGTATATTTCTGGCTAGGTGTATTTACCCGTTAAAAATTAAATTGTGGGGGCAGCTACGTGGTGCAGTGGATAGAGCTCAGGCCTTGGAGTCAAGAGGACCTGAGTTCAAATCAGACCTCAGACACTTGATACTTACTAGCTGTGTGACCCTGGGCAAGTCACTTAACCCCAACTGCCTTATCAAAAAGCAAAAAAAAAAATAAATTGTGGTACAGCAGAAAGGGTGCTATGGGATTTGAACTCGGAGGGGCAGGAATTAAATCTCACCTCTTTCACTACCCCAGTGTAGCCTTGGGAAATTGGCTTAACTTTTCTGGGACTCATCTGCCTTTGTAAAATGGAAGGGATTGGACTAGACGACTTTTAAGGCCCCTTTCAGTACTTAATCTGTAATCTGTTATCCCCAGTGTCCTTCAGCTTACGGCAGTCAGAAGTATTATAGTACAGGAGAAATACTGGACTTGGAGTTAGATCTAAGTCATGTAGTGTCATAACCCCCCTGAGCATCAGTTTCCTCATCTGCAAATGGGGTTAATGGCAAACCACTCCAGTATCTTTGCCAAGAAACCCACATGGACAGTATTGGTGTGCTAGGGTCCATGAGATCATGAAGAGTCTGACACAACTGACCAGCCCGACAACAACAAATGGGAATAAAAGTACCTACCTGTCTATCTTATGGGGTTTTTGTTAGGATCAGATAAAATAATGAGTATAAAGCATGGTATAATCCTGAAGTGCTTCATAAATATCAGAGGCTCAGCTTCAGAAGATAAGGTGGTGTTGGTGGTTGTCATCCCTGATTTCTCTAGCATTTCACTTGCTTCCAGAAGTACCGTAACAATGAGAGGTAGTGTTGACTGGTGTGTAGAGGGCTGGCCTCGAATCAGAAGTGTGTTCTGGAGCTGACTTTTTCAAATACTGATTGAATAACCCTGGGTAAGTTACTTAATCCCTTGTTACTCTAGGCCAGCAATATCACATTCAAAAAGAAATAGATCCCTGAAGAATCACATAGTGACTTAGAAACCCACAAACTAACATTATTTATATTGTATTTTTATTTATTTTGTTAAATATTTCTCAGCTACATTTTCATCCAGTTGGGGCAGCCTTCAGGAAATTTTCAGGCCTGAGACTGAGAGTTTGATGCCCTAGGCAACTCTAAGAATGTGAATTGCAGAGGAGTACTTATCTCTATTAGTAAGGGAGAATTTCTTCACCTAGGAGTTCTGTATAGTAATGCAATCATAGATCCCTAACCTTAACTTGTCAACTGAGTTTCCTTTATGGAGTTTCCAAATCTGATTTTCCACCCACTTACCCTTTCTTCAGGATGACAGATTATTTCTTTTTGTTTACTGATGATTTCTCAAGGCATGCTTTGGTGGCTTCTTGCTTTGAGTTTCCCTGATTGTTGTTCTTATGCCACATTCTTCAGTATAAATTCAGTATTCTTCAGTGTAAATGGTATAACTTCTTTTGCAGATTAGTTTGTTTTCCTTTTTAGTTTTTGTCCCATAACCAAAACATTTATACTAAGAGTATGTTCAGTGTGGTCAATAAACATTTCTTTTTTTTTTTAAATTTTTTTTCCTTAGGCAATTGGGGTTAAGTGACTTGCCCAGGGTCACACAGCTAGTGTCAAGTGTTTACGAGGCCAGGTTTGAACTCAAGTCCTCTTGACTTCAGGGCCGGTGCTGTATCCACCGTACCACCTAGATGCCCCATAAATATTTATTAAGCACCTACCATGTACCAGGCAGTATCCTAAGAGCTGGGATTACATACAAAGAAAGACAAAAACAGTTCCTGCCCTCGAGGAGCTCAAATTCTAATGAGGAGGAAGAATAACACACAAGCAACTATGTATAAGCAAGATATATACAGGATAAATTGGAGATAATCTTAGAGGGAAGGCACTAAGATTAAAGACAGGCAAAAGCTTCTTGCAGAAGGTGAGACTTTAGCTGAGACTTGAAGGAAGCCAGGAGGCAGAGGTGAGGCAGGTGATATCAGGCATGGAGAAAAGCCAGTAAAAATGCATAGCAACAAGAGATGGAATGTCCTGTGTGAAGAACAGCAAGGAGGCTAAAATCATTGGATCATAAAGTACTCGGGGAAGAGTAAAGTGTAAGATTGGAGAGATAGGAAAGGGATGGGTTAGGATGGTCTTTAAAAGCCAGAGGATTTACATTTAATCTTAGAAGCAATAGGGATTCACTGGAATTTATTTAATAAGGGAGTAATGTGGTCAGATCTATACTTTAAGAAGATCACTTTGATGTCTTTGTAGAGGATGGAATGTCGTGAGGAAAGATGATACAGGAAGGCCAACCAGGAAACTCTAGAAATAGTCCAGGGTAGTGTCAGAGAAGGGGCCATATATGAAAGATATGTCAAAGGTAGAATCAATAGGTCTTGGCAACAGATCAAATATAAGGGGTGAGAGAGAGTGAGTGGTCAAACCTGGGTCACTGGGATTGATGACAGGCAGTCATTCATTAAGTACTAGAACTGTTGACATTAAGGGTAGAGTTCTGCAGAGTCTGTTTGTCCACACCAGGAAAGGTGTTTAAAGCTGGGTCAGAGGGCATATGGTTCCTTTCTCAAGGTTCACACCTTCTTTGTTATTCCATGGATCCATCTATTGTTGCTATTCCTGCTATGCCATTCCAGGTTTTTCCATTCCAAAGTCTATCCTTCTTCCATTTCATGTCTGGCCTAAAACTGAATAATACCCATTAGAGATTACTCAATTTGTCTGGCTTGGACCTCTGGATTCTGTCTGTGGTCTGTATATGTGGATTCCAAACCTTTCCTGTGTTTATTAGTTTGGCATGATATTTCAGACTCAGACCTCAGGATGTGTAGTAACCACACATCCTCTTTCTATATCAACTAACCATTAGGACAAGATCTCTAGGTATCACTCCTGAAAGCCCATTCCATCTCCCTATTCTAGTTCCCCATGGACTCATTCACAACTACCAATAATCTGGTACCAAGATATATTAATTTAAAGAATTAGTAGATTTCCTGATTCACAAAAACCCTGATTTTTTTAAGTCCTAAACTTTGGTGTCTACTGCTCAAAGAAAGCATGACCCATGTATAAAGTAGGGAAATGAAAAATGATTCAGAAAGTGTAGGATCAGGGAACTGAAAGAGGAAATTCAAAAGAACAATTTAGCTGTGAAAGCAAAAGAAAAAAAAAATCATGGTGAGGCAGACATTCATAAAATACTAATGAGAAAGAGAAGACAAATGACAGATGGTAGCAGGTGCTGGCAAATGATGAAATGCAGGGCAGTGGGCCAATTTTTAGTATCACGCAGGTTGCTGTCATTATGTCTGACTCTGCTACTGTGAAAGGTAGCCCCTGTGAAAAAGTCACACACCCTTGATAAGTCAGTTTTACATCTAGCAGCTCTCCCTCTCAAGGCAAAATACTGTCATCACTGAATGCCAAGGCATGCATTCTTCATCCCCCACAAGAATCAGTGAAAATTCAAGGCACCCCTCTCTCTGTCACCCCATCATCATACCAGAAAGAAAAGGACTGGAACCTTGATATGCTCATTTTTGAAGTTTACTGACTCTCAACTAAATTATCCTGTAATAAAGGATTGGGGCAGCCCATAAACTGAAGGTGGACTTCCTTAAACATACATAGGATATTACACAACTGAGAACAGTATAGTCCTCCTCTTACTCTATCTTCCTCTCCCCAACCCTACTGTTAATTGTTTCCAGAGATTTGAATGGCAATAGTGACAGGAAGTGAGGACAGAGACACAGCAGGGGGTGGAGAGGAAGGTGGCTAAGTGGAAGGTAAAGGTCAGAGGAAGGGTGGGGAATGATGGAAGTGTGTCTCCTCGCTGGGTCTGGCTGTCATGTTCACTCACCAGGCTCCTTGATGGCTTAACAGAAGCAGAATGAAGTCAGCAGTCCCACCAGTGACAAAACAGATGGAGGAGAGGGGGAAAGAAGCACCATCTTTCTCAGATTTTTGTTCAGACCAGATCCTGAGTATATTCCTTGTGCTGAGTTCCTGGTCTACCGAAGTTATAGAGTTTCTGACTCTTCAATAGATGGACTGAGCATCAAGTAGGCATTCCTGCATTCCTTTGCCCACTCCAAAGGGATCAACAGTGGGGAACCAAATAATAATAATAGCTAGCATTTGTATAAAGTTTGCAAAGCACTTTACAAATCTTCTTTCATTTTATCTTCAGTCAACTGGGGAGATAAGTTCTATTATTACCCCTTTTTATAGATGAGAAGTTGAGGCAGAGATTAAATGACTTGCCTAGGATCACCAATCTGAGGCTAGATTTGCTCCTCTAATTTTCTGACTACAAGACCAGTGCCCTATCCACTGTACCAACTAGCTGCCTCCATATATTAAACAAAGAACCTCATACTATACATTTCCTCAAACTTCTGAGTTTGGATTGATCTATCTTGAGAGACTTCTGGCATGTAGGAAAAGGGTAGGCTTACAGTCACGCAGTAGATTTTATTATTATTATTATATATCACGTCCTTGTTAGATATGCTGTGTTTTTGCCTATCAATTCTTGATTAAGAGAAAATGCTATGTATGGTATCTAAGCATGTTTGTTTGTTTCTTTGGAGAACCAGTTCCATTTTGCCAAGGATATATGACTAGAGATTCATGAAATATTTCCTGCCCCAAAGGCATCAAGGTTTTTAACAGTGATTAGGAGCTCAGAGCTGATTTTGTTTGGGTAAATACACAAATCTGCTCTTCTCTTGATAATTGTTGAACACTGTCCTTTGGAGGAAGGTGTAACAAAAGGTTTAGATGGTCATGAACTCTCTGGAAACCATAGAAAGTTTGGTGTTTTTCCAGGACTTCTGCTCTAGCAGGCCATACACAAACTGCTATAGTGAGTGTGGCATTTGACTTTCCACAAATACAGATAAAGAGTTAATGTTCTCTCTTCTTCTAAATTATCTTCTATTTGCTTATCTATTTATATGGTATAGCCTCAGAGTAGAAAGTAACTCATCTTTATTTAAGGTCAAAAAATTTTTTTGTTGGGGCAGCTAGGTGGCACAGTGGATAGATCACAGGCCCTGGAGTCAGGAGGACCTGAGTTCAAATCCAGCCTTAGACACATAGCACTTCATAGCTGTGTGACTCTGGGCGAGTCACTTAACCCCAATTGCCTCACCTAAAAAAAAAAAAAGAAGAATGTTTTTGTTTTTGAATATCTGCCGCACAGTTCCTTCTATGTTTCTCTTTTTTTTCCTTTTTAAACAATTGAGTGGAGGGAGATCTGGACCAATGGTTTTGTTGGTGTCCTAAACTTACAGTGTGGAAATTCCATACACTAGTGCATATTGGCAACTCATCTGTAACTTACAACCTTACAGCAATGTCTGGGGACACAGGGATTATGTTAGAGACAGAACTTGAACTCGGGTCTCCTGGTCCCCAGAGAAAGCTTTCTCTCCACTGTGCCATACTTTTTCCATGTGTTCAGTCATTATTAGTTGTGTCTGACTTTTCATGAACCCATTTGGGTTTTTCTTGGCAAAGATACTGGAGTGGTTTGCTATTTCCTTCTCCAGTTCATTTTACAGATGAAGAAAATGAGGCAAACAGGGTGAAATGACTTTCCCAGGGTCACACAGCTAGTAAATGTCTGAGGCCATAGTTGAACTCAGGTCTTCTTAACTCCAGGTCCAGCACTCTATTTACTGAGCCACCTTGCTGCCTCGTTTCCTTTCATAAAAGGCATTTAATAAATGTTTGCTGTATGCATTGAATTACACTAAAAGTTTTAGAGAGGCAACGTGGCATAGTAATACAAGGACTGGGTTTGGAGTCAGAAGACCCCATTTCAAATCCTGACACTCATCTAATCCCTATATGGACTTGTGTAAGTCACTTGACTTTTGAGAGCCTCAGTTTCCTCATCTCTAAAATGAAAGAGGAGGTTAAGAATAAGAATGGGCTAGATGATTTTTTCAAGATTATTTCCAGTTCTCAGTCTTTATTTCTATGCATTATGAAGAGAACATTAGTGGAGGACAACATCTTGCTGTGAAAAAGTAAGCCCAGAAACAGCTCTAAAAAATTTAACTTCTGGGGTGGCTAGGTCGTGCATTGATTAGAGCACTGACCCCGGAGTCAGGAGGACCTGAGTTCAAATCCACCCTCAGACACTTGACAGTTCCTAGCTGTGTGACCCTGGGCAAGTTACTTAACTGCAATTGCCTCACCCCCCCCCAAAAAATTAACTTCTTTCCCTAAAGAATTTATAAGAATGTGAATTCCATGTCTCTCTACTTTCACACAATTTTATTATAATAACTTTGAGACTTCTGTACAGTTTGTAGAGAGAAAAGAGACAGATGATAATAGGATTCATTGTGAAATTGTCTGAAGGAAGAAACTTTATCCATCCATCCAACTACCACCATTAAACTCCAAGTCAATACCTAGTTACAGCATTTGCCCCTACCCTAGAGTAGCAGTTGCTATCAATGCCTTGTACCCTTCATAATAAAAAATTACTAGATCTTTAACTCTGGTCTCTAGAATTTGCTTTTGGGAATTTCTAAAACTAAACAATGGATATCTAAGTTATTATTTTTTTATCTAAGAGAAGAAAATTCCACAGCTTTTCTCAGTAACAGATTCTAGTGTCTTGCTACTTAACAATATTAATGACATATCAATTTCTAGATATTTGGTATGTTTACCTTTAGATGCTTGCCCAGTCATTAAAAATGGAAACAAATATTTGCTTTGTTCATGTTCTTAGGAGAACTACTTAGGAGAAATGTGATCATCAGCAAAGACAATTACCATATGTCCTTAAGTGAAATAATCTTTTAGTAGTTCTGTACATCATGATGAGCTGGAGGACACTGTCCATGTTATGACAGCTGGCAAAAAAGATGCTGACTTGTTGCTGGGAATTTGCTTAAAAGGAAGTATTGTGCAATGGAAGATCAGTGAATAATAATACTTTAAAAATACACTGCAGCCTGTTTTTATTGAGCAAAAGGTAACATGACAGTTTCAACCCAATGGACAGGTTCTAAAACCATTCAGTTGTACAGACAAAGAATTGTTTGCCTATACAAAAGTCCTCACATTTATTCTCATGAAGTTAAACTTAAGGGTGGCCATGGCATCAGTAAACAGCCTTTTTCCCTTTTCTGTACTTGAACAGAACACACTAACTGCCCTCTTACCAAGTTCTATCATCTTTTCTCCCAGAATAAATGATGCTTGTTTCTTCAGTCCAGACTTTCATAAGGCCAATGACAAACACTGGGTAAAATCCTCCATTACACAATTAAATTCTCAGTTCTGAAGGTCTGAGCCCTTTTTTTCCTTCTGTCAACTCCAGAAAAATTTTCTGAGTCCCACAGCTCTTTTCCTACCTGCTGGTTTTATCATTGCTAAGTTGTGTAGTTGTGTCTGACTCTTCCTGACCCCCCCCCCCCTTTTTCTTAAGATATGACAGCACAAAGTCCTTGTAGGAAATATCAGAATGATGGCAATTCACATCGACTACAATGTAATTCCAAAGTGATTCATCCCTTGTGATTGATGCATTATTGGAAAGTGAGTTCCCTTTCATTTCTATGCACGAATACCAGAAATAATAATAATGAGGAGAGGTACCTTGCGTTGTATCTGAGTGGTGCTAGAACAAAATTATAACGGGTGAATTACAAAAATTGGTCATCTGGAGTTAGCTTCAGTATTTCCCTGAGTATTTCTTATCAGGGAAAAAAAAAATAGAAGTCTCAGCAAAGACAACCCCCCCTCCCCAAATACTAATATTGTCTAGTCTCATTTATCTCTTCACAACCTAGCAAAATTTTGATTCTTCCACTCCCTCTCCAAATTCCTATTCTGGTCAAAATATTTCCGTGACCCCATTTTTATGAGATTTTCTTGGCAAAGATACTGGAGCGGTTTGTCCTTTTCTTCTCCAGGGTCCCAGTTTTACCCACTTGAGGAAACTGAGGCAAACTTGCCCAGGGTCACACAACCAGTAAGTGTCTGAGGCTCAGTTTGAACTCAGGTCCTTCTGACTCCAGGCCTAGCATTCTACCCATTATGCCTGTGCTCCTTTAGAAGTGGTCATTTTTAAAGATACAATTCCTACTGATAATCAGTCTCATTTGGGAACTATTGACCTGGCCTTTTGAAAGTAATACTGCTTTCTAAACTGTGAACTCTATTTAGTTGCCTGAACACTTATAAGCCTTTTCTCTGTGTTTGTGGAACCCATAAATAAGCACTGCTCTAGAAAGGGCCTGACCAGAAGGCATTACTGTAAAATTATAGAATTTTTGATCATCTTGTCCAACCTCTCATTTTAGAGATGACCAGAAGGAAGAAGTGATTTGCTAAGGTCACACAACTAGTTCATGGCAGAGCCCAGGATTAGAATTCAGGACTGCAGTGAATGTTCTACTATACCTGCCTCTTATGTGCCATATAGCAATTTTGTTTAGGCCTTCTAATCAAGAGTATATTTGTGTGCTTCATTCATACCTATCACACTGGGACTCTAGGAAAATATATTTACTTAAAGATGAGGTAAAACATAAAATATATTTTTGTTGGGTGTTAGCCCCAGTAAAAGAATAACCTTTAGCTAACATTTAGTAATGATCTGGTTACAAATATATTCGTGTTACACCCTTCAAGGGATTCAGAGTATAAATAGCAGAACCTTCATGCTTTTCATTAAGAATACTGCAATGTTTATTTCAGGATAAAAACTGTAGCACAGGTCCCAGGAGTATACCAGGCAAAGTGTAAGTCAGGATTTGAACCTCCAAAATGATCCAGATTAACATTCAACATTTCTGTGGAGTCTGGCTTTTTTGGGTTAGTTTATATACATTAGTGCACCAAAATATGCAATCCCAGTGCCTCTGTTATTCGCTTCATTTGACATATTGGAAAACTGAAGCAGTCAGTATTGATCCAAGCACGCTTCAGAGGGCCCAGGGTCATCTTTAAGAGGATGCAGAAACTGTATAAGTTACAATGTGACTCCTATTCCCAGCTTTTGTACAAGTGAATCAAGTTAAAATGCACATCAAAGGGGAACCTTAAGCTAAAAAGGATCAGAATGATGATCAGGAAGGAAAGAAGGGCAATCTAATTACTTTGCCTTGGTGGTTTTATAGGGAAGCATTATGAACTGACTGCATGTGTAAGAGCTTCTAGTCCATATGTAGTCCATAAGTCCATAGCTTGTAGTCCCACCAGCTAGCAAAACTAAGTCCCTATCTCCTACTTCTCTGCCTCCTTGAACCTGCCAAGATTCCCCTACTGGAATCTGGAATGATGAGAAGTGGTGGTGGGGTGATAGCGAGGGGATATAGTTGGAATTAGGGGCCTAAATAACTGCCTTCCAAAAATCAGAGGCCTGATTCACCTTACCCTAAGTTTGGCTCTGGATGGAGTACCCTGACTTAAAGTCAGGAAGACCTGCATTCAAATATCTCCTCTAACAATTTTAGCTTTATTACCCTGGGCAAGTAATTTAATCTTTATATATCTTAGTTTAATTTATTTGGTTGAGGTCTGTGTTAGTAAATTTCTGCTGACAAATATGTCTCTGCTTCCTTAAGTCACCTCTGACTGCCAAGTCTTTTTTTTTTCCCCTTTTTCTCTTAGCTTAACTATGAGAAAGGTTATGGTCTTGCCTTCAGGTGTAGATGCAGACATAGTTGCCATTTTAGGTAGTAACCTTAAAGTCATTGGGAAGACCACTCCAGGCTGTATAGCTAATTAGAACATGGCCTTCTGATAATGATCCCTTAACAGAAAGGATAGTGCATATCAAATTACTGATCTTGTCCTCAGATCTGTCATTTCAGGTTGTATCCAGACAGAAATAGAGCAGCACAGGAGTGCATTCATTATCTGTCTCCAAAGAGCAGAGCAAAAAGCCTCTAACATCTCTCCAGACAGCATGGCACAGTGCATGATGAGTACAAGTTTAAGGGAAAATAGTCATAGAATAGAATTTTTAAGAACTACTATGTAAATATGACCCAGAGCACTGGGCTTATAGTCAGAAAGATCTGAGTTCAAATCTTCCCTTAGACATTTACTAGCTATGTGACTCTGGATAAGTCAATCTCTTTGATTGTCAATTTTCTCCTATGTAAAATAAGCATATTAGACTTGATGGCTTCTAAGGTCCCATCAGCTTTAAACCTAGATTCCTATGATGTGGGTTGCACAGCCTAGATTGTTTGGGAGTATAGGAGAGGTGATACATAGCTCTCTTTTATTATTGTTATCACTCCAGAAACTCTGAAGAAATTTTCTGAATCAGCTTGGGTGTATGGCTTGTGTCCAGGCTAAGCCAAAAGAGAGGAATAGGGTTCCCAATTCTTGCATATATGCTCAATGTACAATTTGAAAACTGGTCATGGAATAGTCTTTATTCCATTAACCATAGAAAATATATGATATAAAGATCCAATAGGTCCTAAGAAAATATAGAAACATAAAGGACTCGAATAAGGACCATTAGGCAATCCACCATTAAGAATTAATTAAGCACCTATTGTGTAGCAGACACCGTGCTAGGTTCCAGAGAGACAAAGATAGAAGGTCAAAAAACCTTGAGGGGGTGGTGCCCAACAAGTACTCACATTGACCTTGGACCTGTACTGTTTAAGTAGCATTCAGGTTTGTGTTGCTTTCCGAGTGGGTTGCTGAGCTGACATAGGATCTATATGGCCTCTCCTCTCTTTACTCTAGAGAGAATGATACATTAAGATGCCTTTTTCTCCCTCTCTAGAAAGTTAGGAACTCAAACTCTCAAATTCAATAATGCTTGATCTTGAAATTTTTCAGGAGGCAATTCCCAAAGCTAATTTTGTCCAGGAAATCTCCTTTCTCTGGGTAAAAGGTTAGCTTGAGATCATACTGCCTAGGGAAGTCAAAATCCCCCCTCTCTATCTCCTCCCTACCCCAAGAAAAGGCATTGAGGTTTAAGAACACAATTATTAAACATCCCTCTCAGATGTGTTCAAATATATTTGTGATTGCTATGAACTTCTAATGTCATCATTATTAGCCCTGGTGAAGTAAGGGAGAACCCTTTTCCCCTTCCCCTTTCCTTTGCTTTATCCTGGAAGAAAGTGGAGAGGGAGCCCTAGGGAACAGAGAACGGGAACATCTGCCTGCCATTTGTAAACCACTGGGTGCACTGACTTTCTCAGGAAAGCTCTAATGGCACAGGTCCCATGAAATGTGCCCAGTAGGCAAATCTCATTAATTTGGTTGAGGGAGTCATCCAACTGATGAGGCTTACCCTGATAAACATCCCATATAATAATAATAATTATTAACAATAATGTATATAGTGATTTAAAGTTTGAAAGGCATTTTACCAATATATTTATTTAGTTATCATACAGATTTTACACCAGCCTAATTTGGACTAATTTGTACATCATTTCTGTTTTATTTGAAGTATACATGTTCACACAAGAGGCCATATAATATCTGTTTCTGGAAGTCCGTAGTGATAATGCCCCTTGTGTCAACTAGCAGTTTAGGAAAGAGCCCAGAATTACCTAAATTCTTTTTATATTAGTACAATGAGTTTATCAGATTAGCTAATTTTCATCCTGGGGGGCTCTGAGCCTGGTCCTGAGGAGATGAAGGGACAGGAAGAGGCAGAGGTGAGAGCTTTGTCCAGAAGGCATAGTGCCTACCATGTGTCATGTACTGTGCTTAACGGTGTGCATGGCCTTAGCAGAGTTAGGGGGGAGGTATTGCCAAACAAGTACAGTAACCAAGGAGAGGGATCCCTAAAAAGTTGCCCAGTAAGGTCTTTTTTGTGTGAAGAATAGAGGGGTGGGAGGGGAACCTTTAGATTTATAGGCCTGAGTTCTATTCACATTTATGCTAATAGTTTTTAATTCTCATCTAGTATTTTTAAAAGATGAGTTGTCAGATATGGATTTTTTCATTTACCCTTTTAAAAAAATTTTATTACTTTATTTCAGAATATCTGCTCCTCCTCCCCCTCAAAAAAATATCCAAAGCCTCCCCTTACATCAAAGATTAAAACAAAAAAACCGTGCAGCAAAACCAGCCAATCCATTGACAGTATTTGACAACATACCACATCCCATGGTTCCATTCCTCTTCAATGGAAGAAAGGAGATGCATTTTAGCACCTCTTCTGTAGGGGACCAAAATTGGTCAGTATAAATTTTACATTTTTATTGTTCTTTACATTACCGTATTCTATGTATTACTGTAGTCATTGTATATATTGTTTGCCTAGTTCTGCTTACTTCATACCATATCACTTCACATGTCTTCCCATGCATCTCTGGATTCTTCCTTATTTCTTATGGTGCAGTAATATTCCATCATATCTGTAACACAGTTTGTTGAGGCAATTCCAATCTACAGGCCACTACTTTGTTTCCAATTCTTTACTATCACGAAAAGTTTCATCATGAATATTTGGTAGATGGGTCCTTTATTTATGTCTTGGACCTCCTTGAAGTATATACCTTGCAATGGGTTCTCTGACTCAAAAGTTATGTACACTTTGTTATTGCCTTTTTTTTTTCCTTAAGTCCAAATTGTTTTCTAGAATGGCTGGATTTATTCACAGTTCCACCAACAGTCAATTAGTGTGATTATCTTCCCACATCCCATCTAGAACTGACTATTTCCATCTTTTGTCACCTTGGCCAATTTTCTAGATGCAAGGTAAAACATTAGAGTTGTTTCAATTTTCATTTCTCTTATTGTGAAATATTCAGAATAGTCTTTCTTATGATTGTTAATCGTTTATAATACTTTTGAGAACTGTTTGTTCCTATCCCTTGACCACTTATCTATAAGGAAATGGTTCTTGGTCTTTCTTATACATTTATACAAATTCCCCATATATCTTCAATATCAGACCTTTATCAGAAGTACTAATTTCACAAAATGTTCCCCAAAAGGTGAATTCCCTTAATTAAATTGAATTTGTTCTTGCAAATTGAAATTGCCTATTTAATTTTTTGCAATCTGTACTATACCTTGATTCATTAACTAAGCCATAGTTATGAAAGGTGGACAGTTAGATGGCACAGTGGATGGAGCGCTGGGCCTGAAATCAGGAAGGCTCATCTTTGTGATTTCAAATCTGGCCTTAGATACTTACTAACTGTGTGACCCTGGGCAAGTCACTTCACCCTGTTTGCCTCAGTTTCCTCATCTGTAAAATGAGCTGGAAAAGGAAATGGCAAGCCACTTCAGTATCTTTTCCAAGAAAACCCCAAATGGGGTCACAAAGAGTCAGACACAACTGAAACTACCAAACAAGCAAGCTATGGAAGGTGTCTCCATCATCTTCCTTCATTTGTAGAAACTATTCATTTACTTTGGCAAAAAGAGCTACATACCACACTCTGACCCCCCAACTCCAACCCATGTGGTAGAAAAAGTACTAGACTTAAAATTGGAAGACTCTGGGCAGTTAGGTGGTGTAGTGGATAGAGCACCGACCCTGAAGTCAGAAGGACCTCAGTTCAAATCCGGCCTCAGACACATGATATTCACTAGCTGCGTGACCCTGGGCAAGTCACGTAACCCTGATTGCCTTGCCAAAAAAAAAGAAATAGATAAAATCAGAAGACTAACTCTAAACTTAATAGTAATGTGATCTTAAATTTGAACCAAAATCCTTTAACTTCATATCCAATATTCTTACCATCACACCTTTCATACAGTTGCTGTGCAGATTAAACAAGACAATGTATGTGAATGTGCTTAGTAATTATACCAAAACATAAACAAATGTAAGGTGGGAAGATACTGATCATGACATACATTGTTAGACCAGGACCTTAATTCCCTGCTTCTGATTTCTGATACCCTGTTGGTAAAATAAGCCGATTTTAACTGACTTTCTAGTCAAAGCCTAAGCCATTTCCCTTTCTCACTCATCCCATCTTTTATCTCTGTGTATCTTTGGCATGAGGGTTACTTGTGTCATTCTTTTCATAACTTGAGAGTTCACACAACGGAGGTCTCACCTCTTTCCATTGTAGTTCTCACAGGACTATGATTTCATGGTGTTCAGCCTCATTGTAGGACATGAATTTTAATTAGATCAATAAGCATATATTTAGTACCTACTATGTGAATTTGTCTTGACTTCCTGTTAAATCGATGGGGTTCCCAAACCTGTATGTAGTCGGGTTTGGAACACTATTAAACTTGAACTAAAATTGGAATATTAAAAAGAAAATTTTTCTCAGTCCCTTTCTCTATTCTTGTCTTCTCTAGTCTATAATCAAAGTGATCAATTGCCTTTACTTTCAGTTCAGCCTGTATAGATTAAAACCGAGTCTAAGAGCATGCTTAGATTTTTCTATCAAGAGATTTCTGAAAACAAAATGTTAAATCTCTGTTCTTATGTACTAAAAAAAACTCCCTTGTTTCCTTTTTTTTTTTTAAACATGTTCATATTTGTTCTTTGTGGGGCTTTAGCTGGCTGTCATCTCCTCCCTCATGTCAAACATTCAACCCAATATGTATATGAAACACTCATCTCCATATTTTTTAACCCTATACTTCCTAGTTGATCACTGTGTTTGGACCTCCCATAATCCCAGGGTCTGATAAATGTTGTACTTGTATATTCTGTGTCACATGTTTTATGTTTTGACTTCGTATAAGCCCCCTTTATGAAATTTCTGGCCTTTTGGATTCAAACCAAGACTGTCTCCCCAGTTGGCCTCTAGGAGGACTCTATCCTTGGATGAATGCTCACTTGAATTTTGTGAATGATTTCATGCTCCTTTTGTAATGGCTTCTTTTGTAATTTTACAGAGTACCAAGCTGCAATTTTACACTTGAAGAGGGAACACAAAGAAGAAATTGAAAACCTTCAGGTACACCTCTTTAGTCCTACTGGTTATAGGAAACTGATCTGTTTCTCTCAAATACTGAAGTAAATCTTACCCTTCAATGAAATCTTTAAATAGGCAACTTTCTCTGGCAATACAGGCTATGGAAATACCCACGCAAACATTTAATCCTTGTTTTTTTGGAAAACCCCTCAAAAGAGTGGGAAGAGAAATGTGAAAGTCAGTGGAAGATTGTTGTTATTTAAATGGAAACTGTAACTTAGGATGCATGTGCCATTAAAATTTCACCATGTAAGAATTATTTCCAGCTGGTTTGCAGTCTGGTTCATGGTTAAATTTTCAAGAGAAGTCCCTTAAGTCCAACAATGTACAAAGATCATCTTTATAGATATATAAAGCAAAGAATTGGAAAAGTAGGGATTATATTTAGGAAACACAAAGTAGGTCTGATTGGCTAGAGTTTGAGATGCATGAGAATAAATAGTAAGAATTAAGGCTGGGGGGCAGTTAGGTGGTACAGTGGATAGAGCACCGGCCCTGAAGTCAGAAGGACCTGAGTACAAATCCGGCCTCAGACCAAACACTTGACACTTACTAGCTGTGACCCCACGTAAGTTACTTAATCCCAATTGCCTTAAAAAAAAAAAGAATTAAGGCTGGAAAGATCACTTGACATTGAATTGTAGAATGGTTGCCTTGCCTTTCTGATCTTCCTTCTCTTCTGTCTTTCCATACAATGTAATATATTTGAAATATTACCGGACTGCAGTAGATCTGACCTGTAGTCATGACCCTCTTACTAACCAACTATATCTGTGGGTTGCAATTCCATATGGGGACATGACACACAGTTTAAGAAATGCTGAAGGGGTCACGAGTGGAAGAAGTTTAAGAAGCCCTGAATGACCTTGGACAAGTCAATTTACCTCTGTTTCTCCATTTATAAAATTAAGTACTTGCTCTTACTAAAGGTCATTCTAGCTCTAATATTATAGGAGTCTATTATCTACAAAAAGGAGTCTATATCTTTTGGTATACTGTTAGACTATGTCCCACACAGATCAATGGCCCTTTGGGGAAGGATCCAAGAAGAACTAGCTTGACTATTCACCATCTGCCAGTGTGACTAAGGTCCTATCAGCATTTTCACCTCAATTTGTCTGAAGTGGAACACGTTTTTCCTCAAATATGGCCTTTCTCCAAACTTCCTTATTTCCATTCATGGCACCATAATTCTTCCAGTAGCCCAGGTCTACTACTTTAAAGTCTCTGCTACTTTTTCCACTCCATCACCACATGTACCCTTAACTAATCACTTGTCCAATATTATTGATGTGGCTCTTTTCTAAACAGTTTTGCATATGAGTCCTCTCCTCTGCTCACATGGCTATCAGTTTAGGTAAACTTCATTAGAGCCTCAGGCTGTTCTAATTGCTCCCTTATTCTAGTCTTTCTCCCTTGCCAATCTATCCTCCACATGTCTATCAAAATAATCTTCATAAGGTAGAAGTCTAATTGTCACTCTCTTCTTGAAAAAATATTCTCTAGCACCCCTCTGTTACTGTATAAAATACTAGATTAGGATACAATACTAGTATTTCTAGGACAAAATGCAAGCTCTTCAAACTTGTGATTCTTGCCTACCTTTCCGATTCTCTTTCATATTGCTCCCCTCCTTGTGTCTGTTACAACCAAATTGTACTCTTAGATGTTCTCTGAACCTTCGATTTTCTGCCCCATGAATTCTAATACATTTTGTCCCTCATGCCTAGAATATACTCCTTCTTTATCTCTACCTTTCAAGATCCATAGCTTCCTTCAAAATTCATTTCAGGTAAGAGGCAGCTAGGTGGTGCAGCGGATAGAGCACCGGCCCTGAAGTCAGCAGGACCTGAGTTCAAATCCGGCCTCAGACCAAATATTTGACACTTACTAGCTGTGTGACCCTGGGCAAGTCACTTAACCTCAATTGCCTAAAAAATAAATAAAAGATTCATTTCAGGTAACATTTCCTTCATGCTACCTTTCCTAACCATCCCTAACCTTTCCCCTCCTGTTATTAGTGAGAGGCAACTGGATTAGGAGTCAAAACACATGTTCAAATTCTGAATCTGTTACTTAGCTGTGTGACCTTGGGCAATTCAGTTCACTGTTTAAATGCCTACAATATATCCAACATTGTGCTAGATACTGGTGGTACCAAGACAAAAAGAAAATCATCCTTTCCTTCAAGGAACTTATGGAATGATGGAAGAGAAGTGAAAAATATGTACATAGATATAAATAGAAAGTTATTTTGAGGTTGGAGGTCACTAACAACTGGGAAGAACTTAGAAACCATTTAAAGGAGGTGGCATTTAAACTGATCCTTGAAGGGCAGGTAGGGACTCCATATCAACATTTTTTAAACCTCAGTTTCCTTATTTGTAAACTTGGGGGTTTAGACTAAATGACCTTAAAGGTCCCTTGTAGCTCTCAATTAATGGTCCTATGATCTCTTGATTTACCTTGTACTTACTTATCTATATACATGTTTATTCTACCAATAAAATATAAACTCCCTGAGGGCAGGAAATGTTTTATTTTTAATCTTAATGTTTCCAATGACCAGCACAAAGTGTTAGGTACTTAAAGGAAAAGCCAATGTTTGGGTGTTCTGTACTACTTGAAGCATAGAAAAATGATTTGTCAATCTTAATTTCAAAAGTAATGGATATAAAGTCAAGTTCTTTCAAAGTTGCTGACTCAGTAGCTTAGCAAATAGCTAAATTGATTCATCGATCTTAAACATCATCTAGTCCCACCCTCTTATTTTCAAGGTGAAGAAAATGAGGCCATAAAAGGTAAAGCAATTAAGCAAACTGGTGGTAGAGGTGAGACTTGGACCAGGTGTCCTGACCTCTTCCACTACAACACATTGCCTTCTGTATTTTATGAGGATAAATGAAGAAATAAATTTTAAAATGTTTATTGTAACTTGTGATGAAACAAATTACATTTTTACTGTTAATTTCCCATTCGTTATTTTCCCCAATGTTCTATGTAAGGAGATACCATTTCTTTACCTGAAGAAGTTTATATATTAAGTGTTGCTTGTAGCAACACACTATTAGATAAGAACTTATATGTAGCCACACCCAATTTAGCTAAAGAAGTCAAATAGCTTGTGGGAGGAGAAGGGTATTCCTTAACAACACCAACAATAGTAATAATTGTAAGTAAGAAGAAGATGATGAGCTTTTGATTTGGGGAAGAGAGAGACTCTGGACTTTGATGCTTTAAAAGGCAAAAGTATAAAAATGCAATCTGGCTAAGGGGAATTACTTCAGAAACGGTTGAGAATATTTAAAGGAGTCCTTAAGCTGAAGGCATAACTGGAAGATGAAAGTAGTTAAAGGGACCTCAATGCCAAGTATACAAACTCTGGGTAGATTTTGATACCAGGCCAAGATTCAAAGAAACATAAAATTACGTCCTGATTAGAGTCTGAATATGACATTACTCTTAAGTAGTGATGCACAACATAGAAAACACAGTAAGAAAGATATGTAATTATTAATATCTTAGATTTTGTTTTAAAATTACTCTAGAACAGAAGTTCTTAACCTTTCTTATGTTATGTATCCATCCCTCTGACAATATATGGATCCCCTCCCCAGAATGATTTTAAATGTATAACATATGTAAGTTTGTAAAGCAAACCAATTATATTGAAATAGTTATCAGCTTTTTAAAAATTTTTAAAGTTCACAGACTACAGGTTAAGAACTCCTGCTCTAAAATATTTGGTTTACTGGTAAATTTAATTATTTTAATCCAGTGGCATTTGATTCAAATTTAGAAGGACCAAAAAGCACAATAATCTCTTCCAAGTCAAAATTTGCTTATGATTTATGACCTACCTGCACAATTCATACTATCATGAAATGCTTGTGTCACTTGGTGATGTCAGTAGAGTGAAAAAATGCTGGATTTGGAATTGGATAACCTGGGTTCTAATGCTGCTTTGCCACCTTTCTACCCACCCAAGTGACCTTGAACATGTAATTTAATTTCTGGGAACCTCAGTTCTTCATCTCTTAAATGAGAGAGTTGGAATGGATGCCTTCTGGATACCCTTCTAGGTAAATATCTATGTTCTTGTGATTTATGATATCAGTATTTCCTTCTCTTACAAGGCATTTGATCTCTTCCCAGAATTACTCACTTTATGCCTCTGGAATTAGGATTAGGATGGGAATATACTAGACCTGGGAGCCCACGTTATTTATCTTTGCATGTATCAACTTTCTTTTGGAAATTCAAGAAACTACATTAGCCAGAGAACTACAAATGCAAAGGACCATAGACCCTCACCAAAGATCTTTACTTTGCTATGGATTTTCTGGGCAATTACTTTGCACATTGTCTTGACCTTCGAGTCTTTACAATAAAGGTATTGTTGTTTGTCCCATTTTACCTGGGGTTGTCTTGAAAATGGAAAAAGATGCTCAGTATAGAAAGGGCTTCATCTTGGTTGGAGGCAAAGGATTCTACAAATGCCACGATTTCTTTGCAGCTCTCTAAGTAGTTGGAAGTTGGAAGTTTCCTGGCTAGATGAAGACAGAAAACTGCTGGCGTAACATTTAAGGTTGTATGTAACAATAAATTGACACATCTAATGTGGAGACAGTTCAAATATTACTAAAGGTTTAGGGCACATTTGAAAAAAAAAATCCATAATAAGAACCTATTTGCCGTCTGATACTTTCTTGTGAAAAGCTAAAGAAATTCACTTGTAAACTTCTTAGTCTTCTAAAAATTTAAAAACCACTATTTTTCAGAAATCAGTTCCTCTAGAAACTTAAAAAAGAGTGAATACCTGGAGTGTCCATTGCAGTACAACGGAAAAGTTTAATGCAAACTGAATTAACCAATGGTCTATTCTGGATGTAGGCACCAGAACCTCAGTGTATGAATTAATAAATTCTCTGAAATTTTATTTTATAAAAAAAAAAGTGTGCATTTGACATAACGAAGCAGAGGAAGCATAGAGGGAAAATGATCAGTTGGGTTGATAGAAATTCAAAGATTGGAAGGAGTGTACCGTGTATATTGGAATCCTAATTGACTGCCTGCTCTGACCAGTGACCAGTGGCAGTGTGGGATTACTGGAATGAGTGAAGGACTCAGAGTCAACAAGATCTAGGTTTAAAATCTTCCTCAGAGAGTAATTAGCTATGTGATTAAGATAAAGTAACTTAATCTCTCTAAGTCTCAATCTCTTCATTTGTAAAATGAGGATAATAGTAGTACCTACTTCACAAGGTTATTGTGAGGATCAAATTAGATAATACATGGGAAAGTATATTGCAAACCTCAAAGTCTAAATATCAGTTGTTATTGACCACTGAATCCATCCTGAACCCAAATTATGAGAAACACAAGTATAATTATCTGATTTATAACATCCTTCTATAACATAGTCTCTTTCTTACCCACTCCACTGTTTAACAGCTTTCAATATCAGACAGATTAGTCCTTGTTACACAGTTGTATTTTTAGGAATCTAACTAGGAAAAATGAAATATCCAAAAAAAAAACCTTAGGGGAAAATATGGTAGAAACTTAAAATATTTTTATTTCATTTATTTTTTTTTTTGGCTCCCTGTCAGGGAATTGAACCCTGGTCTCCCATGTGGCGGTTAAAATCTTTTTAAAACAAGGCAGGTGACCAGCAGGATAGCAGAGTAGTTGATGTTAGTCTAAATTCTTTAACCTAACAACCTCAAAACAAGAAAAAAATGCTCCAAATTTATAGTAATCAAGGCTTCATAAACTAGATAGGAAAGCACAAATACCACCCAAAAGTAAAAGCCTTTGGAGAATGAAAAGGCTTAAACCCTCTCCATCACCAGCTCATCCCACATGCTGAGTACACCTTAAACCTAAATGGCCTCTCTTTGGTCCCTACATGGCACTGAACCGTTCTAAATTGTTTACACCTTATGAGAGGTAGAATACATTGATCTGGTCCTGTGGGGAGAGAGACTTGATAGAAAGGAAAGGATCTAGAAACAGATGTACTCAGACTTCTCCCAGTAGAATTTACACAGGGCAGGGCCACAGTCAGGCTCCAATTCTTCCTTTCCACCATTCCTGTCCCTCAATCTGAGGAAGCTAATGCTGCCCAGTATTGGGTTCTGTGCAGGAGAAAACTTGTGTGCTATCCTAGTGGAAGAGAAGAGGGGCTAAACATTAGGAGAAAACCTGAATGGATTTCTGGGATTGGTTAATACCTGAGGTAAGTAGGGGAGACGTTGATATAGAGTGAGGATGTATTGGCCTTGGAGTGAGTAGTCAGAATAAGGTCAAGAAGTAGTACTGGACCTCATCATGCAGGATACAGATTGACTTACATCACACCAAATTTCCTTCCTCCATTCATTAATATTTCTAGAAAAAATGATAAGCAGAAACCCCTTCCCAAAACAGAGGGGAAAAAAAGAAGCAAGAATGGGATAACTCTACAAATGTACTAACATTAGAATGAAATAAAGGAGCAAGCTCAATTTTTGTATTCCAGAGATCTTGCCTTTCATAAAGGTCTTAGAATAAAGGACATGTTACTGTATGGATCATGGATGAGAGAGTAGAGTTCAGGATGGCCTCAGTGGGTATAGAAATAATCACATGGACAAAGTAAATGAGTAATTCTTGGAAAGAGCACCGCCAAAGAATGTTCCATAACTTGAGAGGTTGGACCAATAGTGAGGAGGTTATGAATACACTCTTATGAGGATTGGGGGGAGGGAAGGGTCAAAAGTTTGGAAAGAGTCAATAAATAAAAATAAGTAGAAATTAATAAATTACATAAACTCAAGAAACTTTGAATTGGGCAAATGAATGGAAATCAAGGGCAAGGGAGAGCATGTGGGAATAGACTAGGATCAAATGAATGTAAGCCAAATTTATCACATGTATCTTAAAGCACTGACTTAAAGATGAATCAAAATCTATATAAAAGATATAAATGAAAAAAGCACAAATCTTAAAACCATGTCTTTCAATGTGAATGGAGGAACTCCTGAGTTCTATTGCCATCAAAATGACAATTTATTCACTTCTTCTAGACCCTTTTAACTTTCAAACCCCCCCAAAAAGGGAATTATGTGCTAGATATAGAACAATTACAGCTAAATCCATAGAACAAAGAAGAGAGAACTGTAACAAGTCTAAATCCTGTTAAATTAATACTGGAGAATGTTCATTCAAAACTCCTTACCCACTCCCCTCCAAGCTTGTGTTGTAGGGACACAAGCTATCTTACAGCCTTAATCCTGGGTCTCATTGAGGGGATCTCTTCCAGCTAGAGTGACTCTGCCAGAACATTCCACTACCTCTCCATCCCTCCAGCTTTCAACAAGCAGCAGATACTGTCTCTGTACAGCTACATGAGGAGGAAGGGATTAGAGAGGAGACCCAAAATGTGTTGCTTTCCAACTATGACCAGGTTTTAGGTTAGGGACCCTAGGATTGTAGACATCCTGCCTAAGACGCCCTCCCTTTACCCTATAAGAAATGAGACACTCTGATTCCAACCAATTTGAGGAGGAAAGAAGAGCCAAGGGAGAAAATGAGACAGTAACCACCCCAGTTTGTGTGGCTATTCCAGGCATGAAGGAAGAGGGTACCCTGTCCCCCGAGAGGGTACTCAGGACAGAGATCCAGGTTGGTGGATGGAGACTGAGGCAGCTTTGCAGCCTAACCTCAGGAATAAAAAAAAAAGGGAGCAGCCAGAAAGTGACAGGGAAATATTTTAAAAGGCTAGAACATCAAAGATTTCCAGAGGAAAATCTTCAATAAAAGTTTACAATATTGCTAAAGCAACAGGGATGATCATAAAACCAGAAGAAAGAATGGGCCCTAAATCTCCAAAGAAATTGCAAAGCTCTCTTACAAATATTACAATATTATAGAGGAATACTGTACCACTTGAATAGTACAGCCTCCCAAGAGAGTGTGGGACAGCAACAAGAAATACCAGAATTTTCCAAAAGAGGGGTTAAATCCGTAAGAAATGAAATTAGGAATGAATGTCAGTCTTAACATAGAGCTCTTGGTGCAACTAAAAAAAACTTAATTAAATTTGAAAAAAAATACATGATGGAGAGTCTCCTTATAGGAGGTATAGATTAACAGAAGTGTAAAACACTAATACCAATGTAAAGACTAGCAAAAGAGAAATCAAGAGGCAACAATATTAAAAGAACATTGAATTCTACACAAACCAAAGCAATCAACCTTGAAGACAGCATCCCAGAGATGAATGAATGAACGAAAAATGTTAAGAAATTATTACATGTCAAGCAATGGCTAAGTGCTGAGGATACAAATCAAGCAATGATGTCCCTATAGTCTCTGTTTCTGTTCTTTGTGGAGCTTCCCCATTAGATGGGGAAAAATGACACACATAGGGGAGTTTTGGCTAGGGAGGGATATATGGAATAGATGGATACACCCTAACCAGGTACAGTGAAAATTAATTTGATCATGGTTCCAGAACTATAAGGTGAGAAGTTGGCAATTAGGCTGTGGAAGAGGTAGTCAGAGTGAAGGTTTGCTGGGAGGTGACTTAAAGATCAAAACTAGAGGCAGTTAGGTGTTATTGTAGACTAATAGTAATAGTGCTTACCACATACTAGTCACTTAATAAAAGTTTGTTAAAACAACAACAACAACAAACAACAACATAATTCTCTCAGAAGAATATAATAAATTTTTAAAAATCTGAAAACCAGATAAAACAAGAAAACTGCCCAGAATTTCTAAATACAGACACCAAATCAACACTTAAGATAATTTTTGATTACTTGCAAAAAAAATTATGAATGGATTAAATAACAGTAAAATGAAAGACAATGACAGAATGGATAAGAAAATAAAACCCATTTTCTATATATGAAATGCATCTAAAAATAAAGACATATGCAGGATTGAGATAAGAGGCCAAGACAAAATTGACTGTCAGGTGAGCCTAAGAAAGTCAAGAGTTGCAATAATGCTATCAAACAAGGCAAAAATGAGATATAAAAAGTAATCCTCCTACATCAGTAAGTCAAGCCAAGAAATACTTGAGCATCTAGCATGTACTTTAATGATCTACACGTAAATAAGGAATCTGTGCTTCATCCACAGATTCATAAAATGTTAGAACTAAAAGGGACTTTGAGGATTATAGACTAATCACTTCATTCCAGAGGAGGAAAGTTAAGGCTGAGAAGCGATTTTGCCCAAAATGACATAACTAGTTAATGATGGGGCCAGGGTCATAAAGAACCTTATTTCTTGGTTCTCAATCCAATGTTCTTTCCACTGCATCACATTGACTTCTTTTGGAGGGGTGTTTATGTGGCTAAAGTAATCATCATAAGCTTATTGGCTCAGGGCCTAAATGAAACTAGACATCAGGGACTAAACAGGATTAAGAGGTTGGAAAGTAGAATTTTAAATGAAATAAAAAACGTGAATCACATCTCTGGTCCTGTTTCCTTCAAGCTGTTGATACTTATCCTTATCAGCTACATCATCTCCAACTCTACTAAATGTAAAATAATAGAGTGACAGAGAGGAAATACTAGTGTATATTAGAGAGTGAGGGGTCTTAGGCTTAAGTCATAGCTCTGCCAGGGAGGAGCTTTTGATTTTGAGTAAGCCATCTAATTCTTCTTGGCTTCACCTTAACTCATAAAATTTCACAGTTGGAAACAACCTCAGAGGTCAACTAGTTGAACCCTTGTTCAAAGAATGAACTTCATATAGAGTACTCCCAAGAAATGGTCATCCAAACTCTGCTTGAAATTGTTTAGTGATGGTGAACTCACTAACTCCTGAGGCAATTTTCGTATCATTTTAACCAAGATTGAAATTAGCAATTTTAATGTCCAGGGCACACACCAGAGAATGTACCCCAAGCAAGCAGCATGAAAAGTATGCTTGAATCAATTTTTCAAGACACATTCATTGGGCATGGAGAGATTTCAGAGAAAGACTAGAACACCATCCTGTTTAATGGGAGCCACAGATTCCTTCCACCATTAAGGAAGCAAACAGTGAAATGCCAAGCCAAGGTGAAACTCATCAGGAGCAAGGAACTAGCTGGTATTTTTAGTAATTATTCCTGCTAAATAGGTGCTAAGCTAAGTTTGAATGAAGGATAATAAGAGTTGTCAATAACATCTAAATTTTGGTATCCTCGGGTAAAGCCCACGATAGTTATGATCTCTGATTCAGAAAATGACAACATTTTGGAGATAGAAGAGAATTCAGCAACCATTTGATAAAAATCCATTGTTGTTCAGGCATTTTAAATCATGTCTGCCTCTTTGTGACTCCATTTGGGGTTTCCTTGGCAAAGATAATGTACTGGTTGACCATTTTCTTCTCCAGCTCATTTTATGGATGAGGAAACTGAGGCAAACAGAGTTAAGTGACTTGCACAGGGTCACACAGCTAGTAAGACTTGATCTCATGAAGACGAGTCTTCCTGACACCAGGCCTGGCACTCTATCCACTACACCACCAGCCTACCTGAAAAAAATATATACCCTAAAGGAATTCTCTCTGTGACATATTTGACAAGTAATTACCTCTCCTCTACTTAAAGATCTCCCAAAAAGGGGAACACTACCCCCCATCTCCTAAAGCAGCCATTGCACTTTTGGGAAGCTCTAATTGTCAATAGGTCAGTGGTCAATAAACATTTATTAAATGCTTGCTATGTGCCAAGGTACTGTGCTAAGCACTGGGGATATAAATATGGAAAAAGAAAGACAGTCCCTATCCTTAAGGAACTTGCGATCCAATGGGGAAAGATAACACGTGAAAGAAAGCTGAAAAACAGTGGGGGACAGGAAGGTACAGTGGAGAAGTCAGAGATGTCTCAGAGTAGTACAGCCAGTTGAGAAATGAAATATTTTGAGCTGAGTTCCCTCCTACGTGGAGGTTTGGGAGTTCATGACTCCACCCTTCAATTAAAGGGGCAGAGGGTAGTGATACGGTAGAGTTCCAAAGCTGATTCGATCTTGTAGGATCATGAAGTTTTCTCAATAATGAGCTTTTTGGAGTGTGATGGAGAAGTCACAGATGCCCTGAGTAGTGCAGCCAAGTAAGATGTTCTGAGCTGAGTTCCCTCCTTAAATGGAGGTTAATTGTTAGGGAGTTGTTTCTTTTTCCCCCGATATAAAACCTAAATTTGCCATTTTTTTCAACTACTACCAATTGCTGCCATCCAGGGCCTAACAGATCAGGTTTAATCCCTTTTCCATGTGGCATATCTTCAAATGTTTGAAGAGGACTATGCTGCCTCCTCTCCCCACACTAAGTCTCAAGGTCTCCAGTTTAATAGTTCTACCTGTTCAGAATTTTGTTCTTTATATCGTGTTGAAATCTGCTTCTCTAAACCTTCTACTCTTTGGTCCAAAAGTTTTTTTTCATATTGTATCTGGTCCCTTTAATGAAATTTTTTGACTCTTCTTGTTTCAAAATCTGATGTAGTGAATAGAATGCTGACCTTAGAATAAGGAAGGCCTGAATTAAAGTTCTGTCTCTGACAGTTAACTGTGTGATTCTGAGCAAGTCTCTTAATCGCTCAGTGCCCCAGGCAAAATTCTCTAAGACATTGATTGCTATAGATGAGTTATTCTCTTTTTGTAGCAGGCATTTCTTTCCAGGAGCTCCTTACATTGACAAAATCACACATCTATCTGAAAAATAAGCAAAAACTCTCTCTTTTGAGCCAGCCAGTAAGGTCCAATCTCCTCTGAGGGATGTCTCTATAGTTTTATAATATTAAAAAGCACATGAAATGTACCTTCAGTTGTCAAATCCTATCAGTTCCACGTCTTTCATATCTATCACATACTTTCCACTTCTAATGCAACAAATCCCATTATTACTTATCCAAACTTCCTACCTGCACTTCCTTCTCTATTTCACCACTACCCCTAATCCATTCTTTTAAATTTTATTTTGAGCTCAAATACAAAAAAAGAGCATTTCATCTGTGTGTGTGTATGTATAACAGAACACAAAAAGGAATGTATATAAAATCATAAATTTCCATTATATGCTGCATGCTTTTAAAAAAGTATATAATGAATTCTACATGTTGCTTTCAAAACTGTCCTATTTCTTTGAGCATCCTTTTATCTCCTTTTAATTAAAAAAAGTCTCAATGGCCTTTAAAATTTTTTTGTCATATCAATAACAAAAATAAGGAAAAAAATCATGATTGTATCAACAAATGCTGAAAAAGCTTTTGACAAAATCTAACACCTATTCCTATTAAAAGACTAGAAAGTATAGGACTCAATGGAGCTTTTCTTAAATGATAAATAATATCTATCCAAAACCAAGAGCAAGCATTATTTGTAACGAAGATTAACTTTTCCCAATAAGATAAGGAATAAAGCAAGAATGCCGATTATCACCACTATTATTCAATATTGTATTAGAAATGCTAACTATAGCAAAAAGGCAAGTAAAAGAAATTGGAGGAATAAAAGTAAGCAATGAGGAGACAAAACTATCACTCTTTGCAGTTAGAGAACCAACTGAGAAATTAGTTGAAAGAATTAACAACTTTAGCAAAGTTGCAGGATATAAAATAAACCCACATAAATCATCTGTTTTTCTGTATACTACCAAGAAAACTCAGCAGGAGATTGACCTGATCAGTGTACCTGAATACTTAAGGACTAAGGTAATTCCAGAGAAGAGGTCTGCACTTTTACTAGCTTTCTTGCCTGGTTTGATAACTCAAACATTTCCTTCCAGTGACCTGACTTTCTACCTCAACCACAAAGAGGTGAAGGGTTAACTGGAGAGACATAAACGTTAGTGATATTCTTAACTGGGACTTCAGAGCAATTCTGATTAAACTAATAACTTTTTATCTCAAATAAATTCCTTAAAGCTGCAGAGGAGGGAATCATGTAGACCTGAGGGGCATTATATATGTATATGTATATGTATATGTATATTTATATGCATATGCATATGTGTGTCTATGTATATTTATTTAGTCATTTGGGGTTAAGTGACTTGCCCAGGGTCACACACCTAGTACCTCTGAGGTCAGATTTTAACTCAGGTCCTCCTGACTCCAGGGCCAGTACTCTATCCACTGTGCCACCTAGCTGCCGCCATTATATTTTCCATAGGCTTCAAACAAGCTAATTATTGTAACAGGGCATTGAATGTGTTTTTATTTTTCACTTTGCTCTTTGGTTCTAATAGCTCTGGGAATGTGATTTCTTGAGCTATGGCATCTAGATTTTTTTTTATGGTTTTTAGTGAATCCAGTGACTCTCAAATTCTCTCTCCTTGACCTCATTCCCAAGTCAGTTGTTTTTAATAACATATCTTACATTTTCTCTATATTTTGTTTTCTATATTATTGTATTCTAATATTGTTATCTCATGTTATCTCATGGTGTCATTGATTTCTTTAGTGAAATGCTTTTTCATGATTTAAGGGATGGGCATTAATATGAATATTTTGTTCATCTGAATTGACTACTTTAGGAGTGAAGGGAAACACAATTCCTACCAAGAGAAAGGGTGGGGTTTCTGCCTACAAGACACAAATAATGGAGATTCTGAAGCCTACGCAATTATCTCCATTGTTCTCAACCTCCGTATGTTTCCTCAACTGTAAAATGGAAGGAATAGGCTAGATGAGCTATAAGGTCTATTCTAAATCTGTCACTCTAGTGTTTGATTCTATCAGTAAAAATGGAGGGTTAAAGAAGGGGAAGCTAGGAAACAAAATTAAAGGTGTTAAAAATTTTAATCATTATCATTAAATATTTATTGAGCTATGAATAAAACAGTGAGACTACCATCACTGTTTCATGGATAGTAAGATGCATTTGTGATATGTACCATTTTCAGTTCCAGACCAATGTCTTACTAGTGGACAGAATCAATTTATATCCGAGGACTAATATTTAAATAAACTAAAAGTATTCTCAAAGCCTTTTATAGACTTTTCTACAGAGTAAAATATGGCAAGTGTCTTTGGCCCCATTTTGTCATATAAAGAAACTGAGGCCAAGAACATGGATGGTTCTCTAAAATCACAGTGTAAACTTTCTCCCCAATCTCCAAGTCTATTTATTATACTGAATAACTTACGACTTAAGATTGAAAAATTCTTGTGTAATAGAGAATTTTATGCTTGATGCTAAGTCCTTTATTTTGCCTTAGGGTCCTCCCCACCCCCCCTTTCCTGACAGATTAATGAGTTGAGCCAAACATCTTCCAAGTTTTATGACCCATACTTCAAATTTGGGATCTTTGGACTCATTTTTCCACTTTGTTCTGATTTTGACTTACAATCAGGATGCTATCCTTGAAAAAAAGAATAACTCATTCTATATTGCTTGTTCCTATCACCTGAGATAGCATTTGATTATTGTGAACATAAACTCAGCAATTCCAAAACTATTGAGAGAAAAACACAATTCAGATATAACTGCTCTGGGATGTGTGAACAATCTAAGTCTTTCTGCTGGTGTGTAAAAAGGACACTTCAGTTTACCTTTGCTTCTGTGCATCAGTCCCAAGAATGGTAAACCACCACTTCAGCATTGATTTACTTTTTTTTTTTTGGCTAGGCAGTGGGGTTAAGTGACTTGCCCAGGGTCACACAGCTAGTAAGTATTATGTGTCTGAGGCTGGATTTGAACTCAGGTCCTCCTGACTCCAAGGCTGGAGCTCTATCCATTGCACCACCTAGCTGCCCCCATTGATTTACTTTTAAAACCTTTGCCCCAGTAAGGCCAATCTCAGTAGCCCTTTAAGTGGTGAAAGAATTAGATTTAATGTTTCTCTTATGCTGACCCCTTTATAAAACCCAGGCAAGTAGAGAATTATTTTTTTCAAGCTCCTACAAAGGAGCAGCTGTGTGATATCCTGGAGATCTAGCCTCTGAACCTGATTCAAGTTGCACGTGTCCTGGCTATGTGACCCTGCTATCTCTCAGTGCTCTGGACATTCTTCAGAGTTATTAGTTGCATCCTCTACCTGCATTGGTAGAGGAAATTTCCTCACCTTAAAGTTCCCTATATCAATGAAATCATGGGTCCAGTACTTATTCCTCTCCCTATCCCCGTTGAAGACCCCTTTTTGTCACCTAGCTTAAACTCTGTGGGGCTCTGTTCCTTTAGAAGACACATATTTCCTTTCCCTCAGTGCCCTCTAGGGAAAGGCAGCATCGAGTATTGGACTTGGAGTCAGGCAGAATTTGGGTTCAAATTCTGCCTGTTATACTTATTAAATTGTGTGACCATAAGCAATTCATTTTAATCTTTCTGAGCCTCATTTTACTGTTCTGTAAATTGGGAGTAACAATAATAATTGTACCTTTTTCACAGGGCTGTTAAAAGGTTCTTTCCTAACCATGAAGTGCTATGTAAATAAATTTGTATTCATTACAGCTTGAATTGCCTTATATGTAGGTGCTTAATAAATGGTGAGATAATCTAAGTGTCTAATCCATTTCCTGTGCAAAGTTAGGTACTTTTGCAAATTTTGTGAGTTCTTATCATGTCACCAAGGTCTCATTTGGTAACATTGCTTTCCTATAGGCTTAAAATAGAGGAACAACTTAAGGTAGGGAAGATTATGGAACCTGGAATCAGAAGACACAGACACTATCTTTCACTAAGGGGAAAACCTAGAGCCAAAGAATTTCCAAACTCATCCCGGGTGAATTTATTTCCAATGCAGATTCCTGGCTTGCCTTGGCTACTCAAACTGATTTATATGACCTTGGAAAAATAATTTCACTTCTCTAGGCTTCAATATCCTGATCTGGAAAATGAAGGAACTGAAAAGTAAATCATCTCTCTTAGGCTTCCAAGGTGGTGAACTTATTCATCAGAGAGTAATTTCAGCAGAGAATTGCAAATGTATAGTTTAGAGTCATTGGATTCCTGTCCTCCCTCCACTCTTGATATCAGTTATTTCTTTTTTTTTTTTTAGGCAATTGGGGTTAAGTGACTTGCCCAGGGTCACAAAGCTAGTGCTAAGCGTTTGGTCTGAGGCTGGATTTGAACTCAGGTCCGGTGCTCTATTCCCTGCGCCACCTAGCTGCCCCGATATCAGTTGTTTCTCATCCCTGCTCTTTTTTCTTCAGTTTATCTTTCCCCTTACCTATCCTTCCTCTCATTATTTTCACACTTTTGTCATCTCTTGCCCTATGGGAAAGCCCACTCATGTTATGTATAAACCGTGTTGAACTCCCCGAAATTTTCCAGATACCCTTTGAGGTGATTTGAATGAGCCATTTAATTTAGAAGGTGTGCATTTAAGTTCCCTATCATGCAGGAGTCAGGTGTGACCTGTTTGGCATCCTGTTTCTACTTTTGTGAAAAGTGGAAAATAATACATGCCCCTCATCTGCCTCGTGAGAAGCAGTTACAGATTAAGGAGATTATGGCTTTGAGCAGTTTGAAACAAGGTGGCATGGAGATGCCAGATGGGTTTATCAGTTTCCAACCACTAATGTGACTGGGGGGTTGAGGGTGGAAAACTGGTTGTAAGTGGCTACTTTATCAAGTAAACTTTTCCCTTTATTAAACTAAGATCATAGACCTTGGCATAGGCAGAACTCTATATTAGAGTTTCTAGTGGTTCTACTCATTGTTGAATGCATTCATGTTCATAATAGGGTGATTAGGCTATGAAAGGAATCTGGGAATGGACTCCAAACTGGATGTGAACTTAGGCTGTATTTTATTGTCCCCAGTGGAACAAAATTGTGTGTCTCCATTAGGAAAAACTTGTGGACTTTTCTTAATCTTTTTATGGAAATAAAGTTGGAAGCATCAGGGCACCACAAAATAATTTTATTCATACAACGTACCCCTTGGGTACACTTTTTCTGACTTACACTTTGTTGATGAAGCTAAAATGAACAGAAATTGGGTTGAAAGTGAAGTTCTTGGGGTTTAAAAATAATCTGTCTCATTTGCAAAATCTTATGTTACTCTACCAACATTAAGCAGATAATCTATTAACTTTCTGGGGAATGGAGCAAGGGAAAAGGAGTAGAGTCATTTGCAATCCAAGAGTCATTTGTATGCCTCAACAGAAGCTGATGATACCACAAACATTGAATAGTGGCACCATGAAGGCTTATGGTATAATACTGTTACCTTAATTGAACTTACTATTAGGTCAATTTCCCTGCACCAAACAAAATAGAAATGTAGAGAAAAACAATTGCTTTGGGAGATATTAAGTCTCCCAAACCTATATATTTGCATTTTCTTTTATAACCTGTATGCCAGGTCATTTAGGTCATTAAATTCCTAGAGGCATGCTTTAAGAAAGTCATTGGGGTGCTGTGGAAAAGGCATGAGATCTAGAGTCAGGGGACCTAGGTTTACAATCCTGACTCTGCCACTCTCACCTTTGTTATCTTAGAGGAGGCATTTCATCCCTCTAAGAGCTCCCAGTGTACTCATCTCTAAAATCAAGTAGTTGCATCAGATGACCCTTGAGCTCCCTCCTAGTTTTGGAGCTATGAATCCTAATTTGGAACATAGAATTCTAATTCAGAGTTGTTGTGAAAAGAGAGCATTATATAAACCAGAAGGCATTATATAACTGTGAGCTATAACTTTGATTTTTGTTTTTGTGCAATGAGTGAAATAATTTCACAAGTATCGGATAGTCCCAGGAAGCTTTCTGCCTCCTACCTTTGGAGGATTCCATCTTGCATCACATGCAGATAACATTGCATTGTGCCAAACTCTGGTCCTGCACAAACAGGTGGGTGGCTGAATAACAAGTGCTTTCATTACTCATGGGCAATACACAACTAGTTGCTCATCTCATAGACTTCTTCTCCGAAATTCCAGTTTCAAGCTTCGTACGTGTCTGTGCTTTTCTGCTGAATTTCCATTTCTTCTTGTTACTACACTCACCATCTTTGAAATGCCATTGGGACCCAACGTGGCTTTTCTGGGAAGATTATTGGCTTCAGGTGAGAGACTTTCAGTGCAGCTGAAACTTTTTGAACGTTGGGATTTGTTTTCTGATGCTTCACTTAAGAGAAGGCAGCATGGTATAACAGAAGAGACTTTCAAATGGGAATCAGACAACGTAGGTTGGAGTTCTGCTGCTAACCAAATTTCGTATTAATTTTCAATCTGGGAGGAGTTGGATCTATCTGCATTTCCATTACCCTACTAACTTTTTGCTTAGCTCCAGAATTGAAAACTACTTCTTGCTGAGATGCTGTAGAGTGGATATAGGAAGGACACTCATCTGGGATCAGGAAACCAAGGTTATAGCTTTAGTGTCAATTAGCAGTGTGACATTGGTAAAGTAATTTAACTTCTCTGGGCCTCCATCTCCTCAGGCATAAAATGACGGGATTGAAATAGATCTCAAAAGTCCCTGCCAGCTTTAAGATTTATTCTTTGAGGGACTGATACTTACTATGTTTTAGTTTATTCTCATGTAGATTTTTGGATCCTTCCAGGTAAAGGCTATGTCTGACATTTCTTTTATATCTCCAAGATACCAACACAATGCTGGGCATGTAGTGGGGCTTTGATAAACTCTTCTTAAAAAATGTCTGACCGAATATTCACATGATATAACGCCAATATCATACTTTAACAAACATTGATGGAAATTCCTTTTCTCATATCTTGTGTTTAGGTGGACAACATGCCTTTTGTGGACAACATATAATACATTAGATGAGGAGGTTGAAAAGAAGCATAGAGCTCTCTAACTCTCCATTGACTCAATGGACTTTGGATTTCTTAGCTTCCTCTTTCACCAGAAGAGCTATTGAAAGGATGGAGGATTGCAACAGTATAGTTAGAGCTATAATACAATCCTTAGATGGAAGGATTGAGAAAACAGCTAGTGAAAGGGGAGGAAGGAAAGAAGAGAGGAAGAGATAGAGGGAGGGAGGAAACTAGCATTTCTTAAGTACCTGCTATGTGCCAGGCACTATGCTAATCATTTTACAAATATTTCACTTCTGGGAGGTAGGTGGTGTTATTATCTCTATTTTACAGTTGAAAAAACTGAGTCAGACAGAAACCCTGGGTAGACTTTCCCAGGGTCATATAGGTCTGCAGTGAAGAAAATTTATTGGAGGGATTGGAAAAGGAATTGCCTTGCTCTTAGAACCTTCAGAACTTTGCTGTATTCCCATTTGAGGGATGAAAGTCAGGGTCTGTCTTCATAATGGAATCACAGTGCTGAAATTTTTACATCTGATGATGATGTAGCAAGCCTTCCCATCTCCCTCCACCCCCTTCCCCGATTTTAAATTGCTATATCAAGTACAGAGAGGCATGACCTATTGTATAGAGAACAGATCTCAAAGTTAGAAGTACTTGATTTCAAGTCCTGCCTCTTACACATTCTGACTGTGTGAGCCTGAGCAAGTCACTTGACTTTTTAGTGCCCTAAGTAATTCTTTAAGACTATTAATTACAGAGAAGTTTCTTTGGATCAGCATTAGTAGAGGGAGTTTCCTCTCCTGAGAGCTCCCTAAAACAATCAGATCAAAGCTCCAGTTCCTTTCCTTTGATTCCTTAGAGATTATATTTCAAGATACTTATAATTACTTTGTTGGATTTTATGAGATTATAATTATGTAATCCCAGATTCAGTCCCTAGCCCTGTTTAGTATATGGGTGCCTTGACTTTTTGTGACTTCTGTAGACCATTTCTTTTTCCTTATATAAACCAAGTAATAACTTAGATGGAGACAGAGCAATAGTAATATCCTTCGTTTAATTTACTTGCTTCAGAAATTAAACACTTCTCCCCTGATTTACTTATTTAAAGTTGGGGTTGGGTAAAGAGGAAAATATTAGCAGCTAAAGGAACAATGAACTATATAGTGGAGTGCAAGCTAGAACAGCAGACCTAAGCTAGTGGGAGAAGCAGGGAGTACTTACATTGTTCATAGGGATACAGGTAACAAGTCTCTCTTTCTTTCACCATTTTCCCCCCTCCCATTGGTCCTGTCCTCTGCTCCAAAAATGCTATTCCATCATTTTATCACTATGATCCCCATTGTTGGTTTGTGTCCACTTGTTGGACGAAAAGACTAAGACTCAAGAAGGCTACAAATGATTTTTGTAAGCTCATAGAGTGAGAGCAGTAAGATCAGGTTTTCAACTCATGTATCCATCCATTTAATATTTTTTTTTTACTTCAGATATATTTATTCCTCTCCTCCTTAACCCTTACTTCCATTTCCTTGTTTCCTTCAGTGTGCCATATAAATTCCTCTGAATCTCTTGATTCCCAGCATCACTGAGGAAAAACAATATTATTGTTTTCCCCTACGCCATCACCTGTATGTGGGATGTTCCCATATAGGGTAGACAGTTCTGTCAGTCTCCTCAAACAAGTCCAGGCGTATATGTGTTTTGAGATCCTCATTGCTAAGCTATCATGGGGGTAGGAGATCATGATTGTTGACCATTTCATTGTGGTTTATTTTGGCTTGCTTTGTGGTCTGGAAATGTTTACACGATGAAGGTGCTTGGGTAGTTTTTGTCTCAGTAATATTCTTCGTATGTTCATTGCCTGAGGGTGACTCTTGGCTTTGATATGTCTACACTAAATGTAGTGTTAGCACTCATCAGTAGTATATGACTGTGAAGAATCCAAAAGATGTTACTCATTGGAGTGAATGGCATGAAACCTTTGGATAAAACGAAAGGTAACTCTAACACTAGGTCAGTAAAGCCAATATACATTCATATAGTTGTATTTTAGTCAATTTCATGTAAAAGGAAGTAATGTTTATATGTGTGTGTGTGTGTGTGTGTGTGTGTGTGTGTATGAAAAGAGGAGGAACTTTTTCTTTTATTTTTTCATTAAAATTTCCAATAAATTCTAACCAAGCCAGGCAAGTTGAATTAATTGTCTACTAAAAGAGGGTGGAAGGAGAGGTGTATTCTGGAGTGTGTCATTACTTGGGAGTAGTGGGGTGGGTTGAGAGAAGGAAACAATAGTTTTTAAGTATTTGAAAGACTGTCACTCAGGAGACAGTTTAAATTTAGACTCCTTGGCTCCACGGAGCAGAAATTAGGAGCAAGAGTTGAAGTTGCAGAGAGGCAGATTAAAGCTTGATATAAAGAAAAATGCCCTAACTAGTAGAACTGTCCAAGAAGTGGAGTATGCTGCCTCAGAAAATGGATTTTCCCTCGAGGGTAATCTTCAAACAAGGATTGATTGACCATTTATGGGGAAGTTTATAGATGGGATTTGTGTTTGTGTATATAGGTAACTAGATGGCTTCCCAGATTCCTCCCAATTCTAAGATGATGTGATTATGATTTTGTTGTTGTGGGTTGTCCTTCATTCTTGAAGAGGACCAATGACATCAGGAAAGTGATGCCTTAACTTGCAAGTGAATTGGATTTAAGTGAGGCAGGGCTGTGCAAAGTCATCAGCTTCACTCTCTCCTCCAGAGCCATCTGGGTCCAGTGGCAAGATATAGATCCAGGATAACAGGGGAGATGGCTTCAGATGCAGTGGGAGACATTGGCCTTTTTAAGTTAAGGTCTTTCCCTGGTCTAAGTTTGTCTGAGGCAACACCCATTCAGTGATTAAGGCTAGCTAAGAAATGAGGCAAAAAATGGCTACTTTTAATCTGCTCAAAAAACAAAACAAAACAAAACAAAAATCAATCTGGGCAGGGAACACCCTCAGGGTTTCTGGCCAGAACAAAAACAATTGCTATTTACACTCCTCTGAGCCATTGCAACTCTATGACCAACTGAGACTTGGGTTGGAGCTTATTATTAGACAATCAGTGAGAGTCAGAGTGGTTTGGTTTTAAGGCATAATCTTAATGAGCTTTAGCAAAGCTTGGTTTAACAGAGCTCTATTTCAAGAAATTTATATTCGTTTGGGCAGAGAACTCACATGTAAGTATATATGATTCTCCAAGAGGGAGGGAGGAAAGGAAGGAAGGAAGGACTGTTCCAAGTGGGGCAGCTACTACTACTCACAACAATGGTTTTAAATGATATAAAAAGCTAGATCATTTGTTATTGTCAAGCTCATCATCTGTACCATATTAAAGATCTGATTGGATTAGAGTTGTACTAGGTAAGGAGGCATTTATTTACAGCCTTATGCCTCTTCATGAATCTTGAGAGCCCTTTCTGAAAGACCAGGAGACCTATGGACAAGGGGACCTCCTAGCTACATTTCTACCTGAGAAAGAAATAATTAAGATTCACTGCTAGCATAACTTTCTGCAAAGGTTTACTTTCTCTGGATATGTGAAGAACTTGATCTGTGCTTAGGTTTAGTGTCTTTGCCCTGGGAAACAAGAGCCCTTTTGTGAATTTATTGTCCATAGGTTGTTGCTTTATTTGTGATGGAAGTTTCATGTTTTAAAGTGGCTAAGTGAGTGGGTGAAGAGGCAATAGTACCAGGTGGGGATTGAGTAGGGACAGGAGGAGATCAAGGAAAGGAACTTCCCACTGAATTTCACTAAGGTCCTGTCACCTCCCCACCTGAATTTTCGATGTTTTTCCTTTCCTGGTACAACCTTTCTTTTTCACGTACCACTCAGCAAAGCATTCAGAGGAATGTATGTAAATAATGAAGGGAACTGAAAGAGAGTTGGGCAGATAGATGAATCTTGAAACCCTAAGGGTGTTAACTACAGGAAGGTTTAGTTGTATTGACTGTTTTGCGGTTGCTTGGAAAGTGGGTGGGGTGTCAACTGGTACTACAGTAAGTCATATTGATGAATTATCCTTGGCATGTTGTTTGCACCATTGTGGGGCCTGATCTAGTTCATATTTACTAGAAGCAGTTATTTTGCCATCTATCCATGGTGGGAGGAAATAAGAAGGGGACAAAATAGTCTCAACTAATATTAGGAATACAGATCCTCACTACTCTGAGTAAATTGATTAATTAGTCAACAAGCATTTCTTAAACAAGTACTGTGAGCCCTGTGTTAGCCACAGGAAATAAAAATACAAAAGTGAGTCGTTGCCTTCAAGGAACTTAGATTCTCTTGGAGGGATACGCCATCTGGCCAGATGAATGAATATTAAACATATATGAAATAAGTATAAAGCTATTTTAGGTGATAATACTGTTTGGCATTTCCACTAGGTTAAATATGTACCACGAGAGAGAAACAAATGAATATTAACATAGACAGATACTCCAGATATCCTTTATGTTAAAAAGTTTTATATTTTGGTGGGCAGCATATTGACTTTCCAAATTATATTTTACTCAGATTAATATTCCAATTAGTTTGTATTGCCTAAGCATATACCAGTTAGAAGTAGAAGGTAGCTTATAACTTCTGAAATGAAAAATTTCTTTTGGAATATGCAAATGCAGAATATAGGGAATTTATTGCATTATGAAAGTGTAAAACTTATATATCCAAGGTGACATTTTTTTAATGATATCTGTTGTTTTTACATCACCTTTATTTCTAAATATATCCCTTTCCCATCCTCTACCCTACCCAGAGATATATCCCCTTCAAAAAGAGTGAAAGAGAAAAAATCTATTTAGCAAAACTAATCAACCTAACGTTCTGCACCCATAGTTCCTCACCTTTGCAAAAAAAGGAATGAAGTGCATTTTCTCATCTTTTTTGGGGGGAGGGAAAGAGAATCAAGTTTGGTCTCTTTAATTATACTTTGTTGTATTTTGTGGTTCTTTTCATCTTTCTTTCTATTTATACTATTGACTTCATTAAGATAGGAAGATAAATTTCATAGCTGCTTATTTGTAAATTTCCAAAACAAAACAACAACAAAAACCCAAAGCAAACCAAATAAAAAACAACCTATTTGTAAATTTTAAAAATAAATGCATAAATAAAAATGAGAAAGGAAAATAAATTTCATAGCTACCTATTTGTATATTTAAACAAACAAACCAATCTCCATCTGCATTATCACGTGTTTACAGTTCTGCATATATTTACTGACTCCCTTTTATGCCTGATAATTCTGGGGATTCAAAGAAGCTGGAGATACCATCCCTGACTTAAAGGAGTTTATAATCTACTTGAGGACCTATGAAAGAATACATAAAAATTTAACAATAGAAAGCAGTTCTTTGTTAAGTCTAATCCTGTTTCATGGTGGAGTTGAATGATCCTTGAAATTTATTACTTCCCCACAGCAGTTACCAGAAAAGAAATTATAGGTTAGTGGAAAGGAGGGATTATTATAGGATTAGTAACAGTAGCTTTCAGTTCACAACTCTGTATAGGTAATGTTAGACAAATTTCGAATTATATTGTCCACCTAATAGTTTGTAAATATCTCATATCTTTTTATATCATTACCTCACAAGCAAGCAGTTACTTACTAGTTTAGGAATTATGTTCTATTGGAAATCACTTCTCCCTATCACCACTGGAGGTCAGTTTGGTCTTCTTTCTACTTATACTTTTCTTTTTCCTTTACAATATTACTGTCTCATTCTAAGAAGTGGTTTTACATACAAGGCATCTACAAATAGTACCTAATTTAATCTACAGAACCCATTTATCCTACAATATTAATATAATATAATAATAATACAATATTAATATATAATAATTAATATTACCTGTAACAATGTAAACTACTTTAATTGGAATATAACCTTATAATCTTTTAGTCTTTAAAAATATTAAATATGTTTTCCTTTTGCAGTAGCCATTTGTTTTAAGTAATTTGGCACTGAGTACAGAAGATTTTGACACTTTTGTCATTATGAAATCATATTTATCACAGTGGCTATTAAGCATACCTTTGACAATCTATTTTTCCACACTTAACCTTGATAGGCCATTGAAACATGTTTATCTTCATCTCTTGGATAAATTTCTTTTCCTTTTATTGTGTGACAAAATTGCAATATGGAGTTATAATATTCCTTTACTCTTTGGAACATCTTTAATTCTGGAGCAATTCTACTTCTCAGTGTATCAGTGTATTTATCACAGTTCATCACTTCCTTAATGAGATTAAGGCTTCCTGGACCGATAGAATTTTTTTTTAAATTCCCAAAATGTTTTTTTGGGTAGATATTTTACTGTCTCCTGAAGTCACTCAGAACTTATAGGCTGACCTGAACTTCTCAAGACAAATTTTGTTTGGTGCATTTCATCAGTAAAAATGACCTTTTTCCAATAACTAATTATTTTCCTTGTCTTGCTTGTGACAAACACTTTTTTTCTTCATAACAATGGCTAGCAGCTATTTTTTAAAATTAGGCTTCTCGTTTTTCTTTCAACTATTTGAGAAGTCTCTGCCACACTGTAAAGAAATCAGTAACCACCCCTCTAGCTGCTAGGTTCTTCTGAAGGTCTTTGCTTGTCTTCTGGGGATTAATTAAGCTGTTTTGTAGCAGTATTTGTCAGTTTAGGGCATTACTTTTTGTTTTTGACTACACTTTTCCTTTGTTCTCTGGTAAGACTAATCCTCTTTCATTGTAGAGTTGAATGATCCTTGAAATTCATTACTTCCCCTCAGCAGTTGCCATCGCAATATCTCTAATAATCACTGAAGTATGCTCTTTAATGGGTACCATTTTTATACATATCTTAACAGTTATTTAAAAATTAGAGAATTAAAAACATAAATTATGAGAGCAAAGAAAGTGTGTGTGTGTGTGTGTGTGTGTGTGTGTGTAGCACAAAATCTAGCACTCAAATGACATGAAACTAAGGTAGGAGATCCTGCTCAATCTAGTTCTATGTAGTCAAGGCCAAACTTTCTGAGTCATCCTTATCTTAGAAGCACACATGCATGAACAATGCAGTCACAAAATGAAACCATATCAAAATTAGTGCTTGTCCCACGTAATTTACATACCACTTAATATGTTGCATATATACATAAAACATAAACATGTATGATTTTTTGTACGTATGTGTAAATATACTTCCTCTTCCCAACTTATTTAGTACCAACTTCATGGGTCATTGAAATAAAAACCAATAAGGGCAACTAAAATCCCATAGCATCAATTGTGGTCCTTTCAGGGATGGAATTAGAGGAAATGAGTGGTCTCCATCATGCTATAAATCACCACTGCTAAGTCATCCCACAAAGTAACAACAAAGGAGAGTAAGTTTAGAATGTAGTAACACTTTGGTGTCTTCCTACTCCTTTTCTTTTTTTTTCAAGTCTAATGAAAGAAATCCTGTTCCTGAAAATTTTTTAAATTTCCTTTGAATCAAATACACAAATGCTTTCCCATAAATGAGCTTGATGAACATAGTGGATTTGGGGAAATGAGACACCCATAGTTATTTTTAAGTAGATTTCTCTTGGTAAAGTAGAGAACTTCTTACATATTCCAGTAGTTAAATGACTATGACAGTATATCCTACCTATATAACCACTTGCTACCTCTGTTTCTTATATTATGAATTTCATGTTCTTTAGTATTGTTAGGGATTATGGTGTAATTACAGTTATTCTGGTTAACAGATTTACCTTAAATATACCTTATATAGTTGATAAAAGAATTAGAAGTAAATGAAATAAATAGACATTTTGAAGGAACTGAATCTTTTTTTTATCATTGTTGTTGCATATTTTAGCACCTAGTATAAATGCTTGTGAATGAAAGATAATGAATAAATATTTTTTAATTGAATCAGTACAAATGCAATTCTAAATGTATGACGATCAGGTGAACAGCAAGATGGAGGAATAATTGTTTTCCCCAACCTTCACCAATCCAGAAATCTCAGGAAAAGGAATTATGCACCATATATAAAATAACCAAATTTGAATCCCCAAGGTAAGATAGAAATACCACACAAGATAAAAACCTCATGAAATAACACTGGAAAGTTTAAATACCAATTCATCACCCTCCACCCCTAAACCAACTTCATACAATATATACAACAGTCCATTCTGCTTGTCAGGCACATTATGATTCAGGGTCTGTTTTTAGGCACTCCTACCCACTCTCCCTACATCAGTGACTGAGTCTGAACCTCTCTCTTCCACCTGACAAAAGACCAGAGACTACTGGTTCTATGCAACTATACAAAGGAAAAGGAAAGCAACTGGTGGAAGAAGAAGGTTAAAAGGGATAGGCAATAAGGGTAGTACAGAACACAATTAGACGTGGAAAAAGTATCAGGAACCTGAAAGAAAGGGGACTAGTCACCAAAATGGACCCAGTCCTCTCCCCCAGAGACCAGACTGGCCTGTATTCAGGGGTTTGTGTAACAACTGGAGGAACCTAAGAATGAAGGAAGGAAACCAGAGGCAATTATTTGGGAGTATGTGAGAGAAGCTGCAAGACTAAAAGTTCAAGAGAGAAAAGCCTGAATAAAACTCTAGCTTATAAGCAGATAAACCAACATAAAAAGGATCGTAAATACAGAAGGAAAAATGAGCAAAACCTCAGAGAGGCCCCATACATAAATATTTTACTGTGAGGGAAAATGAACCAAAATTCTCTAATGAGGAAGAGACCTTTTGGACTCCCCAGAGATGTTAAAACAATGGTAAGGAAGTGTAGAATGCTTTAAATTAAGAAATTAGGAATGAAACATATCTAAAATCAGAAATCTCTAAAAAGATTTGCAAAACATAAAAATTAGAATAGAAAAAAAAATTGTTGTGAGAAAATCCCTCCAAAGAAAAAGGGAGTGAAAGGTTTGAAACACAAAAACATTAAAGTGGAAGAAAATTTGACAGAAGAGAAGACAAAAGCAATATTAAAAGAGCACAAAACTCTATGTAAACCAAAGTGACTGAACTTCAAGGCAGAGTGGACTGGCATAGCTTAAGGCTTATAGTTTTACCAGAACATGAGAAAATTAAAATGCTAGATACCCTACTGAGGAAATAATATAAGAAAACTGTCTGGAACTTTTGAATATGAACAACAAAGCACTGATCTATAGAATCCAAACAGTATTGTCAAAAGGGGAAAAAATCAGCCCATGTTTTAGACTGGACTTATAATTCCTAAATTCCACAATTTCAGTAACAAACAACAAATTTTGCAGGTTGCCCAGAGAAAGGCCTTCGTGTGTGAAGGAAAGGAAATTCAAATAATACAGGATTATTTTGAATTCATAAGAAGTTGGAGAAGGAAAAAAATAGTATTTTCCAAAAGACTTTAGTCAAGACCCAAAATGATATACCCTTCCTGCCAATTTGAATCTAACAACCAAAGGGAAAAAAAATGAACTTTCAACAAGAGAAAAGGTATTTGAGGCAGTCTTGAAAAAAAGAAAAGTCAAAACATAAAAGAGGTAAGCTGATTACTTCATTTGCAAATACTCCAAACTATAGAAATACTAGGAAGGTTAATAAATACAACAGAAAGGTCTAAACAATGAAAGCGTTTTTTATGCTTATTGTGTACTGTTAAGAAAGAGAAAGAACAAAAGGAATTATCAAAGGACAAAAAAGACCTGTAGGATCAGAGATTTAAAGAGAACTTAAGTATCAGTAGAAGGGAAAGAGGAAAAGTGAATTAATATTCTATTTACTAAATCCCTTAAGCCTATATCAATGAATGAATCTTTCATAGGAGGGAATAACAGAGTGGGAGGCTTTGCAAATGTGGAGAGGGGAAAGTGACAGAAGGGAGCAGGTGATGCACCCTTAACAAGTCCATAGGTGGACATTGAAGGGGTAATAATATCTCTAGTCTCTCAATAAGATTGGGGGAGGGGACGGTTAGAGAATAGAACTCAAGTAAGGAGAGGAGGAGAAGGTACTAAGATGGAAATAAGAAAATGAGGGAAATTTCCCCTCAAGGGTGTCACTAAATAACTAATACCATAGGAGAATAACGCTTTCATTAGGAGAGAGGTTTTCTTCTACACCTTGGGAGGCTACCTTCTCTGAGAAAGGGTTGTTTTTTCCTGAGTAACATCCCACTCCAGGAAAGGGGATACATAAGTCCCCCAAGGGCAGCCAGCACTCAGAGCAGTAGAAGGGAAATAGAAGCAGAGAATGAGTTAACATAGTCTTAGAAGTATAGATTGATCATGTTGAAGGTAGAAGTTGAAACTGGGTCCCATGACATGGGGACAAAGAGTGACTTCCTCTATGGGACACTGCTTCTGTCTAATACAGCTTCCTTTATATATTGATTTCTAAGAGCAAGAGATGATAGAAAGTAGGTTAAGATGTAAAAGAGTAATAAAGGAAATGGAATAGAAGAGAAAGTTTAAATTTAGCACACCTGAAACTGTCCTCATGAGACACAAAGGGAAAATAGAGAAGGATCACAGAAAAAAAAATAAGAGGTGTAATTATAAATCCAGAATATAATAGAGGAAAGAAAGATAATGAGTATAAGGTGAATTTTGCTCTTGCAAAAGAAGGTTATTGCTGGGCATGATGGCACACACCTGTAATACTAGTTACAGGAAGGCTGAGGTTAGCAAATTTCTTGAGCGCTGGAATTCTGAACCAGGTGTGTTAAGTTAATCAACATGTCTGCCTTAAGTCCTGACTTAATGTGGTGAGTCCAAGGTGAGGGTGGGGGGAAAGGTGAAACCAAGTAGCAAAACATTTCAGATCAGAAGCAGAATACCATGATGATCATCAGAGGAACCAGGCAGTGAGTGACTATTACATTTCCAGCCTGAGCTGGATAGGGAAGACCCAGTTTAAAAAAAAAAAGGTTACTTAACATGTTGAAGGGGTGGCAGGAGTTATGATTCTGAACTATTTCCATGTAACTGGGTGGGAAAAAAAGGGTCAAAAGAGAGAGGAAATGGGACAGCTAGGTGGCACAATGTATAGAGCACCAGCCCTGAAGTCAGGAGGACCTGAATTCAAATTTGGCCTCAATCACTTGACACTTTCCTAGCTGTGTGACCCTGGGCGAGTCACTTAACTCTGATTGCCTCATCAAAGGAAAAAAAAAGAAGAGAGGAAATGGATAATTTCTTTTTATTTAAATACATTTAACAATTTAAGTAAATTAAGAAAACTTGAGAGAGGTAAGGTAAACAGGAGCTAGAGGAGAGCTGATGAGAATAGAGTAGCAGGAAGGTAGTGTAAGCAAAACTAATCACAGAAAAAAATTACTGAATTAAGTTGGAGGGGAATGAGCATTACAAAAGAAATTACAGATGAAAGCATAAATATAACAATCATAACTTTAAATGTGAATGTATTAAGTAAATCAAAAAAAGAAAAATGATTGAATAAGAAAACAAAAGCAAACAATCTTTTATACAAGAAATACACTTGAAAATAAAAAAAATTCAGAATAAACATGAGGCTAGATCAAAATCTACTATTTCTCAGAAGATTCTGAAAAAACAGGAGTTGCAGTTATTAATGTAGTGAGTATACAATTTTAAAAACTAGAAAATCAACAAGTAGACTTCAAATAAACAAGCACCTGGAAAGAAATCTTGAAAATTAGAGAAATAGATAAAATGGAGAATAAAAGCATCACAGAAATGATAAACAATACTAAAAGCTGTTTCTTTAAAAACAAAAAACCTGGCATAATCAATCAACATTTAGCTAACTTAATTAAAAAGAAAGGGGAGGAAAATCAAATTACCAAAACAAAAACTGAATAAGGCAAAATCAGAAAAGAAATTTAAATAATAATTATCAGAACCTATTCTAAACCATTATATACCAGCAAAACTGAGAATTGGAAACCATGGAGGATTACTTAGAAGCAACATGATATACCCAAATTAAATGAACAAGAAATAGAGATCTTGACCTAATCTGAGAAAATGAAATTGAACAAGACATAAAGCAGAGAAAAGTTCAAACACGCTTACAAGTAAATCCGATCCACTGTTCAAGGTCACTAATACTCCTTTATACTTTTTTTGGGGGGGGGTAGGCAACAGGGTTAAGTGACTTACCCAGGGTCACACAGCTTGTCAAGCATCTGAGTCTGGATTTGAACTCATATCCTCCTGACTCCAGGGCCAGTGCTCTGTCCACTGCACCACCTAGCTGCCCCCTTTATACCTTTTTTCTTTAAAAAATTGAGAAAAAAAAAAGAAAATACCTTAAAAAGATCTAACATAGAGGAGGAGGAGGGAGGAAAGAGAAAAGAGTATAGAGACAGAGAGGTAGAAGGTCCAAAATAGCTCATTGAAGATAAATTCTTAGTGGGTAGAAAGTAAATAATGAGCTAGCAAGGAAGTTTAAAAAGGAGTCCTCAGATAAGATAGCCAGGAGAGGTAGAAGAGGGAAGTGCATTGGAAGCTGAGGGAGGAACATATATAGGAAAAAGGGGGGGTCAGTAGTGTTAAAACTGGAAAGAAGAGAGTTAGGATCCCCTGTGATAGACATCAGAACACTGATCAATGCAGTAACCAATTATAACTCCAGAAGGGTGATGATGAAGCATTTTTCCTACCTTTTAACAGAAAGGTGAACTGAAGATATGGAATTAGACATATATTTTCAGATATGGTGAATGTTTTGATGTGATTTTCTTAACTATACTTATTTGTTACAACAGAGACTTTTCCATGTAGGCAATGATTAGTGGCTAAGTGACAGAGATGCTAAAAAAAAAAAAAGGAAAATAATTAAGAAAGCATTAAAAATACATAGAAAACAAAAATTTCTGGAATTAGAAACAAACAGGACAGTTTTGTTACTATCTTGTAGAATTCAATATATGTTTAAAAAATCAAATTGTATGTAACCAAAGTTCATAGTTTCATATATAGACCTTTTTTGTTTGTCTATATTGAAATGTTGTGCTCGTGGATAATTAAGTTTATAATAAAAAGATTATTTCTTAAATGCAGAGAGATCAAAGACCATGAGGATGAAGAAGAGCTCTTGTTATTACAGTTAACAGATTGTTGATAAACTTGGAAAAAACCAGTTTCAGCTAAAGTGTGGTTTTAGAAGCCTGAATATAAGTATCTGATAAATAGATAAGTGGTAAGCAAGTAAGCAACTATTTTTAATTTTTTTTTTAGGACCTTGGCAGTGAAAGTGAGAAAAGATATAGGATAATCATTTGAGAGGTGGTCAGATCAAGAGAAGGGCTTTGTTGCTGCTGTTCATGTTTGTTCTAAGAATGGGGGAGACTCAAAAATGTTTGTAGGCAGCTAGGAAGAAGCCAGTAGAAAAGGAGAGACTGAACATGAGAGTTTGGAAGGAATGATTAATGGCACAAGTTCTTAGAGGAGAAGGGATAGGAACAAGGATACAAGTTGAGGAATTGTCCTTGACAGGAGAACTGCCTCTTCCTCAGAGAAAGTAATGAAGGAGAGAGGAGGATAGGAGAAATTAGAGTATTTTGAGGAATGTAGTAGGTGAGATGAGGTTGCTTCTGTTGGATTGACTTGATTTTCTCAGTAAAGGAGAAGGCAAGGTCATCTTCTGAAAAGTAGCAGAATAGACTTTGAGGTGAGAGGTTTGGACAATGCTGTGGGATCCTGATCAGGGAAGGATAAAGCTCTATTTTATGGCATTGTTACTTGTCTCCTAGGCTACATCAAATGAGATCATGCATGTAAAGTGCTTTGAAAACCTTAAAGTGACACATAAATATCAGCTATCATCATTACTATTATTATATGCTCATATATTAATTGACTGAACACAAGCATTGGTTTTCTTTAAGACTTGGACCATTCAATCATAAATAAGAGAATCTGCAGTTTTGCCTTGCTCTGGAAACACATGTGGCTTTATTCTCTGCTTCATAACAGAAAGAGAGCATAATACATTCACTGTCTAGGAAATAAAATTCTGTATTTACCCCAATTAAGAGTCTCTCCCCTTCCCTCTCAGTTAGGTATAACCCATCTCCAGTAGAGGATTGTTTCACTAATGCTGTGGAACCTATGATGAAATCTTCCTAGTATTCCTATCAATGGATTCTATTAAAAGGAAGTATATGTATGTGTATGATAGTTTAATGTATATTATATTTTCCAAGTAGATACTATAAAAAAAAGTAATTGAAAATATTAAACTAGGTAAAGTAGAAAATTGATTTTATGAATGGTGTGAATCCATTCAGTGAGGCAAGCAGGTATACAGATGTGGAGCTCTCTTGCTTTGAATGTGCCATTCTTTTAGAACTTTACATGAGGAATGGAACCAAATATTATTATTTCAGGTGGAGAGAGACCACGGTTGGAAACTCCTGCTGTGTTTCAATATAGAGTACTACATAATGGGCCTGGAGAGCACCTAATGAATAGAATAATTCCTTTCCAGTTTTCATTGTTCAGGATTCCTCTGTCTTGGGCATACTATGTGATAGAAAGAAAATCACATCAGCTGTCTCTTCACCTCTCATAAATTACTACTCATTGAATAAGTTATTTTAGGGGTTGAGCCTATCATTGGCCTTTTTGCTTAAAGCTAGAATACTGATGTTCAAATACTTTGCCAAACCCAACATCAGTGTGATTAGAATCCATTATAGACTGTATTTGAGTACTTAAGCTATATTGTGATCTCCAAGTCATCTTTTTACAATACGTGTTCCATTTCTGGAAGCTTAGGTGCTCACAAAACAGGTAACAGCTCATTTTAGTTAGGAATTTGGCAATTTAGTGTATTTTTTTTTCTTTTTGGTTCAGACATGATTTTATTAGTGAAGGGAACTTTTGGTGTAGAAACTTCTCCCAATTAAAGCAACTCAGTAACTGTTCTGCAACTTACAGCCTTAGAGATTTGCTTAGAGTACTGAGAAGTTAAGAGATTTACCTGTAGTCACATAGTTAGTATGTACCAGAGGCTAGTATGTATTTGTGTCTTCTTGATTCCAGGGCCAATTCAGCACTACACCAGAGGTGCCAATATGTGGCCTACTGGCTATATGCCCACAACATTTCTAAATGTGGCCAGAATCAGATTAAAATGTAATTGGGAAATATTTAACAAAATAAATTATAATACATTAGAACATAGGTAATATTAATATGTGGTTTTCTAATTCAGTGTGCAGCCCACAGGGATCCTTTTGTTTCTAATTAAATTTAATACTGCTGTACTATCAGCTTCTTCTCCAGTTTTGTGTAGTAGTTACAATAAATAGCCTAACGATCTTTTAAGTCTTAGACTTGAGTGAATTCTGCTGGGATTAAAAAAAATCCAGTCTGACCAAAATTTCCTCCATTACAAACTATTCTTTCTTATTCTTACCATCATCATTGTTATCATCATATGTGATGTTCTAATAGTGATCATCTTGGTACAAAATGGCTTTCTTCTTTTTTTTGAGTTTCATATTTACTGCTTCCATAAAAAAAACCAAAAAACATTGTTCAACTATGGCTCAATCTAAAAAACTATCCTTACTTTTTTTGTGTGATGCCAACATTTTCAAGTAATGGCTTAATCTCAAAGTTAGATTGCCAGCTAATTCAAACTCCTTCTCATGTGTTATGAAACAATAGTGGATGGACCCAAAAGGAAAGGGGGTATGGGAGGGGGAACAAGATTGCATTACAATTCTGGCAACATCAACCACACTAGTAAAATCAAATCCAATGTTGTTTTACGACCCTGAATTTATGTGAGTGCCCAGGATCAAAGGGCTGGAATCCCACTGGACTACGAGGTCTATAGTTCATGGCAAAAACTCATCAAAAAGAACATTTTAGTCGTTTAGGCTTTTCATTTTAATCAGCCACAGCAATAAAAGAACCTTTAGGTGTCCAAAAACATTCCATAAGATCAAGAGGCTGTTCTCCCACTCAAATGAGCTGCTTTCTTATTGGATCCATATAATGTCTGCAGCCATAGAGTGTCATGGAACCATCGCTTTCTACTCATTGGCCTTTTGGGGATGAGGGGTTTTTTTGGGGGGGGGAGGGTCCTTTTGGCTATGTATCATGGTATTCCACAAATTATGGCGCCTAGCAGAGAGACCACAACATGTGCACAAAATTTATCAGACTATTTCTGCCACTTAAAGTTTGTGACCTGACATCATGCCAAGCACTCTGCTGACTGTAGAAAGAAACCTCATCTATGACTTCGATGACCTTATCAAAAGGAAATGTAATTCACTGTCAGAGTCACATCTGATTAATTTGGAACTTTTAATAAGGTATCAGTTATTCTCTTTCAGAAAAGGGTAAGTAGTATTTGTCTGGAAGGGAAGAGAGGCAGTCACTTTTTGGGGGAGTGAGTGTCATTTTGTTTTGTTTGCCATTTCAATTTAAAAGTGATAGCAATTTCACAAATAACGCCAAGTCCTTAAGATCCTTAATACCTTCATGCTAGTTCTGTAATTCTGTATTTTTATGGTGCCGCTAAAGCTCTTGTAGTCTTTGGCACTTAAGTTAATGGGTATGGAAAAAATATTGTGATTGTCCCTGTCTTCCAGATGTAGACATTGACCCAGAAAATGTGTTGCTGAAGGTTACAGAGAAAGTCAGAAACTTTAAGACTCCAGAGCATATGACTGCCTTACTCATTGTTCAAGACAGGTGTCCCTCAGTCATTGTCATAATAGTTCCAATTCATCCTCATCAGTTTCCAGGTTAATTCAAGGAGTTGTAAATAAGCTGAAAATTAAAAATGAAAACCTTGGTCTCTTTGTTTTCCTCCTGCAAGGCTTTTGTTTGAGCTATGTTGACTACTCACAAGTACTCCCAGTTTCCATTTCTTTTTGTTTTTTTACATTAATTTGTTTTTATTTTGCTACTGAATAAAGTTTTAAGGAAAAATATCTTATACCATATATAAAATATATCAAAAAATATCTTACTCTTTGTGCTATGTAGGGTTCAGAATAGTGGGCAATTAGAAATTGAGAGAAGGGGAGGAAAGCATCATAGCTTTTGATGTGGGGAAAACGCAACTGTATGTATGTAGTAAAATGCAACAAATACTTCTAATATTAAAAACTGTATAGTATTATTTTGGGTCTTCATTTGTATTCATTAAGTAATTACTATAAGTTTAACTATAATTTAATGTATAACCTTGATATGACTGAGGACCTCTTTTATTCTATGTAGTTTTTGTTTCCATTTCTATTTAGTCTTAAAAATATTTAACTTTTAATAACTTTTTCCTTCTATTTGAGCTCTTTTAATGTTTGGATATCCTGTTTTTCTACTTCTGTGAAGGATGCCTTTGATGCAAAAAATTACTGGCATGGGTACCCTCACATACCTGTGTTACATTGCCTACAACTTGAAATACCATTATCCATGTCCTTATGGAGGTATGAAGCAAACTTATAACCTCACCCCCCCCCAAGGAAATTATAATAATATAGAATAGAAATTCAAATCAACAAACTTTAAGCACTTACTTAGACTGCTTAAAGTATGTAGAAGAAAATTGTTATCTCTGTGGTCAGTTGATAACATGACATGTATCTGTACATTTAGTATGCAGAGAGTTTCTTTGACTATTTCACCTTGATATAGGAATGATCTTCACACATAAATGAATAGGAGCTTCAGTGAACCATCTCTACATTTATGCTGGTAACTGTACCATGGTTATAAGACATTTCTTATAACATTTCCTTTGAGAGTAACACATAGGAAATATGGCAACATGAAACATGTGAATGAGGAATAATTCTCAAAAGGTCCTAATTAAACAGCAGTTATATTAATAGAGGCTAGGAACATTGAACAAACTTGATCTAACAAGAAAAGAAGGGTTCCCCCCTTCTTTTTCTAATGAGGAAAGAAGAGCTACCCCCAGGACAACCCAAGGGATGCACAGGGCTAGAGATATAAGAACTTTCCAAAGTTATTTAATCTATGACTACTCCGATTGGCTAGAGTAAAGTGTTAATAAGGCTAGAATCAGTACTGGATTTGCATATGAATCAGTTAACTTTTTACCGTGGTCTTCTATTATGCATTTTAAAAATCTATGCCCTTGATATGTGAAGATGGATGAATTACTGCAAATCTATCACCAGTCCCGTAGGGAAAAAACATCTGTCAACTTATGTGGCATTTAGATAGAAGTCATTATCATCTTATTTATCTGTTCTGAAGGTGTCTGTTCTGATTACATTAAGTATGTTCCATGTTCTGTTGAGGGTCTAGCTGTGTGGAACAAACACCAGTATGGGAGAATTTACTCCTCTGTCATTCTCCTTACTCTCATCACTGCTGCTGCCATCGCCACCACCACCACGCAACTATTATCACCAAGATACAAACACAATCACCATAGTGATTGCTGTGGAAACCATAGAAACCTCTGTAGAAAGAATTCTGCCAGAGATGTCAATATTAATATGGATTTATAAGTTATAAGACATAAACCTGAGTTTTCTTATATATTTTGCATGATATCTAATGTCTTCTGGCACTCAGTTTATAATTCATTTAATTATTAGCTATGTGAAGGTCTTGAGAAGAAAATCATTTGTGCATTTGAAACTAAGCCTGTTTCAATTGGGGTCCTTTTATACTCTGCAATTTGCTCATGACAAAGTTAGGGTCGTAAGTACCCCCTTATTGGTACATTTTAAAGGGACAGTAGGTCATGGAGAAAGCCCAAATTTCTAGACTTTTACTCTATGTAATGTACTGATCATCTTCAGACACATCTTTGACAAAATGCCACATTGATTTACGTGAGTCTAAAGAACTTAAGTAATATTTAAAAACAGACCTCCTCTATTTTCTTTGTTTCAGTAAACATGGAAGAAGAAAAATGTAAATCTATCACTTAGGTTTATTTTTTATAAGTAGGGATTTTAATTGTGTATTTATAAATTTGGAGTGTTTGATGCTTTAAACAGTTAAGATAATAAATGGAAGTTGGCAGAGCATTGGCTTTGATTTCTGGATGTTTAATGATACTTGGAACATCAAAATACATGTGAAATTGCTTTATAATATAATGCATACAGTATAACTTTGGAAAGGATTAGATCTCTTTTTTGACTTCTTTTCCCTTGGAATAATGACAAACCACATTCTTGGGTTTTTTTCCCTCCTCAGATTAAACTTTATTACTTTTGATTGATATTCATCCCCTTAATTTGTGCATTTGAAAGGATAATTGTTCCAAGAATTACATATGCCAGTCTTTGCCAGTAATTGCAAGAGATGCATTTAAATCAGCATTCTTATTTCTTAGCAGACCTAACATGGGATATAGTTCATAAAGTATTTTCAAAATAAATGTTCAAATACTAAATGAGTCAAAGCAGTGTTTTAATGTCACTGAAATTTCATTCTACAAGTTATTTAATGGTTTCTATGATTATTTTCTCTTAATCTTTATTTTAAATGTTACAATATGTATATGTTTAGTTATGTGGATAGATGAGAGTATCCTTTTGTTCTGCATACACAAACTATTACATGTTTTTATTAACAAAGTATTCATATTGGGATAGCTTAGGTAAAGTCTACATCAAGAAATATGACCATCTCTTGTTTTCCTGTTGTCTAATTCTGTCTCAAACTAGTACTTTTTGGTAGGTGGGTACTAATTAAAATAATATCCACATAACCTGTATCTACCTAGTCTATGATCTGCCCCCTTCATGGAAAAAACAAAACTAAACTGGATCGTGTCCCACTATTACCAATCTAGTCTAAATAGTTACCAAACTAGTGAAGTCCTAAATATTTTTATTTCTAAGAATCTCATTGTTGGGGTATCACCTTTCTTTTCTTTTTAAATTATATCATCAGTCAAGGCAGTAGGAGACCTTTAGACTTCATGTCCACGAACATAGTATTAATACAGCATGTGTAACTGATTATCATGGTTGAGGTGTTTGAAAGGAAAGAATTTTGATTTTCATACAGATTGGCATAGAGATCATTTGGGGGGTCCAAATTTCCTTTAATTACTCACCCCCCTCAATTGCTGTTTTTTCAAAATGTAAAACAAATGCCTGTTTTTCTTCAGATTTGCTTTCTTTTTTGGGTCTTTTTTTTCTTCTTCTGATTTCCTTGCTACACTATGTAGCAAGAATAAAATGTCCTTGTTGCTCCAAAGATGATAGGAGGGGCATCATGGCCTTGTGAAGGGTCACTAGACCTGGAATCGGGAATACTTGAGTTTAAATCTTGCCTCATTTGTTAGCTGTGACCTTGGCTTTGGTTTCCTTGTCTATAAAATGAAGGTAATAATAGCAACTACCTTACAAGGTTGTTGTGAAGCTCAACTGAGATTAAGTATGTAAAGTGCTTTGCAAACCTTTAAATGCTATATAAATACGAGTTACTATAATTATTGTGATGTCAGATGGAAAAATACAAGACTATTCAATACTAAAAATTGGAATTCAAGGAGGGGAAAATGTTTGTCCTTCAGCTTTCCTGGATATAATTTGTTTTAAGTCCATGATTTTTGAGTTTTTTATGCACAGAATCCTTTGGCACAGTTTTCTTCTTGGTTGTGGTGTGTTGTTTTTTTCAAAATCCATTGTTCACTCATTTGCATAATCATAGGAAATGATCATAGGATTTAGAGCTGGAAGAGACTGGAGATCATCTTGTCCAATCCCTTTGCTGTACAATTGAAGACACTGAAAACCAGAGACTTTAAGTGACTCAGCCAAATTCAATTAAGTATTACGTGGCAGAGGCAAAATTTGAACTCTGGTCTTCTGGTTGCAAATCTCTTGCTCTTTTCATCATTCCACATACTTAGGGAGAAAAGCAAGAAATTCATTCTGGCAACTTTGCTATCTCTTTGTCTTCTTTCCTCCTTTTTAGATTGGGGGCTAGATAATTGGGCCATCAGGACCTCTAACTACCACATTAAGTGATTTTTGGTGAGCTAGTAATTGTTAGGGAGAGGTAGCATGATGAGACAGGAAAAGCAATCAGGAAGACTTGGATTTAAGTCCCTTGTCATATTGGCTGTGTAACTTCAGATATTGGCAAATCCTTCCAGCTCTTGTATCTTGGGCAACTCTAAAGTTATAACTTTTGGGTCAGTTACTTATCTGTGTCATAGAAGGGAGTTTCTACACTCTTGAGCTCCCCACACCAAAAAAATAAAGATAAGTCTGGACCCCCACTTCTCTCCCCTCAAATAATAGTAAATAGTTAAAAAAAAGAGTAGCATTTATTTAGTGCTTTAAAATGTATACAGTGCTTTATAACTATTATTTTATCCTCACAACAACCATGGGAGGGAGGGAGGTATTCTTATGCCAATTTTGCAGATAAGGAAACTGAGGTAGAGAAAGATTGACTCATTCAGGGTGGCACAAGTAGTAAGTGTCTGAGGCAGGATTTGAACTCAGGTCTTCCTGACTCCAAGTCCAGCGCCTCTATCCACTATACCTCCTAGCTGCTTTAAAAAACAAACAAACAAAAAGAAATGGAGAAAAAAGCATATTAGTATTAGTATTATAAAAACCCCAGGATTTGAGCCTGGGTCACAGGAGAACAATGTCAAATCAGGTGCTGATCCATATCTCTTTAGTGTACAGAATCTAGTCTGGGAGTTGAGATTCTCCAAATCCTGTTTATAATTCCTGGCTGGAATCTCAAACTTTAGAGATGAGTGAGGAAGGGAAAAATAGTAGGAGACAACTTCTGAAGCTTAAAAAGCAACAGAGATGAGATTGAAGTAAATATTTGGAAAAGGTGGCCTTATATTCCCCCAGTTGGTTTGTACATTAATAACAGAAACATGTTTAATGTAGTTCTGTGCCTGAAGGTTTCGATTAGAAAGACAATTTTAAAAACTGCACAAATTATAACTCAGCACCACCCATGGTGCCATGCTGCTTTGTGGATTCCTGACCCATTCACCCTCTCTCTTGCTCTCTCTTTTTCTTTCCTTCTCTCTCCCTTCCTTCTCTACTCTCCTCCCTCCTTAATCCTTTCCTATTCTTCCCCTCTCTTTTCAGAATTGAATTTAACTGTTGTTCTCAAACTCTGTGAGGCATGGTGATGTTATGTTTGTCTCACCTAACTTTCCCAGTGTCAGTGGTCACTAGCTGCAGCTGTCTGAGCTGCTTTGAGTTCCATATCTGATAAAGGTTGAATCTAGGGTCATTTACTATCATTTGTCTTTCTCTCTTGGATTAAAAGATAATCTCAATAAGCTGGAAGCTATCCTGTTTACACCTCAGAGGGGTTTATAGAGTAGATAGCTAATGAAATAGAGAGTTGGACTTGGGAGTCAAGAAGACCTGAGTTCAAATCCTACCTCAGACACTTACCAGTTGTGTGACCAAGTCACTTAACCATGTTTACCTCAGTTTCCTTATCTGTAAAATGAGCTAGAAAAGGAAATGGCAAAACACTCCAGTATCTTTGCCAAGAAAACCCCAAATGGGGTCACAAAGGGTCAGATATAACTGAAATGACTGAACATCAGCCCATAAATTGGCCAAAAATTGAAAGGGCTCACCCAGAAGAATGGTGAGCTCCAATCACCAGAGATCTTCAAGCAAAGGCTATGCCCATGAATCATTTCTTAAAGATTCATGATTTCTTAAGGATTAAGAATCTTTGAGTAGATAACCTCTGACCTTCCTGCTCTCTACATTTCTCTAATCCTCTGGGAATTTAACTAGATGATCCTTAAGGTCCTTTACAGCTTGGATATTCTTTGGTTATAAGTCCTGAACATTATACTTCAAACAGGTGGATGACTCAGTAGATAGAGTGCAGCCCAGGAGTCAGGAAGACCTGAGTTCATATTTGGCCTCAGACACTACCTGTGTGACCTTGGGCAAGTCACTTAACCTCTATTTGTCTTAATCCACTGGAGAAGGAAATGGCAAACCATTCCAGTGTCTTTGCTAAGGAAACCCCATAGACAGTGTGATCCATGGGGTCACAAAGAGTTGGACACAACTGACCAAATGAACAACAACAATAATTGCTCTTTTCTGTTCTCACTGTTATTCCATAGTTCAGGTCTTGTTATCTCTCTTCTGGCAAGGGAACATGGCATAGGAAAAAGAGACTCAACTTGGAAGCAAAGGGCTTAGGTTTGAATCCCAATTCTGCTGTTTATTTATTACTGGTGTGACCTTGCAAATCTCTGGATCTCCTTTTGCTCATCTGTAAAATGATGACTTGAACCTCTTGAGTTCCTTCCACTCTAAACTCTATGACTATCTCAGTACCTTATCCTTTCTACTTGTTACTGCCGGAGAAGTCTTCATAATGTTCGGATTCCTTCACAATTCTATTCAGAAGCTTGCAGTGGTTCCCCATGGCCTGTCATGTAAAATCCAAACTGGCAATTAAGGTTCTGCATTTAAGGTTACCTTGCTGGCTTCCTTCTGTGCTCTGCTCTTCCACATATTCTGTATTAAAGCATATTTATCCTTCTTAAACTCATTTTGCCCCTTGTACCTCTGTGCTTTTATTCATAAAGTCCCTTGTACATGGGGTTCAGTTTTCTTCCGTTTCCCTGTATTGCAATCCCATCCTGTCTTTTATGGCCCAACTCAAAAAGCGCCTCCTCCATGAAATCTTCTCATGGTTCTTTTCAGTCAAAAACTTTCTCCCATAGCCAAAGTATGTGTGTGGTGAGGGGTGAGGAGAGGGGGCCTCTACTCACCTGTCACTGGCTTCAAGTACAGAACCTATGTGTTGCAACCACAAGAGGATCTTTGGGATGGTGATGGAATTTTTCCATCCAGTGGCACTAGCCTAGCTGCTGTGGACAGCTATTCACTTAGGTTTTAACTGCCCTGAGAGGCCAATACCAGGCTCAGAGATGGAGAATTTTGGAGCTTTAACAACTTGACATGTTAATATGATTATGTTGGAGATAACACGCAATTTATTATTATGCTGCCACGGTAGGATGAGACCTGTATTCCCAGTCTCTGATTGGTTGATCATATATCTTCTTTGGTGATGCCATTCCCTTTAGCGCTCCCTCCCTTGTCCTCTCTCCACTGCCCCCCTCTCCCATTTTTAAGAACACTGACCCAAGGCAAAAGTTGATAATGGTCTGAACTTGGATGGTGGCTGTATGATTTGTGAAGTGAAATATATGAGAGGGATGGTAATAAACACTGCAAGATGTGCCAACTAATTGGATATGTAAGTTGGCTGAAAGTGAGTTGTTGAAAATGATACCAAACCTTGGTGACTGGAACAATGGCAGTACCCTAGACATAACTATAAAAATCAGAAACAGTGAGGTACAGTGGGGATAGTGAAAATAGTTCTTTTTTGTAGTGACAAAGAACCAGAAACTGAGGGGGTGGTCCATTAATTGGAGAACGATTGAACAAATTATTGCATATTAATATTATGGAATTCTATTGTGCTATAAGGAATGAAGAAATTGATGATTTCAGAGAGATCTGGAAACACTTGTATGAACTGAAGCAACACGGAGTTAGCAGAATCAGGAAAACAATTTATATTATAACATTAATATTATAAACAGGCAAAAAAGAACAATTCTGAGAGACTTAAGATCTCTGGTTAATGAAATGATCAACCACAATTCCAGAAGACTGATGAATAATGCTGCAGACCTCATAACAGAGAGATGAAGGACTAATATGCAGAATAAGAAAAAAAAATTTTTAATGTGGCCAATGTGGGAATTTGTTTTGCTTGATTATGCTATATGATATGAGTTTCTTTTTTTTTCTTTTCTTCCCTCTATCCTTCCTTCCTCCCTTCCTTCCTCTCTCTTTCCCTCCTTCCCTCTCTCCCTTCCTTCTTCCTTCCTTCCTTTTCCAGTAGGGGCAAAGAGAAAAATTAAGGTCTTGAAAATTGAAAAAAAATATAAAAAAATTTTTTAAAATGTCTAATAGTTTCATCATATAGGACAGGGGTTCAGGCAAGAATTTTAAAATACAAATTTTGGAGTAATCTGCACTGAAGTGACAGAAGTGTTTGGAGAGAATGAGATTAAATAGCTGTAAAGTTTTGTGCTATAAGCTTTACAGAGGTCTTTATATACATGATTTGATTTGAGGCTCAAAATAATCCTGTAAGGTAGATATTACAAGTATAATTTCCCCTGTTTTGTAGATGAGGGAAATAAAGATGAGGTCAAGTAACCTGCCCATATAACACATTCAAACTCAAGCCTCTTTTGATGTCCAAGTTATATTGTCTCACCTAGTAAGAATGTAAGCTTCTTGATGTCAAGGACCATGTTTTAGCCTTTCTTTCTATCCCCAGTGCTTAGCACAGTGCCTGACACATAGTAAGTGCCTGACTGACTTCTATAGCATGATGCCTCTCTGAAATGGGAAAACATCTAGCATAGTGAATATGAATATTCTTTTATGGAAGGTGGGGCAAGGATAAGTGGTAATGGAGGTCTAACAAAAAGAACCCTGACTTGGTAACAGGAGAACCTAAATTTAAGTCCATCCTAGCTCTTAGTATTACCAGTGTATGACATTGGCCAAGTTGTTTAAATTCTTGGAGACTTATTATCTCATCTGTAAAGTGGACATAAAAATAGCATGAGCCATGTTGTGAAGAAAGTACTTTGTAAACCTCAAAGTTTATAGAAACTTGAGCCTCTGTTGTTGTTTCAAAATAGGCAGTTGTTGGTAACAAAAACTTTCCACCCTCACCCATTAAACACTGCACATGTTACTAGATAGATCTTATTGACTTCTTTCTCCAGCCTGCGTTATCACAAGGGAAAGAAGTTCTGGCCACCTAGCAATTCTCTGTGGCTAAGAACTAAGATAATGATATAGTTAGAATTCTGTATTATAAGTATTTCTCGTAGGGTCACACCCAAATCTATAGAGGCCAATCTATGAGAGAATTTGAATATGGAATACCCTGTGATTAGAATATATTTTTGGAGGCTGGCAATTTCTTTGTACCATAGAGTCTCCAATTTTCTTTCACAACAGCTATCACACGGGATGCCAGGACCTTAGAGATGATTACAATCCCTAACCCATCCCCTCAATTTTACAGATGAGCCTCAGAAAGATAAAGGGACTTTGCTCATTCAGTCATTCATTTCACTTGTATCTGACTCTTTGTGACCGCATTTGGGGTTTTTTTGGTAAAGATACTAGAGCAGTTCTCCATTTCCTTCTCCAGCTCATTTTACAGATGAGAAAACTGTAACAAACAGGGTTAAATGACTTGCCCAGGGTCCCACAGCTAGTGTCTCTCCACTGTGCCACCTAGCTGTTCCTATAAAGGGATTTACAGTCACATAACCAAGTCTTCTAGTAGCATTAGCAGCATCTCACATTTATATAGCACTTTAAGGTTTATCCTATGGCACCCTGTGAGTTGTGTTGTTAAGTGTTATAAGCTGTGTTGTTTTCTCTGTTAAACAGATAAGAAAACTGAGGTTCTAGGAGGTTGAATTATTTGCCCGTAGTCATACAACCAGTAAGTGTTAGACACAGAATTCAAACCCAGGTTTATTTCTGATACATATCTAAGGCTCTTTTCCCTGTACCATGTGGTCTGTCCCCTGCTTCTCACCAGAAATTGGACTCAAAGAATCAGAGACTTTGATTCTAACTGTTCTTTCTAGTTATTAGTATTTTGTCAGAAATGGAAACTCCTTGTGTATTTGCCTAGGAACTAGTGTATTTAAGGAGGCCTTTATATTCTATCAAGCCTGTTAATTCATGCCTGCTATTTTGAGTACTTCTTGTAGCTGGGATCTTTGGAAATTTAAGACATTCCTCTTCCCTGTCTCCTCTAGAGGAACCTTCATGGGCCAGAACCCAGCCTTAATGAGAAACATGTAAACTCCATTGTTTGTCCCCCCTCTCGCATTAGCCTATGATCTCAAACCCATTCAACAGCAGATTTATCAAGTGATGGATCCCTGGGTAGCCTTGAAGTGGCAGAAGGGGAAAAGGGAATATGGCCTAGGCACACATCATCTGTCATTTGTTCAAATAATAAAGGTAGGAGGCCAAACGTTTGCTAGTTCATTCAGGGAAAAGTATTTAGGGAGGCTGTTAAATTGTTCAGTTCTGGGAGGGCTATTACTTGGCTAATGAAAGCATCATGGAAGATTAAGTCTGTGTTTGAAATGTGAACTGAAATTTAGGTGCATGAGGGTTCCAAGATGTTTTTATTGGCCTTTTTTTTGCTTAGTTTGTTTCTTATGATTGGTGTTTGACAATGAAAATGACTTTGATAACCCATATTGACAGTCCTAGAAATTGTATACATCTCACAAATGCATTATTAATAGTCAGGAGTCAGTTCTGATTTCAAGCTAATCAAAGTTTATTATACCTGTAATTGCTATCCATTTCATATTCACAATATCTTTATTAGAAAGCAGACCGAGAGACTAATAGATGCCCCATCTTTTGCTGTGATCCAGCAGAATGAATGCTGACTCTGAAATCAGAAGATTTGGGTTCAAATCCTACCTCTGATGCTTACTTATCTGTGCGGCATTGGGCAAGTCACTTAACCTCCCTGGGCCTCAGTTTCCTCATCTATAAAAACAAGGATTTGAAATAGAATGCCTCAGAGATCTCTTCCAGTTCTAGGTTTATAATATATTACAGAAAGCTCCAAGAAATCCATCTATAAAGGTGACCTTAGAACTCTTACAGAGTGTTAAGTCCCTCTGCCGTTGTTGAAGGTAAGGGGTCATTAACCTGCTTCAGTAGCCTGGGCATCCACAATTCAGAATCCTCTGGTTGTGGAGAGGGGAGTTAGTACTCAAAATCTAATCATAGGTGAAAAATCACCAAATCTGGAAGCACAGGATGGAACAGAATCTAAGACATGAGACAAAATGAGATAAATACATCAGCTAAAATGAGGATGAAATGGAAATCCAGAAAAAGGTCTTTGGAAAGACAGATCATTGAGTGGATCAGATCCCCTCTCAGCAACTTCCTTTTGACAGAGTGCTTTACGTACCTTCTTTTGCATCTTAAATAACAAAACAAAACTCAGCTATTCTTTCGGAAAAAGATACACAAAAGTCATATTCCTTGCTTGTTGACTGATGGTGGCTAATGCCACATCTTACTGAAAATTTGGAGTATGGAATGCCATCACTTCAAATATAATTAAAGAATCTAAAATTCTGTTCTTCAGAATAATACGTTGGCCATTATATTCTAGAATTACAAATGTAGCCAGTTTTAAAGGTTAATAATGAAGGGCTTCTATATGTGAACAAGGTTACTGGTAGAAGTAGCAAGTTGTACATTTGGGATTAAAAACACATTGTTCTCAATCTGGTGTTCCAACTTCATGTAGAGTCTGCAAAATTTAAAGTCATGTGCAACCTTATTAATAATGGTAACAATCATAATAGGAGTTGGAATCCCATATCCTTTCTTTCTCATAGTAGAGAGGGAATTAATGTCTTGGCTTCTTGCCTTCATCCTTCAATGTGCTCAATTCAACAAGCACTTATTAAATTTGGAATTATGTATAATATGAATGATATGAAAAATATTTCTATGTCTGTACCAAGGTATATATTACCCATAATTTAGATTCTGAATTTAAAAATATCAATAAGCTGAGAAGTGAAATGTTATGAAAGGTGTCCTTAATGATTTTCTTAGTTCCCAAAATGCTCTCTAGCTACAGTCATTAAACTATTAGTATTCTTGTTTTGGCCTTCCAAAGGAGGAAATTTTAGTACAGACCGCAAATGCTGATTAATTTCCCTATTGTATGTCTACTTCCATAGTACTTTGTTTCATGATCTGTTCATAAATGCATTTGCTCAGTTCTTTTCAGATTCCTACTTATTAGGAATCCTATAACAAAACATAAGGCACAATTTTACTCAATTGTCTGCTTAGTTATCATAGTGGTTTCGAAAGCATATACATGAATCTGTTTGCCTTTGTGGCAAAATTTGCACTGATAACCAAAAAAAAAATCTCTTTTCTGTGGCAGCTAGTTAATTGAAATGGCAGAGGTAATATCCCTAACTTCTTCAGTAATAGTTGCACTTACCTGCTTTAGTAGCATTTAAGGAAGAAATTATGCATGGAAATAATGGAATCCTAGAGTTGGATGGGACCTTAGAGACACTTTCATTCTGTAGATGAGAAAACCAAATGATTTGCCCACACTCAGGTCACATTGCTAATTAATGACAGGGCTAGACCTATAACCTACCTCTCCTGACTTGGCCCAAATTCAGGGGTCTTTCTACTACTTGAATGGGAGTCAAGAAACCTAATTTTTACCACTGACATTGGTATTAACTCTCTGAATAATCTGAAGCTTAATTTATGTGTATCATAGTCTTTGCATGGTAGAAGGTGGAAAAAAAAATAAGGGAAGCATTTTAGATTTGGAAGATCTTCTATTTGCCATTGTTGACCCACCAAAGATTTACATATTCCAGGAGTTCCTTTTCTTCCATTTTGAGTACTATCCTGGCATATGTGATGAACTTCACCATTTGTACCTGCCGGTTTTAATTTGCATCACTTTTTCTTGGAGAAAATACCTAAACTTAGACAATTACATACACAAGAAATCCATGCTGAAGAGAAAACAATTTTAAATGAAATCAGTGATGAATTTTCAAAATATCTTAAGAGAAGAATATTCCAAGAGAATGGAAAAGATCACAAATGATACTTTTATATAAAAAGGTGGCCAAGGAAATTTTAACAGAGTAACTCTAGTTATTTACATATTTTCTCCCCAATTAGAATGTGAGCTTCTTGAAGGCAGGGAAGGTTTTATGTTTTTGTTTTTGTTTTTGTTATTTTTGTCTTTCTTTGTATCCCCGGTGCTTAGCACAGTGCTTCATATGTAGCAAATGCTAATAAATATTTATTTAACTGTCTTATCTTTATAAAATCTTTATGAGAATGGGCTTTGTAAATATCAAAAAGATCTTTAAAGAAACATAAGGGTGCAGGTGGTGGTGGTGTTCAGTCGTGTCCGTTTTTGTGACTCCATTTGGGGTTTTCTTGGCAGAGATTTTGGAGTGGTTTGCCATTTCTTTCTCCTGTTCATTTTTCAGATGAGGACCTGAGGCAAACAGGGTTAAGTGACTTGCACAGGGTCACACAGCTAATAAGTGTTGGAGGTCAGATTTTAACTCAGGAAGATGAGTCTTCCTGCCCTGGGTCACGTAGCTAGTAAGTGTTTGAGGGTGAATTTGAATCCACCAAGATGAGTCTTTCTGATTTCCAGGAAGCCAGGCCCAGGACCCTAACCACTGGGCCAACTTGGGGTAAAGGTAGGCTTTTGCAAATGATTGTCTATTGGAACATCACTTAACTGACTGAAAGGTGAAGACTATATAAGTTCATACTGTAGGTATTGTTGATTTTGAAATATTTTATTAGAAGTGCTTGATCCAATAGAACAAAATATAAGGTAGATTTTATTTTCCTAAACAAATGCAACCATATGTTCAAAGATCCAGATAATCAACATCAAGTAAGATATAGAAAGGGAGATATAGCTTGTCCAAAAACTGTGGTTGGATGGATTTGGCCTGGAAATCAGGGGAGTGGTTTGCCAACCTCTGACCTAGGTTATTTGCCTATTTCATAGAGAATGCTCTATAAAGAGATTTCCTTTTGATAGAAAATTCATCAAATGTTCCTGTTTGCATATGATGTCATTATTGTTGTTGTTGTTGTTATTTTGTCTTTTGTTCCTGAAGAGGACCATGACATTAGGGAAGTGATGCCATGACATGCAAGTGAATTGGATTTAAGTGAGGGAGGGCTGTGCAAAGCCACCAGCCTCACTCTCTCCTCTGGAGATGATGTCATTATAATTATATTAAACCCCAGCTTACTATGAATCCACCTCAACGAAATCCATAATCATTCAAAAGAAATTGGCCTAACCATCCTCAGAAGAAAAGCAAGGCTGATAAAAAAAAAATGAAAATTGCCCACATTACAACATGTAGTTGTATTAAGTAGCACACTGGCTTAGTCCATCAGTATATTCTTGCATAGATACTTTAAATGGATAATGAGATGGGTTCAGAATGGAATGGGAGGAAAAGATTGGGCAGGACTGCATTTAAGAAATTACATCTTAAATTATTTATTGCAGTAAAAACCTATTTTTAAACACTGGTATTTGCCCAGTAATGCTATATTGCCACATATTATAGCAAGCCATCATCTCAAAAAAGTCAAAACTGCAGATAACACAAAGGGCAGTTGGAAGATGCATGGTGACTGTAAATAGGTTGGAGCGTGTTGCCAAGTAGTTCTTACATTTAAGAAGATGCATAAATGATGTAATCAAGAACATACATAACAGAAACAGAAATGTGGTGGTCACATATTGAAAGTGATGGGTAACAGAAGGACAGTCCTATTCTGTATTCATACCCCAGCCCCAAACATACCTTTTAAAAGAATCAAAAAAGGTGTATTGGGTAGATTAGACCCTGTTTAGAAGATTGAGAAAGGGCACAATACTGTGGAAAGGGCACTGGATTTGGAGTCACAGGAACTATATCCAAATCCTACCTTTATTACTTATTACCTATGTGACCTTGGGCAAGGCACTTAAGCCCTCTGAAATTCACTTTCCTCAATCTATAAAATGAAAAGGTTAAATCAGATGGCTTCTCCTTATGCCTCTAAATTGATGATCCTGTGATTTATAGGAAGACAAAAACAAGAATTGCCTAGAATAGAGAAATATAGAAGGAATTGAGTCTGCATTTGTGAAGGGATTTTGTTTAGGTGAGTACATATAAGGATCCATTGAATTACTGGAGAAATACTGATAATATTAAGCATCTGCTTATGCCATTTTTTAATTCTCTATTTGAATATAGTAAAAGAATTTGTGACATTTCTTGACTCTTTGACATTTTCCTATATGTCTTTATGTTTTCCTGTTGCTCTATTCCTTCTTTCCCCTGTATTCTATCTGATTTGAATGGTGCTACAAATGCAAAGAAAACTACAAATGCAAAAATCCTTATTCACAAAATTCTCTTTTATGGTTTATGTGACATATTTTTATTTCCTGTGTGAACTAATAGTTTGCTTATTAAAATCAGATGACATTTCATGGGTCCTTCGAGAAAACCAATATCATTCTCATTAAGTTTTGGATTTTTGTCTTTTTTTTTGGTGATGGCATGTATTATTCTGATTAGTTTATCAGTATGATGACTTTGGATTCTAAAAAGCTATTATAGAAGTGTATAAACTCTGGAAAATCCTACCATGCTGAAAAGACTAGAAGAATAGACCAGGTGATGGACAGAGTCAGTCATTTGAGAATTATCCAAGCCAAGTTTAGAGAAGCTCATCACCACGTTGACCTCAGGGTGGTGAGTTTTCTGCCATATCACTTAACTCCTATGAAGTCATAAAGGAATTACAATTAGCACTGGAAGAGGGACTATTCCAACATTGATGAAACAGCAAGTTATTGAGATATTGAGGTTTATGAGTGGTGACAAAGAGTGGAGCTCATGAATGAGATAAAAAACATTAGAGCTAACTTGTTCTTAAAGTATATGGCAGGTCAATTAGTTATCTGAATTGAATCAATTCCCATTCCATTTGAGTACTTAATGCTCCCAATCCATTTTCCTTTTCCTTTCTTCCTTAGTGACAGAATTCTTTTCTGAACTCATAGAGAATAGGTCTTAGCAACATGTTGGGAACTTCTGGCTTACTCTGACTTGGGGTTGTAGATTTTGGAATACTCCCTGGAAAAGGTTGACTCAAATTGTATGGCAGATAACCTGGATTTTTACTGGCCCTGGCAGCCCTACTGGGATAGTATGTTCATAACAACAAAATACTAATGGGTAATTTTTCCACAGCCTTTGGCACTAGCTTGACATCTTTCATCAACATGCACTTTTCCACCTTCTTTTTGACAGATGTGCTCATGTGCATCAGACAAGCAAAAGTGTCCCTTCCCAGTGCTTGGGTTTCAGTACATCGTGTCCCTTTGATGCTATCTCAGAGCAGTGGTAATATGGAGGATACTAACAAATAATAATAATAATAATAATAATAATGAGGATTATGGTTTTGGAAAGGGAGAGGAGGGGAGACTGACTTTGGAAGAGGCTAAGGGAGTTGCCTGGAAACTGTTCTTTGATCAGATTAGAATCACAAATATGATTCTATTATGCTGGATTCTTTTACACTATGAAAACAGCTGCATAGAACATTCATATCATTATACTATCTGTATTTTGAATTAATAAAACAGAACAGCCCCAACTTTTTTTTTAGTAACACCTGTGCATTTGATCTGAATCTGCCAGTTAACAACTCTCATTATGTGGATATAAAAGTCAAAGAACCCGAGTAAGAATCCCAGTTCTGCTATTCATAAATTCTGTGACCTCAAGCAAGTCCCTTAATCCAGAGGTATCAAACACAGCCCTCAATACTTAATGTGGCCAATCCAGATTTAAATGTAATTGGGAGGCAGCTAGATGGTGCAGTGGACCCATCCTGGAGTCAGGAGGATCTGAGTTCAAATCTGGCCTCAGACACTTCCTAGCTGTGTGACCCTGGGCAAGTCACTTAACCGCTGATTGCCTCCAAAAACAAATAAATAGATGTAATTGGAAAATGGTTAACAAAATAAAAATAAAAATGTAGATAATGGCAATTTGAGATATTCTAAATCAATATGTATACTAAAGGAATTTGTTTCTATTTGAGTTTGACACCACTAACTGTAAGCTCCCTAGACCTCAGTTTCATCATCTGTAAACCTGAATTTAGACTAGATGAATTCTGAAGTCACCTCTAAATCCTACCTCTAAATTCTGTGCCTCTGTGTTACTGGTTGTAGTGGGGAGTGTGCCAGAGAAATAGAAGGCATGATACTTGCCCTTCAGTAGGCTATCATCTAGTTTGGTTGGCATAAAAATGTGTTATCATAAAATATTTCTGTAGAACAGATTATCTTCTAGTTTGGCGTACATAAAATGTATACAATAAAAAGACTTAAAGCAGCAAAAAATGAATGTTTGGTAGATTATTCATGGAACACTGAAATGCTGAGGGAACACATGGCATAAAAGTTATGGAGGAACGTAGTTTCAGACCTCCTGGGTAGGGTTGGGTGGAGTGGAGTGGGATATCCCACAATGGTATGATGGGGGCAGGAGCTGTCTTAAAGTCTGTCAGTGCTTCTACTCCATTTGTGACTTAGCAGATAAATCTTATGGAATTGCCTGAGGCTCAGTGAGATTAATGGCTTGCCCATGGTCACATGGTTAGTGTCATAGGTAGAATTTGAATCCAACCCTTCCTAATTCCAAGCCCAGCACTCTGTCTACTACACTTCTCATTGTGACATGAAACAAGCAAGGAGAAGATCTTGGTGAACACTCTCAATTCAGCTAAATAGATGGTATCACAATGGATAGAGTGCTGGACTTGGAGTCAGGAAGACCTAAATTCAAATCCAGGCTCTGATATTTACTAGCTGAGTGACCCTAGGCAAGTCACTCAACTTATGTTTGCCTAAGTTTCCTCAAATGTAAAGTGGGAGTAATAATGCCACCTACCTGGAAGAGTTGGTGTGAAGATCAAATGAGATAATATTTGTTAAAAAAAAGTGCCTGCCATATAGTCGGTGCTATATAAATACTTATTCCCTTCAATTTAACAAACATTAAGCACCTATACATATGCAATGTGTTGTGCTAGGTGCTAGGAATAGATACAAAGATAACCAAAAATAGTCCCTGACTTCAAGAAACTTACATTCTACTAGAGGAACAGAATATGTAGAAAAATATAGTAATTATAGGTTTCCTCCACTTGAGTTTATCCTAGCTACAGTTTCTGTAATTTGGGGGGTGGGGGTAGGCCTGAATCTGTGGTCTGGGGAATTCCTAGTACAGAGGCAGCTGGATGATTCGGTGGATAAAGAGCCCAACCTAGGGTCAGGAAGCCTTTGGACATCAGATTTGGCCTCAGATATTAGCTATGTGATTTTGGGCAAGTCATTTACCTGCTATTTACCTCAGTTTCTTCATCTATAAAATGGAGAAAATAATAGCACCTACTTCTCAGGGTTGTTGTGGAGATTAAATGAGATAATATTTATAAAGCATTTTGCAAATGGACATCATCTTACTTGCATTACTGACACAGGTCATTGTAAAGAATATGCTTTGATAACACTATATAAGTGACATGTTATTAGAGATATAGTCTTTGTCTTGAGGAGTTCACAGTCTAAAGTATGTATGTGTGGTATAGACATGAACAGAAATATCTGTGGTACAAAAGAGAATGAAATACATAGAAAGGATAAGTCTAGGTAAAGTGCTATGAAAAATATGAGATGGGAGGGACCACTTTCATCTGGAGGAGTGGGAGGGAGGTTCCCTTCATGGAAAATTTCTTGAAAGAAGGAGGTACCTGAGTTGAGTATTGAAAGGAGGGAAATGAATACATGCAAAAGGAACATTCCAAGAATGGAGTAATGCACGAGCCAAGGGACAGAGATATAAGAGGACAGAAAAAAATGTAGGAGTCAAAGAATGGTCAATGGTCTAGTTTGTCTCAGAGACAGTAACATGAGATATATGAAGGAAAATAGTGTGAAATAAGGCCTGAAAGGTAGATTGGAATCAAATTATGAAGGACTTTGAATGCTAACCTAAACATTTAAAAATTTTTATTTTAGTAGGCATTAGGGAACTTTCAGGGAGATAATGATAGTCATTTTAGACATATTGACCTTGCCGTACCAATGGAGTATCCAGGTAAGAAAATCTAGAAGGCATTTGGAAATATGGGACTTAGCTTTGGGGAAAGGTTGAGGTATAGAGATATGGATTTGAGAATCATTTACATAGAGGTAGCAATTGAAGCCAAGGGAGCAGATGAGGTCATCAAAAAAGTAAGTATAGAAAAAGATGAGAAAAGAATCAAATATGAGAATGTGTCTATGGAAGAAGGAGTTAGCGAAAAAAAAAAGGCACAAAGAAATAGCAGTCAGGAAGGTGGGAGAGGGGGCATAATAAATCCTTTGTCATAGAAGCCAAGGGAAGAAATAGTATCAAGAAGAAAATTCCTGTGTGGTGGTAATACAGGCTGGTCATCCCAGCTTTGGAGGGGGCAAAGGGGAAGTGTGTGTAGGTGAGGACAATGAATTGCCTGAGTTTGGGAGTTCTGAGCTGCAGAATTAAGAGTCCACAAGTACAAATAAGTCAAGTACAAACAAGCTGAGCCACTGGGAGCATCAAGTCCCTAAGCTGCCTAAGGAGGGGTGAACCACATAGGTCAGAAAAATGGAGTAGGTTAAAGTTTCTGGGCCAATCAGGATTGGCCTTGGCTTATAAATGGACACTGCATTTCCAGTATGGGATTAGATAAAGGGATTAAATACTAAAAAAAAAAGTGGTGGTAGGGAAGGACAGGAAAGTTCAGAATCAAAAAACAAATATATTAAAACAGATGAGGAAAGAAAAAGAGACAAGTGGATTTAGTGAGAAGGTTTGACCTTAGAGAAAATAATTTAGGGGTAAAGGTAAACCAGATCACAAGAGGTTGAAGAGTCATCAGGGTGTCAAAGAATTGAAGGTAATGAGTCTTTCTCAAAGCTTGGCAAGAGAAAAGGGATAGAAAAAAAGCACAAGGAAGAGGCAGAATAAAGGGCAAGAGTCCACTTCCCCTCCCCCAAGATACCTGAGCTTTTTTATAGATAGAAGGAAAGTAGAGTGAAAGACATGTAAGATGCATGAGAGAGAGAGAGAGAGAGAGAGAGAGAGAGAGGATGATTGGAATAATATTATGTAAGGTACCAGACTGAACTCAGAATTGAAGGGTTTAGCTTTGGCTAGGAGAGGGGCAACCTTATCTTCTGAGACTTGGAAAGAAGAAGATAGACAAAAAAACCAAGCACTTTGGAGTGCAGGACACTTTTGATCTCCTTTATTGTTGTTGTTTGCCCTTCATTCTTGCAGAGGACCATGACATCAGGAAGGTGATGCCAAGGCTTGCAAGTGAATTAGATTTAAGTGAGGCAGGGCTGTGCAAAGTTACCAGCCTCACTTTCTCCTTCAGAGGCATCTGGGTCCAGTGGCAAGGCATAGATCATGAAGACTGGAGGTGACCCCAGAAGCAGTGGGAGACCTTGGCCATTTTAAGCTAAGGTCTTTCCTAGGTCTCACTTTGTCTGAGGCAACACCCATTCAGTGATTAAGCTAGGTAAGAGTTGTAGCCAAAAAAAACAAAAGGCCTCTTTTACCTACTCAAAAGAAATCAATCTGGGAGGGGAAGACCCTCTGGGTTTCTGGCCAGAACTGAATCAATTGCTATTTACACTCACTCTGAGCCATCAAAACCCAAGCAATGAACAACAGAGGCTTGGGCTGGTACTTATTATTGGCCAATCAATGAGACCCAGGGTGATTTGATTTTAAGGTTTAGTCTAGTAGCTCCATTTGAATCTGAATGAACTTTGTGGAAGCCTGGTTTAATGGAACTCTATTTCAAGAAATTTATATTCCTTTGGGCAGAGCACCCACATGTAAGTATATGATTCCCTATAGGGAAGGAAGGAAGGAGGGGAAGAGGGATAGGAGGCAGAGAGTGAAACTAGGTAAGAAGGAGGGAAGGAAGGAGTAGCATTGCCCAACTGGAACTGGCCAGTTTGCTTTCCAGGGGGGCAGCTGCTACTATTCACAGATTGATGTTTGTCCTTTGCTCTTAGAAAGGAACAATGACATTAGGAAGGCAATGGAGTCAATAAGAAGTGAAATTATTTGAAAGTAGAAATGAGGGAGCAATTAAGATTAGAAATCTTTTTTTTTTTTGGTAGAAACAGTCAGTATGATTTCAGGATTTCTTTTAGCAACTTTCAGTCAATTTAGAATAGGAATATTTCAGCCAATTTGGAATATATCAGGAAAAAAGGAAGAAGAAAAAGCATTTAAGTGCCTACTATATGCCAAGCCTTGCACTAAGCACTTTACAAATATCTCATTTAATCCTTACCCACTTGGGAGATAGATGCTATTATCATCCTCATTTTACAGTTAAGGAAACTGAGACAGGAGTATTAAGTGATTTTCCTAAGGTCACACAGCTAGTAAGTTTCTAAGGCCAGATTTGATCCAGTCTTCCTAATTCAAGGCCCAGCCCTTTATCCACTGTGCTACCTCTAGAAAAGGTCCATAGAATAGCAGAATCTCATTTGGATAAGACCTCAGAAGTGATCTAATTTAACCTATATCTGAATGGGAATCCTCTCTACAATAGCCCTGACAAGTAGGTAATCTTGACTCCACTGGAAGATTTCCAGAGATGGGGAACCCACTACGTCCCATTCCACTTCTATACAGCTTTCATTTTAAATATTTCTTTATATTAATCAAAGATCTGCCTTTCTGAAACTTCTACTGATTGTTCCTTTTTCTGCCTTTTGGAGCCTATTAGAACAATTTTGTTCCTTTTTCCACGTGATTACAATTCAGATACTTTAAGATAACTATCATGACTCCCCAAAGTCTTCTGTTATTTGATTTAAACACTTTTTATTCATCAGCTGTTGCTCATGTAAGATGGTGGTTCCTTTGGAAATAGGGCATGCCCCTATTGTTCATATCAGGTTAGCCTCTGGTAGATGTAGGGAGTAGCCAAATTTCTTCCTGCTGTTCATTCTTTGAATCAAAAGTGTTTTCTCCTCATCAGAGGATACAGTGTCATCAAGATATCTCTAAAAGTTCAAAATTTTGGAGGCAGAACAGTTGGAAATAAAAGTGAGGTCTAGATCTTGAGACCATGGTGGGTGACTGAATAGAGTAGAGGAAGAAGTCCTGGAAATTAAGTTTAAAAAAAAATGTTATTTGTGGTGGGGAAGTAAGGTGTTAGAAGACTTATCAATTTGAACATTGAAGCCTCAGGAAGACATTGGCAAGGGAAGGGGTAGAGAGGAGAAATGTAATTTCTGCATGCATTTATTAAGTGCAAGGTAAAGGGGATTTAAAGATTAAATAATAATAATAACAATGTTGATGATGATGATAACAGCCTCTGCTCTCGAAAAGCTTTCATTCTTTTATGGAAACTATGACTTATACACAAATAATTATAATACCAGGTAGGATGTAATCTAAACTTTGAGACAAGAAAGGATACCTGAAGTGGGAGTATCAGGAAGATTGTAACCCAGGACAGGGACCAGTAAAAGGCTTGCTCTGGCAAAAAAAAAAAAAAAAAAAAAAAAAAAAAAAAAAGGAAGAAAGAAAGACAGGATACTTGCATCTGGGAGGATTAGGAAAGGTTTCATGGGTGGAACAGGGGTAGAGTATATTACTAGAAAACCTCTGTGAATTGAGGCAGAACAAAGTGAGTAGAACTAGAACAGCTTCAATGCATCCTGATCTTAAACTTATTAATTTGGAATTCTTGTTTCATTTTGAATAAGCATAAGACGAAGCTGAATACTGATGATTTAAAGCAGGGTTTCTCAATTTTTTTTTGTTTTTGTTATTGTTTCGTGGACACTGCTCTGGCAATACAAAGACTATGGACCTCTTCTCAGAATTTTTAAGTGATTAAAATAAAATACATAGTATTATAAAGGAAAACAATTATATTATAATACAGGCATCAAAATATTTTTAAGAAAGTTCACAAACCCCAGTAAAGAACCCCTGGTTTACCCTTATTAACCTCTGAAAGCCCAGAAAATATCACCCCAGGAAAAACCCTGGAACAACTGAACCAGAAGAAGGGTGGGGTGCAGCAGTCCAGTAGCCCAGGTAGTTTGAGGGATTAACGGGAAAGGCCCCTCTTGCCCTGGGACAAAGGGAGCAGTACTGACCGGGAGAAGTCTCAGCAAGCTAGCCGAAAACCCCACTTTAGCATACCAGGAGGAGATCCTGAAACACAGGTGGTTGAGCCGGCAAACACTAACACCTGGACCCCCGAGTGCCTCAGTGAGGGCAGGGAACCAGTGGAAACCAGCTTGGAAAACCATCAGGTGCCTCGGCATTCTACAGCGACTGGGTCTCCCAGTGCCTCAGCAAAACTAAGGGAAGCAGCGCTCCAAGGGGCCCCAGATGGATAAACATCCTGCAATATCCATTTGCAAAGAGTTAAAGAAAGGGAAGGGAAGCAAAGGAAAGGCCCAGGTGAGCAAGAAATCTCCAGGAGCCACACTACCCAATCCTACCCCTAGAGTTCCAGTGTTGCTGATTCCAGCGCAACATCAGGTAAGTAGTCAGAACCCTACAGCCTCCAACTGCCAGCACACAAAGCAAGTGACCAGGCCCTAGGCTCCCAACACAAGAAACTTGGGTCAGTGCCCTCTGCCCCCCAGCAGGAGAGCTCAATTTCTTTTAAGACCAGGAAATAAGTAAACACCATGAGCAAAAAGAAATGTATGACATATTCTTATTATGGGAAGAGTGAAGATCAGGGCAGAATTTCCGAAGAGGACAACATTGTCAACAAACCCACATCTGGAACCTCAAAAGAGAATATGAACTGGTCTGAAGCCCAAAAAGCCTTCTTAGAAGAGCTCAGGAAGGATTTTAAAAGTCAAATGAGAGAGGTAGAAGAAAAAATGGGAAAAGAAATAAGAGATATGCAAGAGAGAGTCAATAGCTTGGAAAAGGAAGGACAAAATTAACTGTAGAAAACAAGTCCTTAAAAAATACAATTGGCCAAATGGAAAAAAAGTACACTGAAGAAAACAAGTCCCTAAAAAATACAATTGGCCAAATGGAGAAGGAGGTACAAAATCTAATAGAAGAAAGCAATTTGTTAAAAATTAGAATTGGGCAAATGGAAGCTAATGACTCCATGAGAGAGCAAGAATCAGTCAAACAAAAACCAAAGAATGAAAAAATAGATGAAAATGTAAAATACCTCATTGGCAAAACAAACTGACCTGGAAAATCGATCCAGAAGAGACAATTTAAAAATTATTGGTCTACCTGAAAATCACGATGAAAAAAAGATCCTGGACAGTATCTTTCAGGAAATCATAAAGGAAAACTGCCCTGAGGTCCTAGAACCAGAAGGTAAAATAGCCATAGAAAGAATCCACCTATCACCTCCTGAAAGAGATCCCAAATTGAAAATGCCAAGGAATATAGTAACCAAATTCCAAAATTACCAGGTCAAAGAGAAAATACTGCATGTAGCCAGAAAGAAACAATTTAAAGGAACCACAGTCAGGATTACATAGGATCTTGTAGCTTCTATCATATTCTACCGTAGGATGTAGAATATGATATTCCATAAGGCAAAGGAACTTGGATTACAACCAAGGATCAACTACCCAGTGAAAATGAGCATGATCTTTCAGGGGAGGAGATGGATATTCAACAAAATAGGGGACTTCCATACCTTCCTGATAAAAAGACCAGAGCTCAACAGAAAATTTGATCTTCAAATATAAGACTCAAGGGAGACATAAAAAGGTAAACGGGTCAGAAAGAAACAACATGTTATTAATAAGGGCGAACTGTTTACATCCCTACAAGAGAAGATGACACATGTAACTCTTGAGAATTGTATTGTTATTACACCATGTTAAAGGGGTATACATAAAGGGAGTAGATATAAGTTGACTTTGATGTAATGATAAAAAAAACTAATCAAGTAGATTAAATGGATCCAAGTAAGTGGATTAATCTGATCTAACTAAGAAAATGTACTGAGAGAAAAGGTAAGGAGGAGGCAGACAAGTAAATTACAGTACAGGAACAGACACAAAAACTTATTATAGCAGAGGGAAAGAAGGGAGGGAGATGAGCATTGTTTCAACCTTACTCTCATTAGATTTGGCTCAAGAAATGAATAACATGATCAGTTAGGTACTAATATTGATAAACTTAACCCTTCTCAGCAATACAAGGATCTAAGACATCTCCAAAGGCCTCATGATGGGAAGTGCTATCCACATCCAAAGAAAGAACCATGGAATTGGAATGCAGATTGAAGCACACTATTTGCTATTTTTTTTTCTTGTGTTGTGTTTTGTTTCCTCTTTCTGGTGGTTCCTCCTATTGGTTCTAATTCTTACTTGCGACATCACTAATGTGAAAATATGTTTAATAGAAATGTATATGTATAGCCCATATTAGATAGAGGTAGGTGGGGAGGGAGGGGGAAAAAATTTAAAACTCAAAAACTTTTGGAAGTGATTGTTGATAAATCAAAATAAATTAATTAAAAAAAAGGACAAAGTATGGAATAAAATTTTAAAAAAAGTAAAAAAAAAGAACCCCTGGTTTAAAGGTTAGACTATTTAAAAAAAGCATTAAGAATTTTGGAGACCAACTTCTCTCTACCTTTTTGACTACCATATTAACCTGAAAATCCCACAAAGACAGGCATTCTAGGGTGATTGCTGGAATAGTAGCTATAGGCCAGAAGGATCCCCAAACATGCCTTTCTTATGACAGTCAATTTCCAAGCCAGCCCTTGAAATTACAAAACACATATTCAGGCACATCCAAATATGGTTTGTATTTGATACTTTAACTGGGTAAAAGTTCTTAGGTGATGTTTTTTCTCTTAAACTTTAATCCTCAGTAATTATTCCCCATGAGCTCAGGTTAGCTGAAATCATTCTTGTTTCCAAATGTTTTAAGTTTCTGGAAAATTCATAAAGTGAAATGTATACCCGTTTGGATTATTTCATGATTGCCACTTTGTGTCTATATTCAAATAGCATGTGCTATTTTGACATTGGGATAGTACTAAATCTTTTAATTAATGTGTCTAATCTTCATTTTACTGAGCTCTTTTCTTTCTTTACTCATCCTCAGGCCCAGTTTGAACTGAGGGTCTTCCACATTAGGGGAGAACACGCTGTAATAACGGCAAGACTAGAAGAAACCATTGAGAATCTCAAGTGTGAGTTAGAACACCGGTTGAGCGGAGGATGTGAAAAGACAAGAGATGCTTGCATCTCTACAGAAGATGATTATCCACCAAAGACCTTCCGAAATGTCTACATACAAACTGACAGAGAGACGTTTTTAAAACCCAGTGAAGATGAAAGCAAAACCATTAAAAGTAACCAAATAGTACCCAAAAAACTGAATATTTCCTCTCTAAACCACATATCTCCCCCAAATGATATCAAAGATATCTCTTCAACCCTCCAATCTTTAGAAAGTTGCTCATCTGGTCAACAAAAGTCGTCTCCCCCTCCTGCTCCTCCACTGCCAATAGCAATCCCTCCACCTCCTCCCCTTCCACTAGTACTTGATCCTCCACTGTTATCGTCACAATCGAGTGCTGGGCCACCACCACCGCCTCCTCCTCCACCACCTCCTCCTCCACCACCTCCTCCTCCCTTACCTCCAAGCTCTGGGAGTCCCCTTCCCCCTCCCCCACCACCCCTTCCTGTCCCACCACCTCTCCCCAGCACTGGGCTACCACCTCCACCTCCTCCAGCTCCTCCAGGAATTGGACCACCACCTCCTCCTCCTCCCTTCTTTGGAGGCAACACATCCTTTAGCCAGATTCCTCGAAAGCCTGCCATTGAACCCAGCTGCCCCATGAAGCCTCTGTACTGGACAAGGATTCAAATAAGTGGTGGAAGGTAAGGAAATCCCTACCATGACACCTAAAACTTAGCTTCTGCTAAGTTCTATGTGTGGGTATCTTGGTGATGATGGGATACTTTTGGAAGGAGTGTCAGTTGAATTTGGCAGCTATGTGGCAGACCTTGACTGGTCTTTTCTTTTCTAAATCTTTGGTGATGGTATGCCAAGCAATGATCTTTGAGCAGGCACACCCCTTCCTGCCAGCTAATAGATCATTTTTAGAGACTGGACCTGGGTGTGTCACTGTGGGCTATGAGAGAGAGAGAGAGAGAGAGAGTAAGAAGTCCAGTTCTGCAGTAGATAATATGGATTTTAATGATATATTTTGAAAAAGATTTTGAAAAGCAGAGATTCTTCAGGTAGAGGGTGCCTTTGTGCTGGAAAAATTAATAAATATATGTACTATTCAGCTAGAAGCAACTAGGTGGTAGAGTGGAGAGGTCATTGGACCTTGAGTTAGGATGACATAAATTCAAATTCGTCTGACAGTTACTAGCTGTGTGACACTGGACAAGTCACATTAACCTCTATCTACCTCAGTTTCCTCAATTGTAAAATGAACACCTACCTCCCAGGATCAGATAAGTTAGCATTTATAAAGTGCTTAGCATAGAGCCTGGCACACAGTAGGTCCCTAATAAATGCTTCTTGCCTCCCTCCATCACTCCCTTCCCTTCCCTCCCCTCCCCTTACTTCTTTTCCACTTACAAACAGATGCAAATAAATTTAAATTTAGGGGCCAAAAGGGATATGAGAGGATCCCGGATGAGTGAAGAAAGACCAGATGATTTTAAAAATTAGTTGATTGCAAAATTATCTTAAAACTATATCTACTGTACCCTCTAGGAAAAGCAGAATGATGTAGTGGAAAAATCACTGGTCTGGGAGTCAAAAGCAAGACTTTTATTCAAATCCCACTTATGTTTCTTATTAGTTGTGTTACTGCATGCAATTCATTTAGCCTTTCTTTGGTTCTCAGGTCCCTCATCTATACATTTTGAGATGCTTGTACCTTTCTCATAGTATTGTTATGAAGACCAAATGAGATCATATATATAAAGCGCTTCGCAAGTCTTTTTAGCTGTTTTTTTATTACCATTATTTTCCCAAAGAAGCACCACTTTGTGGATCTAGACAAACACTTTTTTTGTGTTATGTAGACAGTTATGAATAGTAGTTATTTAGTTAATAATAATAATTGCTATTATTTATATAGCACTTTGAGGTTTGCAAAGTTTTACAAATATCTTATCTTATCCACATAACAACCTTAGGAGGTACTTCTGCTATTATCCCAAATTTACAGATAAGGAAACTAAGGCAGACAGGTTAAGTGTCTTGCCTAGAGTCACACAGATAGTAAGTATTTGAGGAAGTATTTGAATTCAGCTTATCCTGACTCCAGGGCCAGTACTCTATCTATTGTGCTATACAGCTACCTTAGGTTATTTGAATATTTCAATTCAAACCAATTTTTGTATAGATTTTTAAAGTTTACTTCTTTGCTGCCAATGACGTTGATGAATGAAGTACAACCTAGTTTTGTCTCTCCATAGCTTCTACCTTCCAGTATTTGCCAGTTCTCCTTGACCACCATCTGTTCTCTATCTTCATTTGTTAACAGAGCTTGAGCCTGATTATAGGAGATGGACCTAATGTCAGGGTTGAAGGGGTCACTGTATTTCATCATATAATTGCCACATTTGTGAGGTGATACTTCTCATGGTCTTCCTCCTCCATAGATGTTTTGCAAATTAAACCAGTGCTACCCTCTGCTACCATGAGAATTTATGGTAAAGATTGAATAAGAATTATACAGGATGGGAAGGCAAGGAAAGGTCGTAATTTGTGCTGGTGGAAGAAGTAGCCACACTAATCAAAATCCCAGATCCACCAAAGTACCCACTCCCACACTGTCTTGCCCCTATTTTGAAGCTAAAACTAATAGGAATTGAATAATAGCCAGATCCAGGTAAAGACGTCATTGAATGAAAATCAGTATTCACAATATATTGTTTTTGTTCATACCATGGTATAGGTTCATATAGGTTCAAACCATATGATGATGCCTGACACAATCAATGGGACTTCTAGGTTATAGCGGTAGGAAAACATTATAAAAGAACTGGGATGGGAAATGTTTTAAATATAACTAAACTGGTATATAGCCTGGTCTTAGCATATCCCAAGTAGCGATTTGGAGCCTTCCTTAAGCCCACCATCAATAAAGAATAGAAACCAGAGCTTATACTGGGCAGCTGCTTTTTAACCTTGCAATTAAATGTTAAAGCAAACATGCCTATGATCTGAAATAGCCCCACCCAAAACTCAAGCGCTCCTGGCAGTCCCACCTAAAGTCAAAGTGAGGGCTCCTAGGAAAGAACTTTCCAGCACATTTATTGTGAGTGATTTTCATTTATTTGGCATTCTCAAATCCAAGCGGAGAAGCACTCAAGGCTAATAGATTTCATCTTGCAGCCACATAATGCAGTTCTCCGATCACACTTGTTTCCGTTCCCGTGTGTTTCTAACTAGTCTTTTTCCACATTCTGTCCCCACCTGCTTTCATTATCAGTGGGTAATATTAGAGCCTTGTAACAACACCACTGGGAGAGACAGACTCTGCTTCTGCTACTCAATCTGGGTTAAATACAGGCCAGAGATGATTGTTGTCTGCATTTTTTCCTCCTTATGTATTGTACCGTTTTGAAAAGGGAAACAATTTAATATTAAAACTCTCATTAGCTTCAAAAGAAGTCTAGTGCTTCAGTTTTGAGAGAAACGAAAAGCATATGAATGTATTTACAAGTCCCAACCAGAGGCATCAGGAGAGGCTGACTCAGTAACAGTTTCAGGCACTGAGCCACGATGTATGAGGTCTGGGGCTGGGGTAGGGGGATATTTCTCTCTTAATAAACTGTAAAGTCTATTGAACATGGTCATTTTCTCCCTTTATTGGGTGTTTTATGATTTAATATGATCCCACTAGACTATTATCTTCCTCCTAGCACCCCCCATTTAAACCAAAATACACTGTGATTTTATGTCATTCATGTTCTGTCTTAGATGGGCTCTTTGAAGGGGTGAAATGTTTAATAATTAGTAGGCAACCACATTGTACTAAAAACCAAGTATGGATCTGTTGCCTGATAACTGACACCCTAGATAGCAGGATGTACATAATTATACATAGCTACATTCACATTTTTGTGTCTATATGTGTGTATTACTATTTTTCTTATTTCCGGAGAGATAGCATCAGACTCTGAAAGCACTGTTGTTCTAGGAGTCCTGGGTTTGAATCTTGGCTCTGTTTCTTAGTTCTTTGGTAACCCTAGGCAAGTCATTTAATCTCTCTACTCCATGGTTCCCTCATTTGTAAAATAAGAAAGTTGAACTAAAAAAAGACACTCATATCCCCTTTAATTCTAAATCTGTGATCCGAAATGATGCCCGTTTTTGAGCAGTAGAGGAATCCTCTCCTAACCTACCTATTTTGCTTTCTAAGTATTGAGATTCCACAAAATAAACTTTAAAAAAAAAATGGTTGCTTTCAGTAGCATTGGTAATAATGTATGATTTATCCCATTTTCTTATTAATAACAGTGCTAATGACAGTAGTAGCTCATATTTATATACTACATTAAGGATTACAAAGCTCTTCATGTGCATCATCTTGTTGCAGCCTCACAAAGAACTCTGAGGAGTACTATTATTATCCTCAATTTATAGAGCAGGAAACTGAGGTTCAGAAAGGTTAAGCGACCTATCCCAGGATCACATAGCTGGTACATATACAATATACAATAGGTACATATACATATACAAAGGTAGATAGCCTTTAACCAAATCTTCCCTGAATCCAAATATACCCAGCACTATGTTCTTATTCTCAATTTTGATGAGTTCAGACAGCCTTCTGGTAGATATTTGATGGAGTCATCAAAAACCTAGCATAAGAGGACAGCTAGGTGGCTCAGTGGATAGAGCACCCACCCTGGAGTCAGGTGGACCTGAGTTCAAATCTGGCCTCAGACACATAACACTCACTAGCTGTGTGACCTTGGGCAAGTCACTTAATCCCAATTGCCTAGCCAAAAAAAAAAAAAAACAAAACCAAAAAACAAAACCTAGCCTAAGTCCCACCAAATGAGACAATCCTCAACTGACAAGTTTTATTATAAAAGTCCATTTATGATAAGTCAATTTTTGTAACTCTGAATCCATTTTCCATAGATATAATAGCATCCTATTTTCTGAGTATAATGAAGAATCTTAGCATTAGAAAAGAACATAGAATTCCTCTAGTCTAGTTCACAACTGAGTAGGAAACACCTCCTCAGAGACCCTTATAAGTGAAATCTAACTTCTGTTTGATGACCTCCAGGGATACTTCTCCACGCAGCCTATTCCACTTTTGGACAGCTCTAAGTTAGGATGTTTTTCCCTTCTATTGAGCTGTTATTGTTCAGTCGTTTTAGTTGTGTCCAACTCTTCTTGACCCCATTTGGGGTTTTTCTTGGCAAAGATACTGAAGTGGCTTGCCATTTCCCTCTCCAGCTCATTTTACAGATGAGGCAAATGGGGTTAAGTGACTTGCCCAGAGTCACTCAGCTATTAAGTGTCTGAAGCCAGATTTGAACAATTCATCTTCCTGACTTCAGGCCTGGTACTCTATCCACTGTGCCATCTAGCCGCCCTCTGTTGAGCTAATAGTGAGCAATTAGGTGGCATAGTAGATAGAGTGCTAGACGTGGAATCAGAAAGACCTAAGTTCATACTAGCTGTGTAGCCTGGGCAAGTCATTTAATTTTTCTTAGCCTTAATTTTCTTTTCTGTAAAATGGGAATAATAACACCTACCTCTCGTTGTTATGAAGAGCTAATTAATTAAGAAATGTAAAATGCTTTGTAAACATTGCAAGTGCTATATAAATCCTAGCTATCATCATCATCATCATCATCACCATCAATAAAACCTTGATCATTCCTTCTACCCATTTGTTCCTACTTCTTCCTACTGGGAATGGGCATTGTTATTGTTGTTCAGTCATGTCAGACTATGGCCCCATTTTGGGGTTTTCTTAGCAAAGATACTGGAGTGGTTTGCCATTTCCTTCTCCAGTTGATTTTACAGGTGAGGAAACTGAGACAAATGGAGTTAAGTGACTTGCCAATGGTCACACGGCTAGTAAGTGTTTGAGGCCAGATTTGAACTCAATAAGATGAGTTTTTATTCACTATACCACCTAGATGTCCCTAGTATAAGCATAGTGTCAGTCTAATACTTTTGTAAGACAGCCCTTCATATACTTGATGATGTCTATCGTCTCACTACTGCTGCAGTTCTCTTCAGATTAAAATCCTTAGTTGCTTCCATCAGTCCTGATCAGTGACAGAGTTCTGAGTCCCTTTAGCATCTCAGTTTCCATCCTCTGGGATGTTCTTCAGAACATAATACAAAACTCCAGATGTGGTCAGACCAAAGCAAAGTACATTGATACTTTAATCCCCCTCATTCTGTATACTGGGCTTCTATTAGTATAGCCTAAGATTGAATTAGCTTTTTTGACTGCTATGTTATACCACTGACTCATTAAGCACCAAACTAAAACCCTGAAATCCTCACATGTTTTTCACATGAACTATCGTCTAGCTGTGTCAACTTATCCTACCCTCTTAGGTTCCTAAACCAACTGGCCGCAAAAGATTATTTTAACTTATTATATGATATTAATAATATTAGTTAAGGGAAGAAAAAAAGCAGAAAATTTCTTTCTGACATTCCTGTGCACAGGGCCAGTCCTAAGCAACTTTTTGAAATAGATGGCTTACCTCAGATATCCCTCCCAACACCATTTCAGATTCCTCTCATTTCCTAATGCCCTGCTTTCTAGGATCCCAGGCATCCTTTTACTGATGAATTCTTAAAGTGCTGTACACCCCTAGACCCTAAAACCAATAAGCACTTATTATGTGCTTACTGTGTGCCAGGCACTTTGCTAAATGCTAGGTATACAAATATGAGTAAAAGTATGACTGTCCCTACCCTCAGAAAGCATACATTCTAATGGGGGAAGACAACATATGAAAGGGAACTGGTGGGTGGAAAGGGGGGAATGGTGGTGAAGTCAGAAGCAGAGCCCTGAGAAGAATGAAGGGAACGACCCTGAAAGTACTTGATGCTCCAAAACTGCCTCCCCCTAATGGAAACTCCCACTGTACAGATGATTTCAGCTGAGTGTTAGAAAGAAGTAATCTGATTAAACTACTTTATTTAAGTTCGTGAAGTAATAGCTGTTGAATGCTCCTGACTGGTATTTGAAGCTTCAATTGGCAACCAGGAGGCAGCAATGGCTACTGAAAAAGCACTGGACCTGGAGTCAGGAAGACCCTGGGCAAATCACTGACAGTGACTGACTGCCTCAGTTTTCCTCATCTATAAAATCAGAATAATAATAGCTTCTACCTCACAAGGTTGTGAGGAAAGATAAGATAGTGTTTGTAAAGTATTTTCTAAACCTTAAAACATTATACAAATACTAGTTGTTGTTGTTATTATATCAAATCCAAATGAATTTCTAATTAAAGGACTTAATAAGCTGTAGTAAAGCAGTAGCAACAAACATTAGGATGCTGGAGGAAGATAGTTTGAGACAAAGGGCACTACTATCCTGAGTCAGGCCAGGCATTTCTAGGAATCTGTCCCTACAATCAGCTACTCTAAATGGTTTTTGCTTATCTAAGTTTCTCTTTATTTTTTCCCCCTTTGAATCCATAGGTCCCCTAAAAGTTACTTTTCTTTTTCTCTTCCATGACTGCAATGGCAGGAATAACAAGGGTTCTGATAGTAGGAGAAAGAGTTGGTAGAGAAAAAGGAAGAGGCAAATGCACCAGGGACTTGGGGTGGGTATTGCCCAGTCTGAAATAAGGATCATTCGTCAAATGGTGTTCTAGAGTAGTTCAGTTTTACCTTAGGTGAGTATAAGCATCTCCAGCTACACATGTGGAGGCTGGAAACTGCCTGTATCTGTCTCAAATAAAACTGAGCCATTATTAAAAGCCAATTTTGATATCAGAGTAAGAAGAATCTACTGGGGGCAAATTTTTAATTAGAGACTGTATCCTGACTATACCTTTGATTTTCTAAGAGTATACTTGGCAAACTTTTTGTCTTATTTATTTATTTTTCTTAAATTTTGTAATGGCAGGTTGCAAGCCATCATAGAAATGAAGGATAGGCATTCCCTAATTGATAAATGGTCAAAGGATATGAACAGACAGTTCTCAGATAAAGAAATTAAAGCCATCTATAGTCATATGAAAAAATGCTCTAAATCACTATTGATTAGAGAAATTCAAATCAAAACAACTCTGAGGTACCACATCACACCTATCAGATTGGCCAACATGACAAAACAGGAAAATGATAAATGTTGGAGAAGATGTGGGAAAATTGGAACACTAATGCATTGTTGGTGGAGTTGTGAAATGATCCAACCATTTTGGAGAGCAATTTGGAACTATGCCTAAAGGGCTATAAAAATGTGCATACCCTTTGACCTAGCAATAGCACTTCTAGGGCTATATCCCAAAGAGATCATACAAATGGGAAAAGGACCCACATGTACAAAAATATTCATAGCAGCTCTTGTTGTGGTGGCAAAGAACTGGAAATTGAGAGGATGTCCATCAGTTGGGGAATGGCTGAGCAAGTTGTGGCATATGAATGTGATAGAATACTATTGTGTTATAAGAAATGATGAACAGGCTGACGTCAGAAAAACTTGGAAAGACTTGTGTGTTCTGATGCTGAGTGAAGTGAACAGAACCAAGAGAAAGTTGTACACAATAACAGCCACGTTGTGTGATGACTAATGTTGATAAACTTGACCCTTCCCAGTAATACAAGGATCTAAGACATCTCCAGAGGCCTTGTAATGGAAAATGCGATCCACACCCAAAGAAAGAACTATGGTTGAATTGCTATTTTTTTTCTCTTCTGTTGAGTTTAGTTTCCTCTTTCTGATGATTCCTCCTATTGGTTTTAATTTTTACTTACAACATCACTAATGTGAAAATATGTTTAATATGAATGCAAATGTATAGCCGATATCAGATTGTGCGCCATCTTGGGGAGGGTGGTGGGGAGGAAGGGGGAGAAAAATTTTAAACTCAAAAGCATATAGAAGTGATTATTGATAAATCAAAATAAATTCATAAAAATTTTTAAAAAAAGAAATGAAGGGCAGGAAGTGTGGAGGCTTGTTTATTTGACCTCACCAAACTGATGTCTGAATCCTCAGTTATCTTTTTTATTGGACTTTGCCAAATCCATCATTTTGGCTGCTTTCAAAAAACATCCAACTTTTAGAATGTATATTTGCTTTAATATCTACCTAATATTCTGTTATACCTTTTGACCTTCCCCTAAACCAATCTATTAGAATGTGAAAAACAACATATTCCCAAACTCTTGCAAGGGTTATTTGTTTAAAAAAAAATTAGAAAAAAATCTCATTGTTTCACAGTCTCATTGATTTCAATTCACTATTTCACTTACTCTTTTTTCTTTTTAAGCCAAAGTACTACACCAACCCTATGGGATTCCTTAGAAGAACCTGATATTCAAGACCCAAGTGAATTTGAGTATTTATTCTCCAAAGACACCATTCAACAAAAGAAAAAGCCTTTGTCAGAATCCTATGAGAAGAAAACCAAGGTCAAAAAGGTACTGAATAGTTATAGTAACAGTCATTGTATTCCTCCTCAAATATGAGAATTCACTATATGCTGATATGCTTACCTAACTTTTCCAGTAGTATAAGAGAAATTTGTAAGTCATAGAAGGAAAGAAGACAGTCTTAAAATTAAAGTAACGAGAGTGAAAACTTGATTCCTGAGATTGTATTCAGAGGGTCTATGAACTTTGGTGCAGTTTTACAGAGTATTTTACCTGAGTTTATAATCTAGGTCTACTAGTTTTGCATCAGCATACATGATTTCTTTATTTCTTCAAAAATGCATTTACATTTAATAAAAGAACAAACCCTTCCCTTTTCCTCCTTTCCCTTTCCCCTTTCCTGAGCAGTATTACATTTTCTATTAAGCAACAAAAAGATTGAAGATTTTGATAGCTTTGTTGTTTAAGAAATTTGATAAAAGCCTAAGTGATATGGATAGAAGAAGCACAGGACTAAGAGTCAATGGATATGGATTCAATTTCTCATTTTCCTATGTGATTTTGTTTCAACAAATTACTTTTACTATCTAGACCTCAGTTTCTTCATCTGTAATAATAATAATAATAATAATAATAGTAATAATAATAATAATACCTGGCTTTTCTATCTCAGAGAACTTCAGAAATGGAAGGGACCTTAACAGTCACCTATTCTAACCTATACCAGAGAGGAATTCTATAATTCTTTATCATTCAACCTTTAAGGAGAAGGAGCCCACCACCTCTCCCTCCTGCATGACTTTGGGATAGTTCAAGTTGTTAGGAATTTTTTCTGAACTAAAGTCTCAGCTTGCCTTTTCTGAAGCTTGCCCCTGTTGCTCCTGGTTGGTTCTGCCTCCAGCACCAAACATAGCAGGTTTAATCGCTTTTTCGAAGGACAGTCATTCAAATGTTTGAAGACAGCTGAATTTGTTATGCTAAGTTTTTCCACCACCACTCTCCCCCTCCAACACACACACACACACACACACACACACACCAACTTTCTTCTGACAATTTGATGTGTGCCATCTAGACCTTTATCCAGGTTTTAGATAAAAATTGTTAAACAACCAAGCTGGGTCAAGTACAGAGCCCAGGAGACTCACAAAAGACCTCTTACCAACTTGATAGAGAACCATTAAGGACAACTCTTTGAGTCTAGCCATTCAACCAGTTCCAAAACTATCTTAATTATATTATCATCTTGTCCCTTTCTTGCCAACCTTTCCACAGGATTAATATGGGATACTTTATCAATGTTCTGCTAAAATCTTGGTAAACTGTATCTCAACATTTACCTGATCTAACTGTCCAAAAAAAGGAAATTTAATTTGGCATCATCACCTGTGCTTCACGGAGCTGTACTGGCTCTTTATAAACACCACTTTCTTCATTATCTTTCATAATATTCATTAACCATCCCAGAATTTTCCTAGGAATCAAAGTGAGACTAACTGAACTGCAGTTGGAAGATTCTGCTGTCATCCATTTCTTCTCTTGCTTTCCGTAATCTCAATGACTTTTCTTGATTTTGAACTTGAAAAAATACAATTAACAAAGTAAAGCAGATAATGAGAATTTTACATGAAACCATGAATATCTGTTATACCCAGATTGCTTTTTCTTCTAATTATAAAATAACTTCAACATGCTACTTTCAAAGATGTCCTGCTTATCTGTTTCCTTCACTTCTATGCATTAGAAATATATAATATATATTTTGGTTATATGTGTGTGTGTGTATACGTGTGTGTGTGTGTGTGTGTGTGTGTGTGTGTGTGTGTGTGTGTGTG
>NW_020954572.1:29285121-29355556 GCF_900497805.2 Vombatus ursinus | reverse complement strand
TGTGTGTGTGTGTGTGTGTGTGTGTGTGTGTGTGTGTGTGTGTGTGTATCTGGGACTGATTTCCCTCGAGTAAAATGAGAGGGTTGGACTAGGTATTCCCTGAGGTATGTTCTGGCAAGATTCAAATTCATTCTTCTTTCCTTCCTTCCTTCCTTCCTTCCTTCCTTCCTTCCTTCCTTCCTTTCCTTCCTTCCTTTCCTTCTTTCTTTCTTTCTTTCTTTCTTTCTTTCTTTCTTTCTTTCTTTCTTTCTTTCTTTCTTTCTTTCTTTCTTTCTTTCTTTCTTTCTTTCTTTCTTTCTTTCTTTCTTTTTCCTTCCTTCCTTCCTTCCTTCTTTCTTTCTTTCTTTCTTTCTTTCCTTCTTTCTTTCTTTCTTTCTTTCTTCTGTTCCTAGACACTATTACCTTAATACTGCCCCTCTTTCACCTTGGAAAAACAAAAAGGGGGAACAGAATCCTTAAAATGAATATGCATAATCAAGCAAAATAAATCCACACATTGACCACGTCTGAAAATGTATGTCTCAATCTGCACCTCAAGACCATTATGTCTCTCTCAGGAGGTAGATAACAAACTTCATCATTTAATCCTCTGAAGTAGAGATTGGTCATTTTACTGATGAAATTTCTTAAATCTTTCAAAGTTGTTTTTCTTTAAGATGTTGCTCTGATCATATAAACAGTTCTTCTATTTCTTCTGCCTACTTGACTTTGCATCATCAAGACCTTTCAGAGAATTAGTGAAAAAATACATGTGAAAATGCTTTAAAGAGTATACAATTGTAAAACGGTATTATGATAATCATTAGATTGTCATCTTAGGTCATCATTTCCCCTTAAATCATTCAGTGGAGTCTGAGAGACAGCAAAGTAAACTGGGCTGTCTTAGGGATGGAATCAAGCCCAGCGGGATTGAAATACTAGGTCCAGTACTTTATATAGCTGTTTAAGTATAGATAAATTACATGATTTCTCTTATAGTTATGTTTCCTCATCTGTAAAATGAGGATAATAATACCTGTATATCATCCTTACTGAACATCAGATGAGATCAATATAATAAAGTATACAATTTTGCAATATCTTAAAAGTGCTATCTTTGAAAATATCTATTATTAGTAGTGATGCTGTATATGCAGCCTTAAAAAAAAAAGCAGTCGAAAAGGGGGCGTGGTATTTGTCTAAAGTATAAGTGTACCTCGAGTACAGTAATGTAACAACTGAGAAAGTTTGCCGTGATTTCAGTTTTTGTTGATCAAGTCATAGGCTTATAGATCTTGTACTGGAGCAAACCTCAAAAGCCACTGAGTCCAGACTTCTCATTTTATTGATGATTGATGATAATAACTGATATTTATACAGTGCTTTAGGGTTTACAAAGCACTTTATAAAAATTATCTCACTTTATCTTCACAACAACCCTGGGAGGTAGATGCTATTGTTATCTCCATTTTACAGATGAGGAAACTGAGGTATACAGAGGTTAGGTGACTTTCCCAGGAAGTATCTGGGGCTGATTTTGAATTCAGGTCTTTCTGACTTAAACTAGAGCACTGTATGCACTATGCCAGGAAAATTGAACCTTAAGGAGTTTCAATAACTTCCCTAAGGTCACACAGTAATTATCAGAAGTAGGATTTAAACCCAGGTCCTCTGACTCCAGAGTCAGTGCTTTTGTCATTGAATAAGGTGCTTCTATATTTTTGAATTTCATTTGATGACTAGTTGGTATAGTGGATATAGCTCTGGGTTTGGAGTTAGGAAGACCTGAGTTCAAATACTGCCTCAGACACTTACCAATTGTGTCACCTTGAGCCAGTCACTGTAACCTTTGCCTCCATTTCCTCATCTGTAAAATATAGATAATAGCATCCACCTGCCATGCCTGTTGTGTCAAATAAAATAATATATTTAAAGCATTGTGCAAACCTTGAACTAAAATATTAATACGAGCTGTTATATGACATGTGTTTGTTCAGGCATGTCTGACTCTTCATGACCCCCGTGGACCCTATACAGTCCAAGGAGTTTTCTTGCCATCAAGACAGTGGAGTGGTTTGCCATTCCCTTCTCCAGTGGACTAAGACAAGCAGAGGTTAAATGACTGTCCGGGGTCACACAGCTAGTAAGGGTCTGAGGTCAAATTTGAACTCAGATCATCCTAACTTCAGGCCCAATGCTCTATCCACTGAGCCATCTAGCTGCCTCTCATATGATATGCTATGAAACTGGAATTATATTTTCATAGGAAGACTTTTGCTATTAACTTTAAGAAGAATCATGGCAAATATTTTCAAATCATATACTTAATGGAAAAAATAGAATTTTCTGATAAAAGAACAATGCTCAAAGCACATGATAGGTGCTGATAGTAGGGAATCCACTCATATCTTCCTGGGTCTTGTATATCTGATCTATTTGAGATAACTTAAAAGCTGTGTCTTGCCTGTTGGGGTAATAATAGTCTTTTCATTCCAAAGCAGGGATCAATACTCACCTCCTCTAGGAAGTTTTCCTTCTCTGCACTCCAATCAAACCTACCCTTGTTCACTCCTTTATTTATTCTTTATAGTTCTTCAATACTATGGAGGATCTCCCTGATGTATGATGTGGGTGCAGAATTGACTGAGATAGCAATCTGTCTAAGCTTTCTCATCCTTGTGGATTCTTCATCTCCTCCTTCCATAAATCTTCCTTACATTTAACGTTCTCATTAGCTGTGTGACCTTTAGCTAGTCAGTTAATTTCTCTGGACCTGATTTCTCCCTTGGGTAAAATGAGAGAGCTGGACTAGGTACTCCCTGAGGTCTGTTCCAATAACAAAAGCCTCTAGAAGATATGATAAATGCTCACATTCTCTCTTTGTCCCTTGTTCTTTTCTGTTCTGGTATTCTCACAGGGCCTACCTACCTAATGCAGTGCTGTGTAACTATAAAGCTCATTAATGTTCTGTGAATAAATGAAATACACCTATTTTTACTCCCAAGGTAAAACTCACAAGTTAAAAGCTATTGGCCTAGTTTGGCCATCTCTTATCTCTTAATGGTTTGCTTATTTAACTAAGGGCTTTAAACTAGAGCTATTTGTACTTAAAGAGTGCTTAAGTAATCTGTCAGTTTCAAAACAAAACAAACCTCAAGGCCTCTACTTTCCTTAAAGCTGCTTGATCTTTCTGCCCAGTGAGGGTATCACTTATCTTGTGGTTAAAAGATCTTTCTAAGTGTGTGTTTCACGGTTTTGTTTTGGGGGGGATGGGACCCAGCACACCTGTAGATGGGCCAAAGCTTTTGAATTTTGAGAATTGTTAACTTCTAGTGCTTTAGCTCCTTTGGGGCAGAGATTTTTTTTTCTTTTTCTTTTTCTTTTCTTGTATCCCTAGGCCTAGCACCAAAGGTGGCACAGAGTAGGCAATTAATAAATGGTTGTTGATTGGTTGACAAATCAGTAGGAATTCAGTCAATTTGACTTGCCTAGAAATCAGATCATTGGAACGACCGTTGTCGGCTAAGCTTATTAATTCACTTAGTGCCAGCCAAGTACCCAAGGAAGAGGTGACATAATCTTTGCCTTACTATGTGTGTGCATAACTTGCACGTAGAAGATGCAGGTATATTTATCCTCATAAGTATCACTACTTCTCTCAAGGAAAGCTTTATACTCAGTTCCTAGGAACAACAGTCAAGCATAATGAATTTGAAGGAAGAACTTTGGAAAAGGTACTTAAGAAAATTCTCAGGGAACCTAATTTGGATCCAAAAAAGTAGACTATTAGAAGCCTAAATCTTAAGCTTGAAGCGACCTCAAAGATCATCTAGTCCAGTCCCCTTATAGAGATAGGAAACTGAGGCCCAAAGGGCTTATGATTTGCCTGAAGTCACACAGGTAGTTTGCATCAGAGGGATGTCTGAACCCAGGTCTTTTGATTTTAGGAGCTACTGTTCTTTCCAAGGTGCCTCCCATTTCTGCTTTATATCTATGTCACATCACTCTGGTTCTGGAAAACAGTGTTGGGTACTCTTGGTCTTCAGTAAACTTTATGGCTTACCTTAAGCATTGAGATTTTCAGTTCACAAAGTTTTAAGCAAATCTGAGAAATTCACCAGCTGAAATCCAGCCAGAAAAGTTTAAAAGAATGAGTCCTACTGCCTCTTACTGTTTATTCCCAGGGTTCCAATAGCAACATCACTGATGTTAACCTCTTACCTGAACTATTGCAATAGCTTTCTCCTGTGTTTCTCTGCATTTCTTTTCTTCCACATCTCTCTCTCTCTCTCTCTCTCTCTTCTCTTTCTCTCTCTTTCTCTCTCTCTCTGTTCCTCTGTCTCTGTCTCTCTCTGTCTCTCTCACACACACACAAACACACACACACACACACACACACAGAGCTACTCAATTGATACTCGTAAAATATGATCTGAAGCACATCACTCCCTGCTAAAGTAGTTTCTGTGGCTCCCTGTTGTCATTAAGATAAAATAAAAATTCCTTTGACTTAAGGACTTGTAGCCATATTTATATTGGCATATAAGCCCTTCCTAACTTGACTTTAGCCTGTTTCTTCTGGTTGGTTACATATTACATGCAAACTTTCCTCCTTTGTCTTCCCCATACACAGCATTCTATTTCCTGTCTCTATTATGCTGCAAAGGCTGTCCCCCATGCCCAGAATATTCTTTCGTTTCATCTAAGTTTTTGAAACCCATAACTCTCTCTTTAGGCTCATCTCACGAACTTCTTTCAAGAGGCCTTTTTTGATTACCCTAATGGTTAGTGTGTATATTGTTTTTCAGGAGTTTTCAGTAGCGTTCAATCCTTCATGGCCTCATTTGGGGTTTTCTTGGCAAAGGTGCTGCAGTGGTTTGCCATTTCCTTGGCTCATTTTACAGATGAGGAAACTGAGGCAAACAGAGTTAAGCGACTTGCCCAGGGTCATACTAGTAAGTGTCTGAGGCTAGATTTGATCTCAGGAAGACTCGTCTTCCTGAGTCCAGGCACAGTGCTCTATCTGCTGCACCACCTAGCTGCCATCAGTGTATATAGCCTGTATAATCTCTGAGCATGTGGAGTAGAATAGGAAATAGCACATTGCATATAGAACTCATATTCAGTTCGCATTTATATCTCAAACGTCTAGAACAATGTTTGGCATATAATAGGTGCTTAAGTGATGATCGTTGGTTGGTTGATTAAGGATCAAAATCCCTGGCTCTTTTTTTTTTTTAATGAAAAGTTTTGTTTGTTTGTTTATGTTAATTGTAACTAGTCCAGGAGTTTGAATTCCAGATTTTCTATTTACTACCCTATGTGACCTTGGGCGACTCACCTTACATCCATGGGCCTCAGTTTCCACATCTATGAAATGAGGGGGCTGGACTGAATGATCTCTAAGTTTCCTTCTAGCTCTAGGATCCCATAAGTTTTTATCATCACTTTATCCCTTGTTTGGTTAAAAATTTTCTTCCTCGTCATATTCCATTCCTCAACTTTAAAAAATGATGTGACCTTTTATATTTAAGCATTTTATCTATTTTGAGCTTATTTTGGTATATGATGCAAGATGTTAGTATGAATCTAAATTTTGGCCAAAGTGTTTTCCCATTTTCCCAGTTACCCAGTTACCAAATTTCCCAGTTATTGTTAACGTCCACAAAGGTGTATTCAAACCAAAAATGGTCTCATGGAAATGTTAGAAAATTGCAACATGACTATGACTTTTTATTTTTACTCCAACTTCTTTCTGATAATCAATGTGACTTCTTCTCTCTCCCCTCATCCCACCCCATAGCATGACTTAAGGTTATTTTTTTTCTTTGTTTTTTTGCTTTTTTGGTGAGGCAGTTGGGGTTAAGTAACTTGCCTAGGGTCACACAGCTAGTAAGTGTCATGTGTCTGAGACTGGATTTGAACTCAGGTCCTCCTGACTCCAAGGCCAGAGCTGTATCCATTGCGCCACCTAGCTGCCCCCAAGTTTGGAGTTTTTAACCATAAAACTGAGCCACATTAACTTATAGGGCAGAAATCTATATGTCATATATATTGTTCACATAGTACCCTCATCCACAGCATTGTTTAATCATTTTCCAAGTTTATTCCTTTAATGATCCTTGCATAATAAGGAGCTGCCATACTTTGTTCTAGTTTACAGATTTCTCCCTAGGTTCTATGGCTAACCTTTGAGGATCCAATTTAAAACAAAACAGACAGAAACCACTGTTTTCTTTTACCTGGCAACACATAACTTAGCAAGCTAATCTGTGCTTTTATTTATTCATATTTTAAAATTAACTGTCAGGACTTGTCGAGACTTAAAAATACACCGTCTCCTTCAAACTGATGATATTTGAGCATAAGTGATGCTAGTTCTGAGTCTTTTGCTGGCTGTCCCACAGTCATATAACCACGGTGGTACCCTAGGCAGAGGCAGCTTGAATTAGGATACTCCTTACCTCCCTAAAACCACAAGAGGGCACCTTAGAATGTGTCGACAAATAGGCTTTCTCTGTTCCAATAACACCATAGAAGAGTACTCTAGAAAGGAGTGACAGCTCTTTAACAGCCTACACAGACCTATTAAGGACCTGCGTTACTGACTCTGAGCCTAGGCATCGGACCACATTACGAACGCATCTGCACCCCAGCCAATTGGACCAAGCTAGGAGAGAAATTATTAAGCAATTCGGTCCTAGCAGGTTGAGTGAACAATGGCTGTTAAAAAGTCCACGTGAGATAGATAGATCTTGTCTTTTCTTGAATGACTGGAGTTTTCCTGCTTTTTTCTTCAGTTTCCCTTTCTCTGGGGGGATGAGTGTGTGTGATAATCTGGTCATCATAATAGTAGGGAATAGGCTTATTTAATTTATAAGTATTGAATAAATTATGTCTCTCCTAATGATATTTCCTATTTCCTTGGCTCCTGCTTTGCACCCCTCAAGTTTGCCCCCTCCTGGTTCAGTACACATATTAGGAAAATTTTGAAGTCTTGCCTGTCTCTCTCCCTAGACAGGCTACCTATATTTATAGCTTTCCAGACTAGGCCTATTTCCATCGAGGTGCCATGGGCTGGAGCCATCCAGATGGGAGGATGATGACTCACCGTGCCAGAGACTTCTCCAGTGACAGAGACAACCATAGCCTCTGTTTCTCAGCCAGATGGGCCGGAGAATATGATAGGAATAAAATCTGGTAATAGTCATCTCTAAGCTCCAAATCCCAATAAAGGTACTTAGTAACTTGGGGGCTTACTGTCAGCTGTAATGGTTTCTGTGCCTATTCATAGATATAGATGTGGATGTGCATGTGAACATCTCACAAGTACACACAAATACTTCACCATAACAAATACTGACACAGATATAATGCAAGTGCACATGCGCATGCACACACATGCTTCATTATATTCACAGTATCTAGCACATGTACACTCACGTAAATAAAAAAATTCCAGTAATTTACAAAACTTAGCATAGTGGTGGGCACATAGAGAGCTCTAAATAAAATAGTAGTTGACTAATGGCCATAGATCCTTGCATTTATTTGTGTAACCCACCTAAGAAAGAAAATCAGAAATATCTCCATTTGGCTAAGATAAGCCAAAGATAAAGAAACACAATTACCTTTTCATACATTCTTAGAAGTAGCCAGATGTTTGCTTTAAACACTAAATGTTTTTAACCATATACAAAGCAGGATTTAAATATGTTGGCTCTGTATGGCGTTGTAGATTGACAGCTGGCCTTGGAGTAAGGAAAGACTTGGGACTAGTCCTAGCCTAACACGAATAGAACATCCGGAAAATCTCAGTATAGTTTTAAGCGCCTAAAGCTTAAAGCTAAAGGAGTACTAGTTGAATGACTATCAGGGTATCAGGCAATTCTCTCAGACTATAAATTGCAAAATAGTTGCAGACCTGCATTGATAGGAATTTCCTTACTGGGAATTATTCCCTACGTTGACAAAAACCACCGTTTCAGACCAAATAACAAAAACAGAAACAAAGCTGGTAGACAATTTTACATCTAGCGCGTATATTACACAGAGAAATATTCTGAATACTATGGTAAAAATCAATGTTGTTACATCAAATTCTTGGTGGTATAGGTAAATTTGATCATCATTTTTAAAAAATCAAATCTCATAATTGGCTTTTATATTAAGATAAAAGGCATATTAGCATGAAACACATCTTGAATTACACTGGAGCCTTACACCCACTGCAAAGGTTTTACTTTTATCAGATCCAAGACATCATAATAATGATCTTTTAGTAGGATAATGGGGATCACAGATGTAAAACTAGAAAGGACCTAAAATTTTTTGACCATTTTACAGGTGGGGAAACTGAAGCTAAGGATGTTAAACAATTGGCTTAAGAACACACAATTAGCAAAAATGTGAAGTGGACTTTCAACCCAGGTCCACGGAATTCAGAGACAACGTTCTTAATAGTCCCTTCACCGGAACAAATCACAACTCCTCTTTTCCTTAGTAGACAATCTTTGTGAGTAGTTGGGACAAAAAATATTCATCAGACCCTGTCTAACATTTTGTGATCACCCAAGCCTCTCTAAAGTTGGTGAGATTAATCCTTAGCTGATAGATGGGTGGGTCCATCTCTGAATCCATTCTTAAAACCTTCCCAGTTTTGTATAGAATCTAAGTGCTTCTTCTTCACTGGAATAGCCTTTAAGTTTCATCATTATTATTCCTCCTTGATATTATAGTGAGGCATCAAAAGGTAATTTAGTGGAAGAATAATAGTGATGATGGTACACTTAGGTATATTACTCTCTTGGGTTCGTTGTTGCTTGCTGTTCATTCATGTCCGACTCTTTGTAACTGCATTTGGGGTTTTCTTGGCAAAGATACTGGAGTGGTTTGCCATTTCCTTCTCCAACTCATTTTAGAGATGAGGAAACTGAGGCAAATAGGATTAAGTGACTTGGCCAGATTTGAACTCAGGTCTTCCTGACTTCAGGCCTAACACTCTATCCACTGTGCCACCTAGTTACCCATTTACCAAGCACCTTTTCCTCATAGCCAAGTATCATGAAATACACTGGATTTGGGAGTTGAAAGACCAGAGTTAAAATCCTGACTTACCTCTGTGCCTCAGTTTCTTCATTTGCAAACTATGATGCTAAAGTCCCTTTTAGTCCTAAATTTTGTGAACTGTGTGAGATCAGTAGTGCAAATAGTATTGTCTCCATTTTATGCCTTTACTGAGACTTATGCTTATGGTCACATGCTAGTAAAGTTACAGAACCAGGATTCAAATCCAATTCTCCCAGGTCAAGTTCATTATTCTTTTCACTCTCATGATGTCAAATGTTATACATATGATAAGATCCTGTCATAATATTTTCTAAGGAAACTTCTGCCCTCCTCCCTCAAACAATCCTATCTGAGAAAACTTCCTAGTAGGGAAGTGGAGAACCGAGGATGTCATTTTGAGAAAGAAAAGAACTAGAACATCAAAGGAAATAGTGAATCACGGTAGGAGCAAAAGGAGAATAGCATCAAAATATATTTTAAAGGAGCAAAACCATTTGGTATCAGTGGAAATAGAGAACTATATCAATGGAACAGACAAGGGAGGATAAGGGACAGTGGAACTTAACCCAGTGTTCAGTAAAACGGAAAACAAATTAATTAGGAAAGAACTCCTATTTGATAAAAAAAAATTACTTCTGGGAAAACTGGAAAGTTGTCTGGCAGAAATTAAGCTTAAACTAAAATCTTACACCTTATTCTTCAATATATCCCAAATGGATATGGGATCTTAATGTTAAAGGTCATGCTGTTAAAAAAAAATTAGAAGAGAAGCATATCATATGCTTTTCCTATCTCTAAGTGGGAAATATATTCTAAACAGAATAATTCTTCAAGGAATGAAGCAATTACAAGTTATAAAAGAAAAAAAGAACTTTGACTACATGAAACTTAAAGTTTTCTACCTAAGCAAAATTAAATTAAACACATCAGGAATAAAAAGGAAAGCAGTGGAATGAGGAAAAAAAATATTTCTGTCAAATTTCTTAGTTGAGGGTTGTATTTTTGTATGTATTCTATGACATCTAAACACACACAAATTCCTTAGTAGATAAATCGTCAAAGGATATGAACAATCAGTTTTTTAAATTGCAAACTATTAATAACCATATAAAAGAATGCTCCAAATCACTGATAAGAGAACTGCAAATTCCAATAAGCCTGATGTTTCATCTCATACCCAGAAAACTGGCAAAGATGACAAAAGATGGAAATAGTCAATGTTGGAGGACTTGGGGGAAATTGACACATAAGTGCTTTGTTGGTGGAACTGTGAATCTGTATAATCATTTTGGAAAGCAATTTGAAATTATGCAAATAAAATGACTAAAATGTCAATGAGAGATTCTACTCTTTGGTTTATTCTCCAACAAAGGAGGTTATTGATAAGAAAAGTCCCCAAAATATTTACAGCAGCACTTTTTGGAATAGCAAAGAATGGGAAGCAGAGTAGATACCCATCTATTAAAGAATAACTAAATTGTGGTACATTAATATAATAGAATATTACTGTACTGTGAAAAACCATGAATATAATGAAAACAGAGAAGTATGGAAAGATTTACAGGATCCTTAGGCAGGATGAAGCAAGCAGAGCTAAGAAAACAATATACACAATGATTGCAAAAATATAAATGACAAAACAACACAAAAAAAGAATGCTACAAAATCACAAAGAACAAGCATGACTCCAAAGAAAACAATTGAGAAGACAACCCCACCTCAATCTTTTGCAGAGGTCGGAGTCCATGGATGTGGTGCAATATGTATATTGATCATTCTTGTTGATTTTTTTCTCTTCCATTATCATTCTTGATTTTTTTCTCTTCCATTTTTCTACTTTATACTTTCTTTTTAAAAAACATTATTTTATTTTTCCTAGTTACATGTCAAGACAATTTTTAGTATTAATTTTTACGAGATTTTGAGTTCCAAATTTTTCTCCTTCTCTCCCCTTCCCTCCTCTATTCCTAAAATGGTAGGCAATTTGATATAGGTTATATCTCTGCAATTATGTAAACCATATACCCATATTAGTCACAGTCATGAAAGAAGAAACAGATCAAAAGGGTAAAAACACACACAAAAAAATAAAGAAAGTATGCTTCAATCTGCATTCAAAGTCCATTAGCTCTTTATCTGGATGGGGATAGCATTTTCCTTCATGAATTCTTTATACTTGTCTTGGATCATTGTGTTGCTGAGAACAGCAAAGTCATTCATAGTTGATCATCACACAATGTTGCTGATACTTTGTACAATGTTTTCCTGGTTTTGCTCATTTCACTTTGCATCAGTTTGTACAAGCCTTTCCAGGTTTTTCTGAAATCTGCTTGCTCATCATTTCTTATTGCACAATAGTATTCCATTACATTCATATACTATAGTTTGTTCAGCCATTCTTCAATTGATGGGCATCCCCTCAATTTCCAATATTTTGCTAACATGAAAAGGACTGCTATAAATATTTTTGCACATGTAAGTCCTTTTCCATTTTTTACGATCTCTTTGGGATATAGACCTAGTAGTAGTATTGTTGAATTAAAGGGTATGCACAGGTTGCCCTTTGGGCATAGTTCCAAATTGCTCTCCAGAATGGTTGAATTGGTTCACAACTCCACCAACAGTGATTAGTGTCCCAATTTTCCTACATCCTGTCTAACATTTATCATTTTCCTTTTTTGTCAGGTATGAAATGGTAGCTCAGAGTTGTTTTAATTTGCATTTCTCTAATCAAAAGTGATTTAGAGTACTTCTTCATATGCCTGTAGATATTTTTGATTTCTTCATTTGAAAACTGCCTATTCATATCCTTTGACCTTTATCAATTGGGGAATGGCTTGTATTCCTTTAAATTTAACTCAGTTCTCCATATATTTGAGGAATGAGGCCTTTATCAAAGACACTTGCTATAAAGATTGTTTCCCAGCTTTCTGCTTTCCTTCCAATCTTGGTTGTGTTGCCTTTGTTTGTATAAAAGCTTTTTAATTCAGTATAATCAAAATTATCTATTTTACATTTTGTAATGCTCTCTATCTCTTTTTTGGTCACGAATTCTTCCACTCCCCATAGATCTGACAGGTAGACTGTTCCTTGCTCTTCTAATTTGCTTAATAGTGTCAACCTTTATGTCTAAATCATGGATATTTGACCTTTTTGACCTTTGACCTTTTCTTGGTATATGGTGTGAGATGTTGGTCTACACCTAGTTTATGCCCTATTATTTATTTTCCAATTTTACCAGCAGTTTTTGTCAAATAGTGAGTTCTATCTATTTCCATTTTATGGGAGAGTTCATCCCATTCACATTCATAGTTATGATTACTGTGTATTTCCCTCCACCCTATTTTCCCTCCTGTTTGTCTTCTCTATCCTTTCACCCTTTCCCTCCTCAACAGTGTTTTGCTTCTACTACCTCCCCTAGTCTGCCCTCTCTTCTGTCAGTCATTCCTTCCCCCTCCCACCCCATCCCCTGCACCTTTACTTAATTTCTCCCCTCCTACTTTCCTGTTGGGTAAGATATATTTCTATATTCACCTGATTGCATATATTATTCCCTCTTTGAGCCAATACTGATTAGAGTAAGGCTCAAGCAATTCCTATCTCCCACTCTGTCATCCTTCCCTCCATTGTAATAGGTTTTTTCATACCTCTTCATGTGAAATCATTTACCCCATTCCACCTCTCTTTCTGCACCCAGTGTACTACTCTTTCTCATCCCTTAATTATTTTTTGTGTTATTCACTCAAATTCACCTTACACCCATTCCCTCTGTCTATGTATATTCCTTCTAGCTGTACTATTAGTGGTATAATTTTTAAGAATTACAAGTATCATCTTTCCATGTAGGGATGCAAACAGTTCAGCTCCATTGAATACCTGGCATTTTCTTTTCTCTTTTTCACCTTTATAGGCTTCTCTTGGGTCTTGATATTGGAGATCAAATTTTTTGTTCAATTCTGGTCTTCTCCTTATGAAACTTTGAAATTCTATTTCATTGAATGACCATTTTTCCCTTGAAGTATTATGCTTAATTTCTCTGGGTAGGTGATTCTTGGTTGTAGTCCTAGCTTCTTTGCCTTCCAGAATATCATGTTCCGTGACCTCTGATCCTTTAATGTTACAGCTGCTAAGTCCTGTGTAATCCTGATTGTGGCTCCCTGATATTTGAATTATTTGTTCTGGCTACTTGTAGAATTTTTTTCCTTGCAACTTGTCTGTAATGTTCCTTGGAGTTTTTATCTTGGGATCTTTTTTTGCTTTCTGGTGAGGCAATTGGGGTTAAATGACTTGCCCAAGGTCACACAGCTAGGGAGTGTCAAGTGTCTGAGACTGGATTTGAACTCAGGTGCTCCAAACTCCACGGCCAGAGCTCTATCCACTGCACCATCTAGCTGCCCCTTATCTTGGGATCTTTTTCCTGATGTAATCAGTGGATTCTTTCAATGCCTATTTTGCCCTCTGGTTTCAGGATATCAGGGCAGTTTTCCTTGATAATTTCTTGAAAGATGCTATTCAGGTCCTCTTTTTGATTGTGGCTTTCAGGTAGTTCAATGATTCTGACATTTTCTCTCCTGGATCTATTTTCTAGGTTAGTTGTTTTTCCAATGCAGTATTTTACATTTTCTTCTATTTTTTCATACTTTTGGATTTATTTGATTGATTCTTGATGTCTCACAGAGTCATTAGCTTCCATTTACCCAATTTTAACTTATAAGTTAGCTTTTGTACTTCCTTTTCTATTTGACCAATTCTACTTTTTAGATAGTTGTTTCTTTTTCCAAACTGACTCTTTTTTTCATAATTATCTTGCATCACTCTCATTTCTTTTTCCAGTTTTTCTTCTATTTCTCTTATATGATTTTTAAGCTCCTTTTTGAACTCTTCCATGAGTTCTTTCTGACCTTGAGACCAATATTGTTTTTGTTAGGAACTTTGCCCATAGGTGTTTTGACATTGTTTTCCTCTTCTGAGTTTGTGTCTTGATCTTCCCTGTCATCATAATAACTTTCTATGGTCAGATTCTTTGTTTTGTTTTGTGCTCATTTTTTTTTGGTCTTTTTTCCTTTCTTTTAAATTTGAGCTCTGCTTCTGGGGTAGAGGGGGCACTGTCTCAGCCTTTTTGTGCCAGGGGCTGCAGGCCCTAGCTGTTTACCTGGAGCTGCACTGATGTTGCCCTGAGACCCACAAGAGACCCTTGTGTCTTTTGGGGTGAGGGGTGGCTGATGCTGCTGGAAGCCATAGTGGTCTGGCAGCTTACCTGGAGCTGAGCTGGAGCCCTAGTGTTGGCATCTGGCATGTGCTGAGTCTGGTGGGTTATTTCTGCATTTCCCTAGCTACACTGAAGCACATAGTGGTCTGGCTGCTGGAGACTACCTGTTTGCCCTGAAGCACATGGAGAGTCCTGGTGTTGGCTTTTGCCTTCTCCACTGCACTGGGGCTCAGGATCACCCACTGGTTTGCTGAGATAGGGCTTTCTGGGATGCTTCCTGTCCTGAACTGGGCTCCCCTTTTACTCAAATGAGACAGACCTTTCCTGCTTATCATCCAAGTTTCTTGGGCTAAAAGTTTGTTTCACCCATCTTTTTGCTGCTTTTGCTGTTTCAGGATTTGTTTTGGGGCACTACCTTATGGTTGTTTGGAGGTAAATATGAGAAAGTGATTTACTGTGATTTACTGCTTATTCTACCATCTTGGCTCCTGGAAGTGAAAAGAAAAGAAATATTTTAAAAAATATATTTGTTATATGGGATTACTCTTTGGGAAGGGGAATGGGAGATACTAGAAGAAAGTCTAGTGATATTAAAATAAAACAAAAGATTCTCAACAAAATTCCATTTTAAAAGGGGAATTCTGAATTTTTATTATGCCATGAAGATTTAGTTAATCTTTTGGTTGAATATTCCAAAGTATTTGACAAGATCAATGGCTAAAGGTATGATTCATATCACAGGAGCTAAATTCCCAAATTAAAATCCTAGGTGACTTCCCATTGAACCTGGAATTTTGTCAGTTTTTTGGGAGGCAATGTGCTATAATGGGAAGAAAAAAAGCATTAGTCCAGTAATCATAATACCTATGTTCTGTTCCCAATTTTTATGTTAAGTGGGTGTGTGATTTTCGATAAGTCATTTCACCTTTCTTGGTCTCAGTTTTCTCAACTATAAAATAATGGGGTTGAAACAAAATTATATTTAAGGTCCTCTTTGAGCTTCCAAAGATTTTGTCATTGCTCCACTTTTACAGATGGTAAAACTCAGACATAGAAATGTTGAATGACTTACCTAAGGCCAGACAGCTTGATGAATCACAACCAAACTCAGGCTTCCTAATTCTCTTTGCAAGCAGTGGTAACTTTTCAAAATCAAATTGCCTTTGTTAATCCACATATTATGCAGTGGGAGCTGAAGATATAATACATCACACCCATCTTAGTAACATCCCAAAGGAAGGGAAAATTTTTTTTTTAGAAAATGACAAATGCATTTATTTGTTATATTTTTTTCAAAGTTTATATACCCTTAGGTTAGGGAAACTAGTGTTTCATGATATGAAGATTTGTGCTTCCAATTGTGCTACCAACTATCTGTGTGACCTTGGTCAAGTTGTTTAAATTCTCTAGGCCTCAGTTATCTTGTTTGTGAAATGAAGAGATTAAACTAGATATATTAAATTCTCTTCCAGCATTAAAGTTTTTTTGTTTGTTTTTAGTGATACCTTTTGTAATTGTATTACAGTCATTTCAGGAGGCCGGGTAGTGGTACACATCTTTCTCTGCTTCCTGAGAGAATGCTCCTGTATAACAAAAAAAAAAAAAAAACAAAACAACAAAGTTCAGCCAATATACCCAATATATTGATTGCATCTGATAATTATTGTCCTGTAAGAATGTGTACAACATTCTTCCCAGAAAGTCCTTCCTTCTCTACTGTGAGAAGGGAGATAGATTTCATTATCTGTTCACCAGAATTGTCAGGTTTTTTTTGTTGTTGTTGTTATTTGGAGAGCAACTTTTATTTATTTATTTATTAAACAATTTATTAACTTTTGGTTTTCAACATTCACTCCCATAAGATTTTGAGTCTCAAGTTTTCTCCTCCTCCCCCTTCCCCAAGACAGCATGCAAACTCCTTTAAAAATATATATATGGGGGCAGCTAGGTGGCACAGTACATAGAACACTGGCCTTGAAGTCAGGAGGACCTGAGTTCAAATATAGCCTCAGACCAAACACTTGACACTTACTAGCTGTGTGAATTTCTGCATTTCTCATATTCATTGTTTCTTGCCACGTAATAATTTAGTTTCATTCAAATACCAGGTTTTGGGTTTTTTTGGTTTTTAGCCATTTCCCAATTTCGTTAACACACTCCTTTTTTTTTATTATTATTTCTTTGCTACCCCCAAAAAATGCATCTCTGAATGTTAAAAGTCCCACCAAAAAACCACTGCAAAAACCACTGAAAAAAACAGAATTTCAGAAGGATTTTCAGAATAGTTAGAACAGTTCACCATCTTCCAAACAGTATATTAATTTCCCTTTCTTCCCATAGCTGTCCCTCCCCCTAAATGTTCCCATCTTTGTTTATCCTTGTCATTTTTCAGAGAGAAATTTGCTTACTTATATAATTTAGTGATTGAGCATCTTTCAGATAGTCATTTATAGTTTGTAGTTCTTTAAAAAAATCTCATTATTTTATCTATTGGGAAATTTCTCTTGATATTACACATATGTATGTATGTGTGTGTGTTTCAATATATATTTCCTGTATATTTTGAATATGGCTTTTATCAGTGATAGTGGAAATATTTTCTTCACTCAGTTATTTCTCTTCATATTTTCTTCCTGAATTATTTTAAAATTTTAAAAATTTTATATAGTTAAAATTGTTTTGTTTTATGATTTTATCTATCACCTATTTCATGAAAAATTATCCCCCTGTACATAGTTGTGAAAGTTACCTCCTCACATTCTTTTCTAAAATTGTTTATTATTTAACCTTTTTTCTTTCTTTTCTTTCTTTTTATTTTCTTTTTTAAAATTTTTTCTCTGTATTAATTTATTTATTTTTAATTTTCAACATTCACTTCCACAAGATTTTGAATTCCAAATTTTCTCCCTATCTTCTCCCTCCCCCTACCCCAAGACAGCATGCATTCTGAATACCCTTTCCTTTAATCTGTCCTCCCTTCTATCTCCCCCCCCTTCTCTTATCCTCTTCCCCTTCTATTTTCCTATAGGGCAGGATAGATATCTATACCCCATTGCCTGTATATCTTATTTCCCAGTTGCACGTGAAAACAATTTTTAACATTTGTTTTTAAAACTTTGGGTTCCAAATTTTCTCCCTTTTGCCCTCCCCACCCACCCTCATTGAGAAGGCAAGCAACTTAATACAAGTTATACATGTACAGTCATGCAAAACACTTCCATAGTAGTCATGTTGTGGAAAACTAACTGTATTTCCCTTCATCCTATCCTGCCCCCCCATTTATTGTATTCTCTCTTTTGACCCTGTCCCTCCTTAGAAGTGTTTGCTTCTGATTATCCCCTCCCCCAATGTGCCCTCCCTTCTACCATTTCCCTGTTCTCTTATCCCCTTCCCCCCTATTTTCCTGTAGGGTAAGATAGATTTCCATACCCAATTGAGTGTGTATGTTATTCCCTCCTTAAGCCAAATCCAATAAGAATAAGATTCACTCATTCTCTCACCTTCCCCCATTTCTCCTCCACTGTAAAAGCCTTTTCTGGTCTGTTTTATGTGAGATAATTTACCTCTTTATCTGTCTCCCAGTATAATCCTGTCTCGCCCCTTAATTTTATTCCCCAGATATCACCCCTTCATCTTCAACTCACCCTGTGCCATCTATCTATCTATCTATCTGTGTGTATATATATATATATTATATATACATATATATAATATATATATATATACACACATATATATATATTTTTTTTTCCCTCCAACTACCCTAATACTGACAAAGGTCTCATGAATTACAGATATCATCTTTCTATGTAGGAATGGAAACAGTTCAACCTTAATAAGTCCCTTATGATTTCTCTTTCCTGTTTACCTCTTCATGCTTCTCTTGAGTCTTGTATTTTAAAGTCGAATTTTCTATTCATCTCTGGTCTTTTCATCAAGAATGCTTGAAAGTTCTCTGTTTCACTGAATGACCATTTTTCCCCTGAAGGATTATACTCATTTTTGCTGGGTAGGTGATTCTTAGCTGTAGTCCTATCTCTTTTGCCCTCCAGAATATCATATTCCAAGCCCTGCGGTCCCTTAATGTAGAAGTTGCTAACTCCTGTGTTATCCTAATTGTGTTTCCACAATACTTGAATTGTTTCTTTCTGGCTGCTTGCAATATTTTCTTCTTGACCTGGGGCCTCTGGAATTTGACTACAGTATTCCTAGGAGTTTTCCTTTGGAGATCTCTTTCAGGAGGTGATTGGTGAATTCTTTCAATTTCTATTTTACCCTCTGGTTCTAGAATATCAGGGCAGTTTTCCTTGATAATTTCTTGAAAGATGGTGTCTAGGCTCTTTTTTTTGATCACGGCTTTCAGACTGTCCAAATAATTTTTAAATTATCTCTCCTTGATCTATTTTTCAGGTCAGTTGTTTTTCCAATGAGATATTTCACATTGTCTTCTGTTTTTTCATTGTTTTGTTTTTGTTTTACAATGTCTTGATTTCTCATAAAGTCACTAGCTTCCAATTGCTCCATTCTAATTTTTAAGGAAGTATTTTCTTCAGTGAGCTTTTGGACTTCCTTTTCCATTTGACCAATTCTGCTTTTGAAGGCATTCTTCTCATTGGCTTTTTGGACCTCTTTTGCCATTTGGGTTAGGCCATTTTTTTAAGGTGTTATTTTCTTCAGTATTTTTGGGTTTCCTTTAGCAAACAGTTGACTGGTTTTTCATGATTTTCTTGCATCACTCTCATTTCTCTTCCCAGCTTTTCCTCTACTTCTCTTACTTGCTTCTCAAAATCCTTTTTGAGATCTTCCATGGCCTGGGACTGATTCATATTTTTCTTGGAGGCTTTGGATGTAGGAGCTTTGACTTTGTTGCCTTCTTCTGAGTGTATGTTTTGATCTTCTTTGTTACCAAAGAAAGATTCTATGGTCTGACTTTTTTTGTGCCTTTGTGTACTCATGATCCCAGCCAATTACTTGAGTTATAAACTCTTTGTTAAGGTAGGGGTCTGCTTCCAATGTGGGGGATGTACTGTCCCAAGCTTTGGGGTTTTGTGTAGCTGTTTTCAGAGATATTTCTAGGGACCTGTAAATTTTCAGTTCTTCCAAGGTGGTATAATCAAGGGTGAGGTGTTTACTCCTTTCCTGGCCTGTGCTGTGGTCTATGAATGACCACAAACACTCTTTTCTTTTCTTTTTTTTTAAGACAACTGGCATTAAGTGACTTGCCCAGGGTACCATAGCTAGTAAGTGTCAAGTGTTTGGTCTAAGGCTGGATTTGAACTCAGGTCCTTCTGACTTCAGGGCCAGTGCTCTATCTACTGCGCAACCTAGCTGTCCCCACAAGTACTCTTTTCTGCCTTGGAACTGTGAGGAGGATTCCCTATCCACCGCCACCACAAGCTTCACCAGCTAGCACTCCTTCTCATCCCAGGATCGCCACCCAGAACTGTGACCCAGATCCAAGCACGGGCAAAACAAGAATGCCATGCTGGGAATGGGGCTGGGACCAAGCTTCTCTCTCACCACAGTCATAGACCTTTCCTACTGACCTTCTAAGTTATCTTTGGCATTTGTGGGTTGAGGAGTCAGGAAACTGCCACAGCTGCCCAGTGATTCAGTTCTCTGGGACCTGCTCTGGGTTCACTGAGGCCTGGTCTTTGCCTGCGTGCCCATGCAGAACTGTGTTCCTCTCCTAGCCTGGCACGATATACCTTTTCCAATCAACCATCCAGGTTGTCGTGAGCTGGAAATTTGTTTCACTCTGTCTTTTTGTGGGTTCTGCTGATCTAGAATTTGTTTCAGCCATTTTTTACAGGTATTTGGAGGAGTTTGAGGGAGAGCTCAAGCAAGTCACTGCTTTTACTCCCTATTTCACCTTTTAAATTCAGATTGACTCATTCATTTTTGGAGCTTATTATGGTTTAGGGTATAAGATGCTGGCATACATCTAACATCTGCCAAACTGCTTTTTAATTTTACCAGTAACTCCTGTCAAAAAGAGAGCCTTCCCTTAATAATTTAGGCTCTTGGGTTTATTAAACCCAAATGGCCCAAGAAACTGGACTGCTCTTTTCTGTTGCTTCTGTGTCTTGCTTATTTAGTCTGTTTCACGGTTCCACTTTTCTGGTTTTGACCATCCAAGATAATTTTGATGATTACTGCTTTGTTATACACCTTAAGGTATGGTAATATTATGCCTGCTTCATTCTTAATTCACATTATTTCCCCTGAGATCTGAATGTTTGGGGAATTTTTGCTTTGTTCTTCCAAATGAATTTGATATTTTTTTCTGCCTCTATAAAGTGCTTTTCAATAAATTTGATTAAAATAGAACTATATCTTTTAATTAATTTTGTGGTATCATAATTTTTATAATATTGGCATGGCAAGACTATGAGGCAATTATTTCTTGTCTTTTATTTCTGTAAAGTGTGTTTTAGAGTTTTATTTATAGACCTCTTATGTATGTGTATGTGTATAGGCTAAGATCCAGATGTTTTATGAATTTTGTAGTTTTTTAATGGAATTTCTTATTGGCTTTTATCCTCGGTTTTGTTAATTGTTTATAAATTGATGATTTTATAGATTTATCATATATTCTGCTACTTTGCTAAAACTGTTCATCATATCTCTTAATTACTTTTTTAATTCTCTGGAATTTTCCATCATGCCATCTGCAAATAAGGATAATTTGATCTATTCTTTTTCTTAAATTTTGTTCTTTTATTCTTATAGGTATCATTTCTAGAAATATATCACATAATGGTGGGAAGAGGGATATTTTCTTGCCTTTACCCCTGTTAAGACTTTGAAAGCTTTTAGTCTTTCTCTGTTGTAAATAATGAAAACTCTTGGTTTTACCTATATGCTCTTGATCATATTAAAAAGAAGGGATCACCGTAGCTCTGATTTTGGAGTTTTTAAGATGTATAAGTTCTATATATTTTCAAATTTTTTTGGTGTATTTTGAAACATTTTTTAAAAGTTTCATTGTTTTATGATTAATTATGTTAATATTTATCCTAATATTGAACAATCTATGAATCCCAAGTGTCACTCCAATTTGGTCATGGTAGAGTTTCTGGAATGTATGGCTATAGATCTCCTTGAAAGGATTTGATTTAAAATTTTTGTATCAAATAATATTTTTTATAGATATTCACATACTTCCTTTGATTCCTCAAGATTGCCAGCATATAATTGTATATAGTAGTTTCTGATGCTTCTTTTTATTGACTTTCACTGAATCATTTTAGGCATAGGAATGACAAAAACAGATTTGTGTGTAAGGGAGCTTGGCTTAGAAGTGATGTGAAAGGGGTCGATGTTGGGAGAAAGTGAATGGAGCTGGAAAGGCCAGTCTTTATGATAATATATTTGTGACCTTTGTAAATAGGATGCACATAGGCACACATACACTTTATATTGATGCTTTGAGTGAACTTTAACTTCTACCATCCACAAAAATAATAATCCTTCTTTGCTTTATCTTGTAAGACTTTTGTCCAATTATAAATTCTCCATAGAAGACCTACTCAGCATGATAGAACCATTCCTCTTATCCTTTTTGTCTTTCTTGGGTGCCAGTGTACATACCTATTACATTACCAATCCATCTTTTCTGGGCATGCTTGTATTTTTCAGTATCCTTCACTGAATATCTTGAAAATCTGTATATAAGGAGACTCAATCCATTAACTTTAGTCAAGCAGAAACACCTATGGAGCATTCATGTAGCAAGCTTGTCTCTGCAAGTTTTTTCTCTTAAGAGAAATAAAATTTTCTTCCAATAGGTCAAGTTCAAGCCTCTCAGCAGTAAGTCATACATGGCCCAAAGGAAGCATTTCCAACTTTCCTTTTGGTTGCCATGTAGCAGGAATTGTGATTTTGAACATGCTTCAAAAAGGAGGGGATGGACTCTGCTAGTCTTAATACTTCAAGGACCCATGATTTCGTCTTTGGGGATACTCTCTCTGCTAATGAAGATTATAACTTCTTCATGCTATGGCAGATGATTACTGTGGCCAAAAATAATTTAACACATCCTCTGCAATCCTTTGGATCTTGATAGGCTCATCTTTGGATGACAGCTATTGAGTCCATACTCAGTTTTCCCAGATTGTTAATATTCTGTCAGAGCTTAAGGTTCAATGGCAAAGCCTTTGAGAACTCAAGATCATCTCCATGTTATCATGAAGATTAAAGTAGGACTTTAGTGGAAGTATTCAATAATATTTTAGCAATCATATATTTATTTAGCAGTGTCCAGGTGTGGACATAGGCTAGATCAGGTATACCATCCAGATCCTGGACTCAGGAACACTTGAGTTCAAATCCTATCTCAGATACCTCCTAGTTGTGTGACCCTGGACAAATCATTTAACCTCTCCTAGTCTCAGTTTTCTCATCTTTAAATGGAAATAGTTTTAGCACCTATCCCATAGGGCTGTTGTATCACATCAAATGTGATAATATATGTAAAGTACTTTGCAAACCAGAGATAGAACTTGAACCAGTTATTACAATAATATAGGGAATTTCCAGGTGAGGCAATTTCTTCCAATTCAGGTCAGAACTTTAATTGCAACTTATAGTCTTAGAGATTTGCCTAAAACATTGAAGGGCTATGACTTACTGAGCATCATGCATCCAGTATGTATCAGAAGCTGCACTTGAACTCATGTCTTCCTGACTGCAAGGCTGGTTCTTTATCCACCATGCTATTTTGCTTCTGAAAACCCTAAAGCATTATATGGTGTTGGGTATTGTCATCATTATCATCATCATCACTATGCTACCATCTCTCTTGATAGAGTCACCAGAATCAGTAATCTCTTCTAAAATCTCAGTTTACCTCACACAAAAGTGTTCCTTTTTTTTTTTTTCCTTTAGGACAATCTAGACATGATTCTAGGACCTTATACAATTTTCACCCATCTGTGATCAAGGGATCACAATGCCTGACTATAAATATGGGATTTATAGAGGATACTGACAATGATTTTTTTAAAGGAATGCTAGAAATTTAAAAAAAATCCACTTCTAATATCCAAGCTCAGCTCTGCACCTCATGCTTTAGCCAAGACATTGCTAATCTGTGGTTAGTACAGTGAAATTATGATTGACCTAGTTAGGGCAGCAGGTTAACTATGGTGAATTTGCAGAAATGGTGTGGGGAGGGAGGACTTATGTGTAGTTGTGTTATGGGTCACAGAGACTGCTGTAAGAAATTGTAAAAAACCCTATTTGTGCCAGAACCATCATCATATCCCATTTACAGCATGTAAATGGGATTGGAGAATTTTTGTGGCACTTTCAGTGGAATGAATGACAAAGGAGATTCCAATGTGAAGAGCTAGTGAATCATTTTGGGTTTTTCCCCCCTCTTGTTCCCAGCTGTAGTCTTTAGCTGCCAAGCCCCTCACATATGAGTAGGAGAATGTGGGAGTTCCTTAGCACAGCTTCATGAAAGGGGCTATCCTTGGATCCTCATTGGAAAAAAGAGTATTAAAAGGTCTGATTTGACATAGGAAGGTGGAGCTCTGGTTAAGAGTAGAGAAATAGCCCAATGCAGCCTGGAGATGCTTATGATCTCCACTTTTTTTCTCTACAAGGAATGTGGTTCCAAGTAAGATATGGCCCCAAGCTCTGGTTGTAATAATATGGAATATAATCATCAACAGCAAATAGGTTGAGAGCTTACTTTGTGTTAGTCACTGTGTTCAGTTTATGAGCAGTGACATGAGCAAAGTGTCAGAAATGTAATCTCATGCCTTGGCAACTCCACAGAAAATGGCTATGACACTTTACCCCCAATGCCTCAAGTACTTAGTATTTCCTCTTGCATTACAATTGAAGCTTTTGTTTCCTAAAAGTAATTGTCTCTCTAATCCTTTCTCTGTCTATTTTAGTGACAGCAATCACCTTTGGATTTAGGCACTTCAAAATGCCAAGATGATATGGAACAGAAAATAGTATGGGAAGGTTCATTTAAAATGACATCCAGTTGAAAGTCAAAAGATTTCTGTTGCTTTCTCTGGGGCCCATTGTATATAGGTCATTTTAGTATCATCTCCATTTTATGACTTGGCTGTGGGTATTCCTTCTAACACTTCCATGACTCCTTATCTTTTGTGACTCTTATCTTGTCCTCCCATAACTCATGTATAAAAAGTTCATCCAACATGCTGAGGTCCTTCCTTTAGTTCTCTTGATTAAATTTGAATGTCTTTGAACACATCAACTTTATATTAGTTATCTCTCACCCTTACCAAACAATCCACTCACTTTTTCTGATCATACATATTTCTGGATTTTTTTTTTTTTGGTGAGGCAATTGGGGTTAAGTGACTTGCCGAGGGTCACACAGTCAGGTGTCTGAGGCTGGATTTGAATGCAGGTCCTCCTGACTGCAAGGCTCATACTCTATCCACTGCACCACCTACCTGCCCCTTCATGCATATTTCTGATGTCATCCCTTACAATACTTTTCTTGTACAATTTTCCAATGATAATGTGTTGCAACTTTCTCAAACCCACCATGTGTCTTTCCATTTTGGCTTTTGGGTTGTTTGAAAAGTTAATTTGTCAGACATTATGAGATGGACAGCTCTTAGAGTTGCCTCAGTACGTACCTTGGAGAATTGTAGTTCATTGGCAATGAGTTGGGCCCAGAATTGACTATAACAAGGAAAGCAAACTGGACCACTTTGGGGAAATTAAACAATCCAGTGGCACCAGTCTTCTCCCTGAAGCAAAGGCCTGTCTTTTTAAATGGTACTCTTTATAGTTGAGAGCTGTAGAATCACAATTTTGCTGATGGAGAAATGAAGAATGGAGATGACTGATATTAATGGAAATTGAGCTTGAACATCTAGTAGTAAATTCCTAACAGCAATTACAAAGGGAAATTTAGATGCCAAGGAAGTTTAGATTGTGGTTTTAAGCTGTAGGCACATCCACATACATTGGTTGGGGATAGAAGAGTGGAAGTCTATCATCAGATATGTGTGCCCTTTGGGGAAGGAGAATAATGGATGAACCTGACTCAGGAGGGTCCCCTGTTATCTTAGATTTAAAATTGGAGCAAAATGAGATACTCACATGTCATTGAGGAATGAATAAAGGGAAGTTTACTTTTGCCATAACCTAGAAAGAATATTCAATAAAGATACAACAGCACTTCGCTTGGGTAAACCCAGCCTTTCTTGCCTCTCTACGTGGAAATCTGTCTGGTCAGCAAGGCAGAGTATGGCCTTGGAATGTCTTATAAGTCTGAAGGACTTAGTTCCATGTTGTGGGGATAGGTGGAGTAGTTATGTCTTTATGTGACTAGAAAGTCACATTAATCTGGGAACTACTTCCTTGGTTTTTAGGGAAAGAATTCCTTAAACCTTTAGAAAGGTGTGTAAGTCACAAGGTTGGAGAATGAAAATCAATCAGGAGAGAACTGCATCCCTTGGTGAAGGAAGGCTAATTGCTAGTTCCTATGCCTGGCAACCAGAAGGTGCTAAATCACATGGCCTTAGAGATTGAGGAATAGGTACTTACAAATCAGAGTACCCCAAAACCCTAAAGAAAACTATTCTCTCTCCGTCTGACCAGTATTTTAAGACTGAGGCAGGAATACCTGACTCTGAACTGCCGGGGAAATAATGATATCTCAAGATATGAAGCCTTATACTGTACCTAATCCTGGTTTTCTAGCTCAGTGCTTATTCCATGTTAGTCATAGCTACTTTAAGTTAAGAAAAATACAAAGAATTCCTTTATACTTTTATCTATAAAGTGAAGATGAAAAAGTGGACGAATATAAACAGAAGTTCTAACCTTCTTTTCACCTTCCTTCATGGTTTTGGCAGAGATAACCCACAGAGAACTATACAGATTCCTTTTTTTTTTTTGTGCCCTATTGATGCTTTCCAACGTTGATGGTGGGCAACTAGATAGCGCAGTGGATAGAGTGCCAGGCCTAGAATCAAGAAGACTCATCTTTGTGAGTTCAAATCTGGCCTCAGACACTTACTAGCTGTGTGACCCTAGGCAAGTCACTTAACCCTGTTTACCTCAGTTTCCTCATCTGTAAAATAAGCTGGAAAAGAAAATGGCAAACCACACCTATATCTCTGCCAAGAAAACTCCAAATGGGATCAAAAAGAGTTGGAAATGATTAAACAACAAAAAACCTTGATGGTCTCTGTTAATGTTAAGCATGCTTTCTGTAAGCATATGGTTATCCATTCAAATGGAACAAGCACTGTCCACAAGCTTAGAGCCTAATGACATTCAAGGTGTGCCAAAAGGAAATTAGACAATAACCCTAAAGAAAACTAGACGTGTGACAAAAAAGAAACAGAATATATATTTGCCTCTGGTTTCTACTTCCTTTTCACGGAAATCTGTATTTGTAAGGGAGTTATGAGTGTGGCATACATAGGGAAAACAGAATGATATAGCCAGAATATACCTTAGATATCTTCTATGGTCAGATTCCTTTTTTTTTGGCGGGGGGGGGGGGAAGAGGAGCCTTTTTCCCTTTCTTTTAAATTTGAGTTCTGGTCCCAGGGTGGCAGGGGCACTGTCTCCAGCTTGTTGTGCTAGTGGCTATAGGCTCTGGCTGTTTGCTGCACTGATGTTGTCCTGAGGCCCATGGGTGACCCTCTTATCTGGTGCTGCACTGAGAGGTGGGGTGGGGGTTAGGTGGCTGCTGGAAGCCATAGGGGTTTAGCAACTTACCTGATGCTGAGCTGGGTTCCTAGTGGTGGTATCTGGTGTGTGCTGAGGCCCATTGGGGGTATTTCTGCATTGCCGGTGGCTACACTGAAGTATGTGGAGATCAGCCCTCTGGAGGCTGCCTGTTTGCCTGGGGCTACCCTGAAGCATAGGCTGTTGCTGGCTGGTGGCTGCTTGTTTGCTTTGGTACTTGTAGGGTAAATGTCTACCTGTTTCCATATCTTCTAACATAGGAATTGGATTCTAAACCTGGAGTTCATGACCCACAAAGAGTCTGTGGATTGATTTTTGGGAGCCATGAATGCAGCTGGGAAAAAATTACATCTTTATTTCAATATGTTTGATTTCCTTTGTGATCTCATATATTTTATTTTATGCATTTAAAAACATTATTCAGAGAAATAGTTCCTAGGCATAACCAGAATGCCAAAAGAGGGTTTATGACATTAAAAATATATTAAGAACCCCTGTTCTAGCTACCCCTTCATGTTACAGTTAAGGAAACAGGCCTAGAAAAGTGAAATGGCTTATACATTGTATCACAAATAGTGACAAAGCTAGGGAAAGAACAAGATATCTAGTCCAGTGAGTGCTCAGATCTCTTAGCTTACTGATGTGGAGAATTTCTTGTAGAGGTAGGGATGGCAAAGAGACAGGTAACTAGGAAATATAGATGGAACCAAGGGGAAAAAAAAATTATGATGTATTTGTTTGGCCAAATAAGTATAGAAACCTACTATAAATACATCTTATTTGCATTACTAAATAGTTTTATTAGATTTTTTAAAATTATCTAAACTTTTTTTTTTAAGGCCAGGCTGTAGAACATCAAAGCAGGATGACTTCTACCCAAAGATTCACTGCTTGTGAGAGACATGGCAGAATGAATTGTAGTCCTGACTCTGCCATTGAATATGTTTATGATCTTGGACAAGTAACTTAATGTTGTGGGAGCTCAGTTTCCTTATTTGTAAAATTAAGGGGTTGAACTAAATGGCTTAAAGCTGGAAGATACCTTAAAATGCTAGATGTGTAATATCATTTTCTAATTTTAACTGACCTTTTGTCTTGGCTAAATGGCTTCTACCAAACCTTCGGGAATAAGAAAATAATCTTAGTGTGTATTTATTTGGCTGTTTTCAGGCCAACCTTAGGAATTTAATCTTTAGTTCAACTCAGAATACCTACTGTATGCCAGGCGTTGTACTAAGTGCTAGGACTACAAAGAAAGGCAAAATGAAACCTGCCCTCAAGAAGCTCCCAATTGAAAGATATCAAAAGAAAGTTACACTTGGATTCTGAAGAAAGAAGTGATGAATTTCCCATTTCTGTGGCTTTGCTCTAAGGCTCTGTACTTTTTCTTTCTGTGATGCCATGAATCAAAAGTTTTGCAAATACCTGTAGAGAATAGCAAGAGGTAGCCTGTTATCAGAAAGAGTGAGGTTCAAGTCTTCCTTGTTATGTATTGTCTATGTGACCCTCTGCAAACTGCTTCATCTCTTGATGCCTCCAAGAAATTGTCTAAGACAATAAACTTTAGAACTATTTCTAACTGGCATTGGTAGATGAAGTTTCTTCAACAGGAGAAATGAAATCACAGACATGGAGATAAAGAGGCCAGATTATACCGAATAAGATTAAAAGGATGCTAATTCTATTGAATTAATTACTACCACGAAATACTATGATTTGTAAATGGAAATGACATCCCTGAAACCCCTATCTTTTCTTTTTTCTTTTTAAACATTTATTTTCATTTCAATAAATACTTCCCAAAAAACCTTGCTCTAAAGTACATTTTCCTGAAAACATTTCAGCCACATGTGTAACCTATAGTTCATGGATCTGTGGATAGACTTCATAGTCTGTGAACTTGGATGTGAAAAAATCATATCTATATATATCTATATATATATATGCACACATATGTACATATACACATCTTCCTTCCTTCCTTCCCCTCTCTCTCTCTCTCTTTCTTTCTTTCTTTCTACCTCTACCTGAAGTTTAGTATTTCCTTCAGTTATGAATGTAGGCAAAAAAAACAGTGTTCTAAGAAGAGGTTTGTAGGCTTCTCCAGGCTGCCAAAAGCAAGCTTCTCCATGGCTTCTCCATGACAGCAAAAAAGAGGTTAAGAATCCATGAGTTAAGCCTCTTCATTTAATAATGTCATTGAGACTGAAAGTATAGTTACTTTCTACTTTTGTAGTTTGCTGACTGTTAGCAGAAAGAAAAGATTTGTGTGCTTCAAAATGGATTTGTACTGACCCCAAAGCCTCGGGGCTCTTAATTCCTATTGTTGACATGTTACTAGTCCACCTGAGCAATCGGTCCCAAGGCAGGCCACCCATTTCAGTCATGAATTGAACCCATCAGTATTGAAACAGAATAAAGAAAGAAACCCTTTAGGAAAGGGACTTTAGGGTTTAGCTGAGGAAGCTGCTTCTTGCCTTTAAGGATTGTTTTTTCACTGTCTTCCTCTTTAAAGCTACTATTTGTTTACCCTGTATTCATCTTGTATGTACTGGTTTGTATGTGTTTTCTTCCCTATTAGAATGTAAGCTCCCTGAGCATTGGGAGTATTTTGGGGTAAGTGGATGTGTGGAGTTTGGGGGGGGGGGTGTATGTCTTTTGTTTTGTTTTTATATCACCAGTACTAAATATAATGCCTGGTACATAGTCAACAATTAATAAATATTTATTCATTGATTGGTGGGTTCTGCTAGCCTAGGGAGCAGAAGATAGTTGGAAAGTGAGGAGTACATAGAGAATGACTTTAGTGAACAGGAATTTGGGAACACTGTAAGTATCAGGGGCCAAATTGAACTTTATACGGGTGCTGATGATTTTTCAAGACCATTTGCCAGGCCCATATGGGTGATGGATGCCCTTTGAATTCATCTGGAGAGAAAGGCAAACCATAATCTCCATTATAATTATATTGAGAAGTCTTTCCTGTTAGAATTTGTTTCCTATACTTTGAGGTCCATTGGCTCCCGGCTGGCCCTGTAGAAAACAGTGCTCAGCATCACTCACTTTCTACCTTCCAAAAGTGAATGGGAAAATGCCAGGTAATTTGCATCATGTGTACAATCTAAATCAAAGTCCATCCATCATTTCTGAGTCCTTGAATGCCATGATTATCATATCAAAGACATAGGATGACATTGAAGATAATAACTTTTCTGTTGCCCATTATCTCTAACCAGCTTTGAGTAATTATTAGCATATGTTCCTGAAAGTTTAACGTGCATGCTGATTTTTATAAAGACAACCCTATTTGAAGCGTCAAGGATTTAGGTAGGACCATTCTTCACATCTGTATTTTAAATGCAGAATTATATAGATAAGGTAGGAAGGACAGATAGTATAAATTACTGACCATATCTCTTTTTTCTTCTTTCTAAAATTTTCATTAAATGCTCGTATAAGAGTGTTTCCTGCTAGGTAGGAATTCAAATTCAATTCATGAAATTCAGCAAACATTTAGTAAGTGTACCTAAGTCTGCTATGTATAGAGAAGCAACACAAAGCATAATCAGTCAACCTTGAATTGAGGAAAACCTGGGTTCGAGTCTTACCTCTCATACATATTGGCTATGCAACCTTGGGTGAGTCACTTACCTTCTCAGTACTCTAAACACCTCTTAAACTCCCCTTTCTGGCCTTGGTCACTTACCAGCTATGTGGCCCAGGGCAAGCTACTTAATATCTGCCTTCCTCAGTTTCTTCATTTGTAAAGAAGAGATAATAATAGTACCTACCTCCCAGAGTTGTTGTGAAGATAAAATGAGATAAAATTTGTAAAGTATTTTACAGACCTTAAAGTAAGATATAAATACTAGCTATTATTGTGGTGATGATGAATGATGAGTGATGATAGGTAGTCATGATTAAATGAGTTTCTCACCTAAGAATTCCTTATATCAATGAAATCATGGTTCTAGTCCCTATCCTATTCCTATCCTTCTATTTATTTTTTTAAAAACATTTTTCCATATTAGTCATGTTGTAAAAGAAGAATCAGAAGAAGATGAAAAAACTGCAAGAAAGAAAAAAAAGAGAAAATAGTATGCTTCAGTTTGCATTCAGACTCCATGGTTCTTTCTCTGGATGTGGATAGCATTTTTCATCATGAGTCTTTTGGAATTGTCTTAGATCATTGCAAAGTTGGTCATTGCACAATATTACTGTTGCTGTGTTCAACATTCTCCTGGTTCTGCTCACTTCACTCAGCATTAGTTCATGTAAGTCTTTCCAGGTTTTTCTGAAATCTACCTGCTCATCATTTTTTTGTGGAACAATAGTATTCCATTTCATTCATATACCACAACTTATTCGTTCATCCTATCCCTTCTAATATTCATGGTAGGCAGACTAGGGAGAGGGTCCCCAGAAACATAAGTGAAGATAAAACTCAGAGTCCAAGATAATTCTGTGATATCTTTTGCTTCCCTACTTTGGGGGATAGAGAGTAGGATTTATGCCCAGTGGATGATGAGCATCTATCCATTAATTCGGGAACTGAATAAGAGAAAATAAAACTGAAATGGATGAGTGGTTAAAACAGAGGTTCTTAAACTGGGGTCAAGGACACACCCACCCACCCCCACCCCAAACATGGGATCTGTGTCTAGTTTTAAGGAGGAACATGAACTTGAATGGGAAAAAATTAGATCTTTTTTTTCACTGATCTCTAACTAAAATTTGGTATTTCTTTCAATTATTTAAAAATATTATTCAAAAAAGGGGTCCTCAAGTTTCACCAGACTGCCAAAAGGGTCCAGAACACACAAAAAAGGTTAAGAATCCCTGAGTTCAAAAAATTTTGTAATGGTGAGGGCTATTGTGTTGTTTCTAGGAGATCACCTGCAATTGCATAATCCTGTCCTCTTGAGGACCTTGATATTATTGAACTCATTATTTGCCCCTCATGTCCCCAAAAAGAGTCCTTTTTTAAAACCCCTTATTCCCATACCCCAATGGCAAATGCTTAGATTAAGCAGGGACTGTTGACATTATTGACTTTTGCCAGAAATGTCCCTTCCCACTTCATATAGGCTTCTGTTCCCCTTTCTCATTTTTCCTTGCCTATTTCTCTTTCCTTCAGGCTTTGTCATACTTGTTTATTTGTTATACTGTTTATGGCTTCAGAAGTTTTAAAGGCATGTTTTAGTGTTTGTTCTCTGAAAGTACAGCAGCTTTGGACTCCAAAATGATTTAACCAGAAAGTCTCCCATCTTCCTGGGATGGCTAAATGTAGTCCTTCCTGAAAGTAGAGAAATGATTGGGATGATGTCTCAAGGTTCTTTGTAGCTCTAGGACTCACATTAGATGGGAAACTGGATGAAGCTTTGTTGGGCAATTTGCTTTCTACATGACAAAAAAGCCCTTAAAACCCCAAGATGGACTCCTATACCTTCCTTCCAGCCCTCACCTGCTCTACCCTTCTCTGCAGATGCTTACCTACTATATTCATTAGCCTGAAAAGCAATAAAAGGGCTTTTCTGTCCTGACAGGGTAGAAGGTAGAGTGCCAAGTATGTTTCTTGACACATAACAGGATGACAATTCGCTTTTTCACATTTCTTGGTTGGGATCCTAAAATGCTCAAGTAAACTTCAACTGGGCAATTTTATGTGTCCCCAAAATAAGGCTTTGGAAGAGATTCAAACCTAACAGTTTGACAGAACAGTGAAGCTTAGTTTGCCTTGTAACGTTTAATGGGATGGATTATCAGGCTGCGTGAGGAAAGCTCATTTTAATGGCAGCATCAGGCAAACTGACAGAGGCCTCTGCCCAGAAGTATACTGGGCTAAACTGACCACAAGCAGAGAGAGCTTGTTTGCACCGAGTCAGAAGACATTTCATAATGCAATACAACAGTGCCAGCCAATCAGCCACCACTTGATGTGAGCTATGAGACAGATGAGGAGTGCCGGGTGGAGAATCAGAGGAACAAGGGTCTGAGTCAACACTTGTATTGTTGGCTTCAGGCCAAAAACCAATTTGTTTTCCCAGCTACGTGCTTGCTCTAGTTGAGAAGAGACAGCAATCTGGCTGCTAGGTCTGGTCCTCTAATGCCCTCTGCCAGTTGGTACTTGGCACCTGGCATTGGCAAGGAAGAACCGTCACTTACCTGCTCCATCTCCAACCACTGGAACACTGGGAATGGCAGGGAGGGACAGGAATAACCACAGTCACACAGCTTTGCTTCTGTCTCTTGCCTCCTCTTATAGTCTGGCATGCAAAGCCTGAATGCTAGCAACTACCACACCCCATTCCCATGTCCCATCTTATGCATTCCTTGCCAGCAACACCTATGCCATAGGGAAATGCTTGCTATATTTTCTGAACTCATCTTTGGTGAAGGGAAAAATGTCTATATTTTTTAATCTGGGATGTGTGAATGGGAGTTGATAAATGAGGATAAGGATCAAGCATGGGAGAACCTTCAACATTCCAAAGAACTCAAAGGCTGGTTGCCTTCTGATTTCATCCTTAGAGGAAACTTATCTCTGATCCCAATAAACTTCATCTACCCTTTATGGTGACAGCAGTGTCTGAGGTTAATCATCAATGCAGTCATTTCACCTTCCCAGATACTCCATGAGGCTACCCTGTTAGAGCAGTGGGCTGGGGAATGAGAAGACAGAGATTCTGGTCTCAGCATGATCATGGATTTAGGTGTTATGTCATGAAGCCTCTTTTTCCCTCATTTTCTCACTGATTAACAAGGGGTTTGTGCCACCTGTTTTTCACTACTTCATGTGGATGTCTTAAAGATAAATGAGAGACTCATCATGAAAGCTCTTTAGTCCCTTTAGAAGAAGAAAAGGAATCTAGAAATTTAAGGACTGAACCAGCCACATCTATCTGCTGTGCTGTAGGTGGCAAGGAGGGAGGTGGGATGAGGAAACATTAATGGAAAGGCTGTACAATAATAACCATTTCTAGGTCACAGAATTTTAGTATATACAGATATGAAGAATAAATAGGTGTTTCATAACTTATAAACACGAAGATGGAATTAATTTTGTTTAAGATTTTACTCTTTTGCTGACTTGCTGTTGTCATCTTTTTCTACAGTAAACATTTAGTTTTCTAACATATACTATATATGTATATGTGTGTGTATGTCCACATATATGTATGTATGTATAATCTCACTATGAAATAAGATCTCCGTCCTAGATAATTGAATTTGGATTCCATTGAGTTGAAAATTTTACCCTAGCATTCCCTGGCTGATTTTTTTTTTAAAAGACAAATTCTGTGCACTCCACTTTCTTTTTTCTGTTTTACCCAAATGCCCCCTTGTAAATGGAGGTTTGTTAAGAAGAGATACAAACAAACAAGTAAATAAATGAATAAAACTTTTAATATATACATCAATATAAAAATATTGAATTTTGCCTGGCATTTGGTAAATGTTTACTAATGGCTTGTTACCTTGTGTCCCCATGTTTGGTGGTGTTAGGCTTTAAGCTCCTTGAAGAGAAGGTCCCTGTCATCTGCCTCTATATCACTAGTATCTCAACCAGGGCCTTAGGAAGAGAAAGAACTCAAAATTTTAAATTTTTTAAAAAAATTATGAACTAAATAAACAAACAGGAACATTTTCATATTTAAAATAATGTTATCTGGAGTTTTAAAAAAGAGATAATGATAATGTCTCAACCTGTGATTTCACTGAAAAGAATTCTCAAATGAGAGAATTCCTTTTACCAAAGTGGATTGTTACCTTTTCTTCACTGAGAAGTTAAGTAACTTTCCTGGGGCCACAGAATTGGTTTGTGTCAAAAGTGAGATTTGACCCCAAGACTTCTTGGCTCTGAAGTTGAGTCTCTGCCCGTTATGTACCTCTCACCCTCTTTCCTATCGCATAAGGACATAAGATATAAAGAAAACACATGGGTTCTAGAAACTCTGCATCTGAAATTAGGAAATAAAAATGTTAGGGTTATGTCCAAGAACAGGGTACATACTTATATCAAACAAAAAATTGACTCTGAGTGTTGTATAGGGCTGGGTGATTGGAGCAGAGAAATTAAAAAATGGATCCTCTACTGCCTCTAAGTTAGAGAATACTATCTAAAAGAGAAAAGTTTCTACATTCATGCTGATTTCATAACAGAATCTCATTCATTCTGCCAGGACTGCTCTCAGCATTCTAGTCAGAGACATTTATTTTTATTTAGTTCTTTATTTGCCTGCCAAGTTAATCCAGAAAGTTGCAAGGTGTCTGTGGACGTGAAGCTTTCACTGGTCTTTCAAACTTGCCCTGCCTGGCAACCCTCACCTAACTGAGTGGAAAATGTGTAATTTTTCCAGGAAAGTAAATATACTTTCCCATTTCCATCTTAATTTCTATCATTTAAAATTCCATTTTTTTACCAAAAAAAACCACCCAAAACTAAAGTGTATCTGTGAGAAATGGTAACACTGTGGACACCTTTAATAAGGTGTTGGCTCAGAGGATCCAGGCAAGGGCCTAATTTTCCCCTTTCTGAAGAGCACTGCAACAGTTGCTTGGGCAATGGATGAATGCACATGTTTGACATGTCCTTTAGCTGGCATGAGGTAGGAGTCTGGAAAGGGTTTGCTTTTAAACTAGGCATGTCTAATAGGGTTTAATGCAACCTGCAAATTTACCCCTGAAACAAGGTCAGCTTTTAGGTCAGAGGAATGCTGTACAAATTGCACTCTCTTCCAGACTGTAATTGTACCTGGGAGAAGTTAATATGCTGCCAAGTTCAGCAGACTCCAGATATGACCAAGATAAACTAGGAGCTTTTTAACACCCCCCCCCCCCAAAAAAAACCCTGACTTTTTCAGGACATGATATAAAACAAAGCATTTTTCTACACACATGCGCGCACACACATATGCACAACCTTGAAATCTATGTTAGACTGTTATTTAGTGGGGTAGTGACTATACATCACAGAAGGAGAGGTGTAGATCTGGAAGAGACCTTAGAAGTCATACAGTCTGACTCCTTCATTTTACATATGAGGAAACTGAGGCCAAGGGAAGTGAAGTAATTTGCCCAAATAGTTAAGTAGTGACAGGATTTAAATCCAGGTCCTTAGGCTCTAAATCCAGCTCTCTTTCACTGCTGTGATTAATTGCTTGTAGAAATAATTTTGGTTTTATGGTAGAAAAATAATTTTGAATATATAATATACATCCTTTATAATTTAAAAAAAACTGATAAATCTACCTTTCTCAAAGAAGATTTTTTTAGTATATCTGAGTTTGTTGTTTTGTCTAAAGATGGGTATATTAGAGTATTAGACTTCTCAAGTTTCACACTAACCTCAGGATTCTATGATTATGTGACATTATTTGGACAGGTTAGGTGCATTGGTGATTTCAGTGTAAATGCTAGGTCTCTTATGCAAAATTGTGCAAAATCCCAATCAGGCCCTTCCCCCAACTCTTTAGCTCACCACCATCTACTTTCTCCATGTTCTCTTTGTGGGTTGGAAGGGAAAGAGGAAATGGGCCTTTTATAGGACTACAAAACATTTAATGAAATGTTTTGAGTTATTATTAGTATTCTGATGTATACTTTGAAGGGATTTCTTGATATTTTCTCTGTGTAACAATTCCACATTAACTTTTGAAATAGTGTGATTGAATGATTTGGGTTGCTTTCCTTGTTCATCAGCTATCTTGCCTTAAGGAGTGATGTTTTAGCATTTTTCACCACCTCAAAACTCCGTTTCTAAGAAGTGCTGGTGTCTAGATGTATACCAGAATTCTTACCCCAAAGCCCACATAGGGTAAAAGAATAAATGAAAACAGAGGTCTTTTCCTTTTCTGCCATGTTCACCTGGTATGATACCAATGTGATTTAGAGAGTGCTTCTGAATTCATATGGGGATAAGATTTTGGGCACCAGATTTTGAGACTTAATTGTATTACTTATTCCCTGCATAACCCTAAGATAATCACTTAACCTCTCTGGTTGAATAATATTTAATTAGGTGATATCTAGGATGTCCATTAGATAGTGTCTTCTTTCAAATTCAAAATCTCTTGCGTAGAATTATCTTTGTGCTGTTGATGAGATATTTTATAGATAAGGGAGATCTGAATATTTTTGCTTAGAAATAAAAGTAATGAATAGATTTTTTTCCTGTCATCTTGTCACACAGAGAGGTCATGGAATCCTTTGGAGTAATGAGACATATCCTCATGGATGTTGCCCTGCAGTGGTTCTCCTGTCTGGAGACTGGAGATATAATATTCTCTAGTGGCATTTAACCATTTCTCCTTCCCTGTCTGCATCTTTAATCTCTTAATCTCAAATGCTGAGAACTGAAGAAATAGTAAAAGAATCATGTCCTTCTTAGAGCATTTTCCTACCATCTCTTGGGGGAGGGGAGGGATCCAGATTGATGCTGATATGGTATCTGAAGTCAGAGACCATTGGTTCAAATCTGACCTCTGAATTCAGCCTCTGCTTCTTATTACCTCTGTGATGTCGAACATGTCATTTAACATCTCAGGGCTTCATTGTCTTCATCAGTAAAACGAGTGGTTTGGATTAGATGGCCTTCAAGATACCTTCCAACCTGAGATCTAAGATCATATAATTCTTTCAACTATTGTGTGTCCTCTGCAAGTGTTTCTAAACTGTCCTGTGTCACTGGGCTTATGATTCCAAAATTCATATCACATCACATTTTATGTGGTTGTATGATACTGTTAAATATAGGGTTTCAAGATTTAAGGGAATAAACACGCAGAGTTTGAAGTGTTGGAAAAAGAGCAACAGAGTTCATTTTCATGAATGAGGTTTTTGTTAGTCTTAGAGTGTGATTATTTGTTCTGAAGGGTTTATCCTGAATACCACTCAGCAAATGAGACCTTGGAAAGGAATGCTGGATTGAGAACCAGTCAGCTCTGACTAGCTGTGTGACCGTAGACAAGTCATAACCTTTCTGGGCCTTTTTTTCCTCATTGGTTCAGTGAGGTGGTGTGGCTCTAAGATCTCTTAATTTCCCTTCCAGTTCTAAAATTCTGCTATTCCCTAAGAAAATTCTATGCCGTTGTATGTTTTTGAACCAACTTGTTCATAGGTAGTCTGGTATTTTTCAGGGACCTTAGTCTCTAAATATCACAAGAGCCTGGGAATAAAACGCAGGTCTCCTGACATTCCGGAGATCCCTGTCTATCAGCGGATACTGCCAAGCATTTCTCAAATCAGAAAAAGAGGTCAAAGTGATTTAAAGCTGAATGCTCTAAAACAAAATTTAAAAAAAAATCAAGTACTTTACATATGTCCCTATTCTGTTCTCTTTTTTTTTTTCATTACTGCATTTGGTCCATTATTCTAGGTTCTTGTATATATTTTAGAACCTAATTTTGTCATTTAGAATATTGCCCATCCCTTTCAAACTTTGTAACATCTGCAAATTTGATAATTGTATGATCTCTACCTTCATTCATATACTTAATACTTCAATAGATGTCATGCCTTAGAATCTAGATACAGGTATTCCTTTCATCAGTGAAAATCACATACTGTTCATAACTTCTCATCCTATGTGATTATTGATAAATCACATGTTCTTTGATAAATCCTCCATAGATTAACCTGATGTGTTGGAGTCCTTCCCTTCGATCTTTTCATGTTCAATTGGTACCAGTACAGCACTTAAGCGGTCCACTTGTTATCACTTGCTACATATCTGCTCCCTCCCCTCCTTTTTCTATTACCCTATATTTGCTGACTGATATCCTTTATGGCACTCCTTACATTGTTGGAAGTATGTTGCAGGCTATTTATAAACCTGTTGTGTATCTCTCCATTTCCTTTTGGATTACTTACTACTTTGGGCAAAGGTGGGAATGGGGAAGTTTTGGTATTACAAGATTTAAAACTATACAATATTACTCAGAGCATATAGGTGTTTTTTATTTTTTAAAGATGACGTTTGGAGTTGAGAAGCAACTTGGGATAATTAATAGCATAGTGCTTGGTTTTCCAAAATATAGTACTACCTGACATCTTTCTTCTAATGTTTTCAATGAGATCTATAATTACTCAAAAAAAGATAAACATTAACAATCCATACTGGAAAAACTAAATGTATGAAAAATGCTAATTGTATATCGTAACATGTAGTCTGATGATAGATCTATTAAGTTAATACTTCAGTACCTAGGATTAGTGCTATAGCTAGGATTTAATGCAAGACACGGATAAAAGTATTTGTACAAACAAGGTCAAAGACAGAACCATGTGACACTATTAAAAAAAAACCCACTATCCTTCATATTCACCTGAATCTATTTAATCTTTACTTTTTTAGGGGGTTGGGGGCTAGGCAATGGGGTTAAGTGACTTACCCAGGGTCACACAGCTAGTAAGTGTTATATGTCTCAGGCCGGATTTGAACTCAGGTCCTCCTGAATCCAGGGCCAATGCTCTATCCACTGCACCACCTAGCTGCCCCTAATCTTTACTTTTGAGGTGTGGTTTTTCAACCAGTTTTACAGTAAGTCCTGACTCTACTGTGTTCCAGCTTACATATCAAAATCTTTGCCAAAAAGATATCATAAGAGACTTTGTCAAATGCCTAGCATACTTTATCTAAGGAATCCCCCTGATTTATTAGACTAGCAACCTCATCAAATAAGCAAATACATTAAAAAATATATTGATGTCTTTTTTTGGTTACATTCGTTCCTGAATATACTACTGTCTCCCAATTCACCCCCTCCCATCCCCCACCTCGCAACCTCCGCCTTGATTCTCTCCTGTGATGCTTTGCTTGTAACAAACATTTAAAAGGGAAAAAAAGTACAGGAAAACCAAGTAATACATTGACCAGATTTGACTATACATACAACATTCCAGGGCCATAATCCCTTAACTCTTCAGTGGAGGGAAAGAGGTCCGTTTTCCCCACCCTGCTCTGGAGCTAAGCCAAGTCATATTAATTCTACACCATTCAGTTTCCTTTTATTATCCTTTCAGTTTATGTTGTTGTAGTAATTGTGTATAATATTTTCCTGATTCTGCTTACTTTTTGTCAATTTGTATGTCTTCTCATGTTTCCCTGAATGTTTTATATTCACCATTTCTTAGCAATATCCAATTATGTTCATGTACCACAATTTGTTTAGTCATTCTTTAATCAGGAGGTACCTACATTATTTTCAGTCCTTTGCTACCACAAAAAAAGTGTTGCTATGGATATTTTGATATATGTGAGATCTTTCTGCTTTTTGTTTTTGTTTTTTTGTTGTTGTTTTACCATTGACCTCCCTGGGGAATATCCCTAACTATGGAATCTCTGAGTCATTTAAATCACTTTTTAATATCATTCCAATTTGCTTTAGCTAGATCAATTCAAAGCTCTATCAATAATGTATTGTATGCCTGTTTTTCCAAAAATCAATCCAACATTAACTATTTCTATCTTATGTCATCTTTTTTAATTTGCTAGGTATAAGATGCTATCTCAGAGTTGTATAGTTTTGCATTTCTCATAGTATAAGTGATCTCAAGTAATGGAATTTGGACAGAATTATGTAGTTTTCCACTTGATTAAAGTTGCTGGGAAACCTGGAAAATAGTTTGGAAAAAATTAGATTTACAATGATATTTTACAATATATACAGCATTAAGATCAAAAGATGTAAGTGACCTGCATATCAAAAATTATAGTGTAAGAAAATTTTAAAGGAAAATCTTAAAGTATCAAATTTTAAATTATCACATTTTATTTAAATTACCAAATTTTAATGTACTAAATTAGGTGTTTTTCACACCCATGGTTAGGTAGAGAATTCTTTGTCAAATAAGGGATAAAAATGATCACAAAAGACAAAATGGATAATTTTTATTGCATAAAATCAAAACACTTTTGCATGAGCAAATTCAGTACAACTATAATTTTTAAAAAGGAAATTGTCAATTGGGAGAAAAGTCTTTGCAGTGGATATTTCAAAAGTTTGATACTCAAGTTATATTTGAAACTAACACAAAAGTAAGACCAAAAATCATTCTCCAAAAATGTGATCAAAGGAGATAAAATTTTCAAAAGATTTATGAACTAATAGCAATGATATAACAAATTGTTCTAAATCACTAATAAGAGAAATGCAAATCGAACCAATTTGGAGATTTCATTCCACACTCAGCAAATTGGCAATGATAACAAAAGAATAAAATAGCCAGTGTTGAATAGGTTATGGAAAGACAGACACACCAATATAATGCTGATAGAGCTGTGGAGTGGTCTGAATATTTTAGAAAACAAATTGGAATGATGCTTAAAAAATAATTTAAAATGTCCTTATCTTTTGACCCAGAGATTCCACTGTGAGATGTATACCCCAGGATTGTCAATGATTTAAAAAAGAAAGAAAGAAAGAAAGAAATGTCCTATTCACACCATTAAAGTTCTAGCAGCACTTATAATAGAAATAAAATGGATGTTCATGATTTGGAAAGTGATTAAACAAATTGTGGTACTTACATGCAAAGGAATATTGTTGTACTATAAGAGTATAGCTTTGCATTTTGATAGATGTTCCAACAACATAATAACTACTCATCTTTACCAAGCATGCTAAATTCTTCTCCCTGAATATTTATCTAAATCTTAAAAATGATTTCTGGCATCTTTTTTATATCAATCAAAAAGGCTTTTATTACTTCCCTTAGGAAATTCCTTCCTACTCACAGCAAGCTCACTTGTGAGAATCTTTCTTCCTTCTCTTTGGCCCAAATTGCCTTTGCCTGGCTTTACTCTATTGGTTTTGGTTGTCACTCCCCATGCCAATCTACTTAGTCCAGTAATTTCAAAACTTAGTTCAAATAAATATCCTTGTTTATTCCAGTTGTTGTTTCAGCTATAATCATAATTAAACTTGATCAAATTTCCTTAGAAATAAGACCAAAGGGGCTCACACAGATAATCTACCCAAATTCCAGAAACCTCTGGACACATCCGAAAGGCACTGACCAGACAGATACCTTACTAATCTGTTGCCCCATTGATCAAATATTTGGCCTCCTTATTAGTCTAGAATGTCTTTTTCCTTGGCATGTGTTCTCTGAGTTACTTTATATATCTGGACTTGATTAAAGTGTATGTTTTAAAATATATATTTCCTCTATCCTTTTTACTCCCCATTCACTCATGAATTTTCCTTGTAATTTGTTTGTCATCCTCATATTACAAGGAAGAAGCCAACATTTTCCCAGAGAAGCCTAAACATATACCAGATCAGCTTCTCCTTACTCTTACAACTACCATGATGATGGCAAAAAACCTGGCTATTTGGTAGAAATGCCAAATAAGAAATGAATCAGCATAACTATTTGTCATTAATTATCTTGTATACTGATGTAATATTAAATTTTTCTAAAGAACCCAGAAGAATTGGCATATAGGTGAATGGGACGCTGGATTTAGAGTCCCAAAAAAGGACCTGAGTTCAAATCCTGCCTTAAATATTTACTAGCTTTGTAACCCTGGGCAAGTTACTTAATTTCTTTCAGACCTAATTCCTTCATCTTTAAAATGGGCATACTAACAAAACTTACCTTGTTGTGAGAATTGCATGATATATGTGTGTGTACGTATATATATATGTATATTGCTTTTCAAACCTTTAAATGCCATACAAATGCTAGCTAATATTATTATTGAATATATCATCTTGTGAGTTCTTCGTATATTTCCATAAGGTAGTGTGAGGTTGAAAAAAAGTTACTATTATCACTGAATTACAGATAAGGAAATTAAGGCACAGAGTGATTTGAAGGATTAGTCAGGCGAAGAATTAGAGGCAAACCTGGGAGGCAATAATAGCAATGACTTAATTCTGGGAGGAATAAAGAAACTTCTTCACACAAATCTTGTTAGACAATACAAGCATTATTATCCCCATTTTATAGATGGGGAAATTGAGTTTTAGTAAGATTAAATTATTTCATTTTTGCTCCATGGTATGTGTTAGAATCAGGATTCAAAGTTCTTTCCGTCACCTAGTATTGCCTCTCTAAAGGAATAGAATGAGCTTCCCTAGTTTCAGAGTTTGCTATCACTTTCTCAAGAAGAACCACTGCATTAGATAGCAGTTGATAATTTTAGCAAGGCCAAAGATCATAGGATCATAGATTTCAACTTGGCAAAGGCTGGAAGTTAGTATAGCAATCTGGATAAACAAATTAAAAAATAAAACAACACCCCATGATTCCAAGTTATAGCACAGTTTCTAAGGGTGCAAGTTATAACTGCTTCCTCTCACAACTCACTAAAAGAGGGGAAAGGTACAAATGCTCAGTCACCATCTTAGGTAGTCCAAGCTATCTGTAAGGAGAAGGTTACCTATGTATTTCTGTGGAAGATCATAGTTCTGCTACCTTCTTCAGAGAGTCGTTGTGAGAATACCAGGTGTACTGAAAGGTGATATGGTGTAGTAGACAGAACACTGGACTTCGAGTCAGGAAAGCCGGGGATCAGCTCCTGCTTCAGACACTTAACTAGCTAGTGTGATGTTAGGCAAGTCTTTGAATCTCTGTGAAACTCAGTTTTCTCATCTGTAAAATGGAGATATTAATATTTATATTGCCTACCTAACAGGGTATGAGATAATATAGCTAAAATGTTCTATAAACATTATGGGTCTATGTTAAGGTTAGTAATTATTATTAAAATTTTAAAGCACTATAGAAATGAGTTATTATGGTTCTTTGCATTATCATAATGTTTACTGCCCCCTCTCTCCCTGACATTTTGCATATGCTGTTTCTGTCCTGAGTATGAAACAGAAGCCAATGGACTTCCAAAGTCCCCTTTCCCTAAATTTTCATTCAAAGTCTACTCTAGTGATGATATACATTTTCTTTTGAGCTCTTCATGGTACTTATAGCAAATTAATCCGAGTTTTCAGCTTCCTAAAATTAACCAGAAGAGTGTGTATGTGTGTATGTGTGTGTGTGTGTATGTATGTGTATGTGTGTGTGTAAATGGAAACTGTGAAACTCAAGTAACATTGTAAAGGTGTTTGAAACTTGCTCCTATTGTAATTTGTGTACCAAACTCCTTTATTTTTAGCCTGTCTTCAGGAAGACCAGACCAGCTAAGTACTCTCCCTTTCTTCCTTTATGAACCTCCTGACATATTACGTGATGAAACACACTGTTGGAGGGAAAATGGTTGAACAAATGGGTTTGTTCCTCTTGACCAAACAACATAGGATTGATAGTATAGTGGCCTCAGTCACTTGGGGAGAAGCTGTTCAATAGGAAAGGCAAATGTTTAAGACACTAACACTTAATTCAGTAGCTATATGTAAAGCCTTAGACACAACTATGCTAGAAAAGAGTATGACATTTTAGCCTTTACTATCAAACTCTAGCAAACATGTTATATATTTTAGAATACTTCCACAGGCACCAATGTTTGTCTTTTATTGTGTCATCTAGCCAAACCATTGTTTCTCTGAATGTTATTCAATGATATAAGTGTACGAACCTAGAAGGGAGTAAGACAGAGGCAATATATCACATTAACTTGACTTATGTGTATATTGATAGAGCTTTACAAAGTATTATCTTCACAATAATGCTGTAAGCTAGGTTGTGCAAATAGTACTGTCCCTGTTTTACACATGAGGAAAATGAGGCTCAGAGAGATTAAGTAACTTACTGAAGGTCACAGAATCACTAACTATGAGAGCTGGAATTAACACCCAGGTCCCTCCAGGCTTTCACTGAACTGCTATTTCTTGGTCTTAGCATAATATATTCTGATGCCATGGGGAGCAACTCCTCCTGATTTACTTGGATTCTTAATCTTCCTTAGGGAAAATAACAAGGATTTTTTTTTCACATCCTATCCCAATATTTTTGTAGATCACAAACCAGGCAAATGTACTGAGAGGTGATATGGTGTAGTAGAGAAAACACTGGACTTGGAGTCAGGAAAGTCGGGGGTCAGCTCCTGCTTCAGACACTTAACTAGATAGTGTGATGTTAGGCAAGTCTTTGAATCTCTGTGAAACTCAGTTTTCTCATCTGTAAAATGGAGATATTAATGTTTATATTGCCTACCTAACAGGGTATGAGATAATATAGCTAAAATATAGCCTTAGTGAATAGTAGGGATATTTCTTCTATGACTGGAAGAAAGGAGAAGAGAATAAATGATAACACTGTGACAGTTTAATGGATTCTTAAGCAAGGATGAAGAAACATGCTAAATGACTTCAACCAGATCTTATTAAAGTGGGATACCAGGTCATCTGAAGTGGGAGAGGGGTGGTGGCAAGAGTCAATAAGAAAAGGGGAAAGCTGTAATGAGATAAGGACTTGGTAACCATAGGATAGAAAGATTGTAAAATAGCATCAGGGGTCCAAGTGAAGTCATGTACTTCATGAATTTGTAGTGGGTGAAATCAGTTGGGACCCATTTCCTCCAACTCCCCTCAGAAGTGAATTTTGGGCACTGTGTGGTAGTTCAATAATTGCCATGAGAAAAATTGCATTGTCTTAAAGGACTATTAGCATCTTCAAGTCCCTGCCCCAACCAATAATCAGGCAGGACCATTTCACAAAACTAAATTTAATTAATATTTCAAGATTTCAGTAATCATTTGTGTATACTGATTGTTCTTTCTTGTGTCCATCACATAGAACGTAGAATATTTTGTCCCCTCTTTGCTATTATTGGCCCTCTGCAAAGGTCCTACTCCAATGTTTCCAGTAACTGTGGATTTTCAAAGCTTTTGCCCACAGAGTGAAAACTGGCAGGTTCTACCAAGCTGGAAAGGCTTTGAGTATGGCAGATGTGTGTATGTGCACGTGCACATGTATATGCCAATCAAGACCTATGCTAGCTAATTACAGAGAGATATTTTAGTCACCACATGAAGAGCTACTTTGGGCCACAGCAAATAATTATGACACTGTTTGGGAAAAAAAGCATGGAATTGCAATCTGACTTGCTACAGGGTGCACCTACACCATTTAATTACTGGTAAAGTCATAAGAGGGGCAGCATAATTTAGTGAAAAAAGCACTATATTTGGAGACCTAGATTCACATCTAACTATATTATCTGTGCAACCTTAGGCTAGTCATTCACCATCTCATGAGCTTGATTTCATCATTTTGCAAAAGAAGGAACTTGAACTCAGTCATCTGTTAAGATCTATTCTCACCCTCAATCCTATCTTGTATAGAATCATGGGATCAATAATCAGTTGTTAATAAACATTCATCAAGAGCCTACTGTGTGCCAGGTACTGAGCTAAGCTCTGCAGGATACAAATACATAAAGGAAAGATAGTCCTTGCCTTCAAGGAACTTACAATCTAATGGAAGAAGACAAACACAATAGAAGGAACATAGATTTAGAATTTGAAGAAACCATAAAGGTCAGCAGATTGAATCCCTTCATTTTACAGATGAGAAAATTGAGGCCCAGAGAGGTTAACTGACTAACTCAAAAACACACAGTAAACAGCTGAGACAAGATTCAGACCCAGGTCTTCCTGACCCCAAGTCCAGCACTCTGTCCTATATCACAGTACTTCTCTCTTTGGTTCACATTGAAGTAAATATAGAAGTGAGAAGTCATCTACATGACATATAATTTGGTAAAATTTTGGTTTGCTGTGTTTAAGAAAAGCATAACTTTGGGGCACTTACAGTAAAAGGTACAGAAAAGTTTAATTGATTTGTGACAAGGCTAAAGTCTCTAAAGAGATTAAAAGAAATTCAGTAAATTAGAAAAGTGCCATTTAGTATCATTTGAGACTTCATTTAGCTCTTCCATACTTTATATGGTTATTGAAAGATGGTATTACCTTTTGGACTAGTGTCATGTCTTTTTTTTTTTTTTAACTCTAGATCATTAAACTGCTAGATGGAAAAAGATCTCAGACTGTGGGAATTTTGATATCTAGCTTGCATTTAGAAATGAAAGATATCCAACAAGGTAAGTCTCTTTTGGTTCATTTATTATTTTTTAAAAATAAAGACTATTATTACTTTTTACCCTGATTCTGCTAAAAACAGAATAAGTTTGACCAAAGGATAATTTATGTGTATCTGTTATTCTATAAATAAATGTCAAATTAATTATTTTTTTCTAAAAGAATATTATCTAGCAAAGGGAAGCAATTCCAAAGCCAAATTGACTTCTGTGTCATACCTGTTCTAAAATCTGTATCCAAAATGAAAGCACTCCCCCTTCCTCCTCTATACTCAATTGAATGTAAATCCTTATTTTTTTTCCATTTCACTTGCAATATGTTCTAATTACAATATTTCAGGGATATTTTAGTAGTGTTTAACACTGGTTTTAGCAGTGGAGAAACTCTGAATCTCTACTTCCCTTTAAGGTTTGTCTATCAAAACTATTTTGTTTTGGCTTCTGTTGAGGCCTCTTAAAATCCCTGAACCAAGAGACTCTGCTTTGCCTTTCCAGGAAACTCTTTGTATTTGTTAGGTATTTAATTTCTTGCTCCAGTTTGTAAAAATCCATTCAGAACTATTAAAAAAAAAAAAGATGACAGCCACACTGTAATTAAACTGACTGGCCTAGATTCTAGATCCCACTATTGGAATAGGAGAAATAAGAGTGAATCCCAACAACATAAGCTGCCATGAATTAGATGGAAAGATTCTTTGAGAAGATTTTTTAGTTTATGTTGCCAAGGACATTTCTTCTGGAAGTATTGTTATGAAATTTTAACAATAACTCTGATTTGGAAGACATTTTGTAAAATGACGAACCCTAATCTCGGTTAGCCCAGTGCAGTATGGTATGCACTGAGATGATTTGTTCTCAGAACCACGTGTAGCCCATATCATTCCAAGTCTCTTGGGTCATGGCTTCTTTAATCTTTAAGCTCGTCCTTTTTTCTTACTGTCATTTACCTGTTTAATCATTATCTCAAGGGCGATCAAATGGAGTCGTTCAAAGGGCTAAGATTTTCAAGTCTCCCGAAAGATAGAAGCTTTGAGGATTAAAAACACAACAAAAAAAACAGTGCCTGATGGCCAAAGGAAGAAAATAGGTGATGAAGATAAAATGGGGTGACTAAGACCAGGCCAAGATAAGCAAAAACAACTGGAAGAACAGAAAGAGGGAATGAATGAAATGGATGAATGAAAAACATTAATTAAGTGCTTACTATGTACCAGCATTGTGCAAAGTGCTATGGATACAAATAGAAAAACCGGACAGCCCCTGCTCTCAAGCAGCTCACAGTCTAATTAAGGGAACCAGCATGAAAAAGAAAGTCCAGCTGAATGAAAAATTAAAAAAGACAGTAATTGTAGGGCAAATGGCAAGGTCTGGGGGCAAAATAAATGCTTTGGTTGTATTTATGGAAAGATTGAGGGGTTTGCTTTTGGTGGAATCAGCTTTTTGGTGGAATCAGATAGGTACTTATAGGGAAGTAATTGGAAGCAATTGTAAGAAATTACAAGATACTACAGGAAAATATTTGCTAAATTAAAAATAAAGATGAGAAAAGGAAAGCAGAAAGGCCATACATCAGGTTAGGTCAGGTGAGAGCTAAGCAAGGCAAAAATGTTTGGACTTGGGGATGCAGGAGAAGGAGAAAGAGAGGAAGGGAGAAGGAGAGAAGGAGAGAAAGAGAGAGGAAAAAAATCACTGACATTTGACAGCAGGAGAAAAAAATGATGCAGTGGTTCAAGAGAATGACAGAGCTATTTAGGGGCAGATGGACAGAAAATGGGTAAGTTCAGCAGGATTTTGATATAAAAGAACAAAAAGCTTTGTTGAGTCCTGAAAAATAATCACCATAGTGGGTTGGTACCTATTTAAATGACCCAAAGCACATGAGCAAGCCCTCAATTACTTTTGTGGATAAGCCCATCATGGCAGGAATTATTCAAGTTCTGACTGTTCCTGCTCCACCACAATGGAAAGACAGCATGGGGAAATAGAAAGAACCTTGGCTCAGAAATCAGAGGAATGATTCAAAGCCTGCCTCTGATACTACCTATGTGTATATTTGGAAAAGTCACTTCAGCTCCCTAGGCCTCAGTTTCTTCATTTGTAAAATGAAAGAGATGGACCAGTTGACCTCTGAGGTCTAGCTTCCATTACCCATGGAACACACTGTAGCTGTTAGACCTGGGAATGAGACAGTGAGAAGGAATAGAATGAACACTGAATTTGGAGTCAGAGTCCTTAGCCCTGCCATTTAAGACCTGTGTGACCCTAGACAAGTATTTCAACTTCTCTAGGTTATAATTTTCTTATCTTTAAAATGAGAGTTCTGGGTTATCAAAGGTTCTTTACCCTTAGGTCCATGAATTTTTTTTTAATATTTTGAGAACTGTATTTCCATGTAATTAGCTTCCTTTGAAAGCCTGTGAATTTTATTTTTTGTATTTAAAAACATTATTCTAAAAGAGGGTCCATAGATTTCACCTACTGCCAAAGGGTCCATGCCACAAAAAAAAGGTTAAGAATCCCTGGCTTAGATGAACTCACTCACACGTAGCACTAAATCCTGTGAACCTAAGAAATGGATCTATCAGACCTCCCGACCAGTCTCTCACTAAAGTTAGTGAGGGATTTCCATATGTAGTGGAGGAACCACCGTGAAAAATAGACATTTCTTCACAATTTTGGAAAAGCCTAAGTGTGCTAAGTGTCCAATCATGGAGATGGTGTGGCCAAGTTTCTCCCAGAGTAGCATCTGATAAGATTTTACTGCCATGTTTATAAGTAAAGCCAAATCTTCCACAAACTTGCTAGTAATAAAAACATGCCAGGATGCTCCATGGATAATAGCAAGTCTGACAATATAACATTATATTCAATAGGCCAGGACTTTTATGACCATTTGCCTACTGTCTGTTTTGGTGATGTCTGGTAGAATATTCATCATCAGAAATAGCATGCTTAGCTCATCTCCACCCCTCCTCCCCTTTTCCAAGATCACTCATCTGCCAGGAACCTGCTTACATGGAGGAAAAATGTGTGGTCAGTGCTTTCCTGTTGATGAAAATCATAAAATCACAAATTCCTAGGACTAGAAGAGAAGTGAGGTGATCATTTAGTCCATCCCCCTGCCTCAAGCACCTAAGCCATCCCCTAAAGATTATTGTCTGCCTGTTCTGAAAAATTCCCAGCTTCCCTTAGTAATGCATTCCAAATAGATGTGGCAATATAACCAGAACATAGTCTTCTTTTTGAGATGGTTGACTGACGCAGACATCTGAAGGTCACTTAGGACCATCTACGTCATTTGCAATTTGCTTTGCATGTGCATCTGCAAGAGACAGAGAAAGCAATAGACTAACTTGTATAGTTCTCTTACCATAAGGATTCCTTTTCCTAGCCTGGCCTGTGATAGAGAGTCCAGTGAGTATAAGTCCTGGACACTAGGTAGATAGAGCTTGATGTGAAAGTAAAGTCGGTGGCTCTTAAGTTATTTCTTTTAATAACACCACAGAATTTACGGCAAGATTAAAATGTTGAGATCATTTAGCCCAACCATCTCATGTTGCAGGTGAAGAGAAGTACCAGTGATGATCCCCAAGATGACCAAAACAACAGGGAACGTTTTGTTGATAAGTTACTGCAGAAGGATGCTGCAGTTCTATTCTGTGGCCTCTTGAAAGACTGCTTTAGGTGTCATTCCCCACATTTTGAGAAACTATCTTTTTGGAGAATTCATTCCATTAATTGGTGATTCTTAGTAAAAATATATATGTATATATATATATATATTATATATATATATATTTAGGCAAATGGTTATTTCTATATTTTAAAATACTTGCTACTTGATGAACATTTTATGCATCTCTGTTGTTTAGAAACTTTCATGCCAGGGCTTTTTCATACTTTAAATATATTGGTGGCTCTGTGATCTGTTTGATGTGGGTCCTCCCTAATAATGGGGCAGAACACAACCTATCCATGCCTTCTCATCCTATTCAACCCTTGTCTCTGTCCTCTTACAAAGTCTCTTATAGGGATCCACCCAACATGCTAGAGGCCTTCATATACATCTCTTAATATTCCTTGGGTATTAGTACAATATTTAGCCTATCCATGTGCTATATCCTGTTTCTACTACACAACTGGTCCATTTCTTTTCCCCAGCATATATCTCCTGGATGATATATTTCATGCCATTTTCTATACATATCATTGTTGATAATTTATCAGAGCCCATTGATACCCACTATATATTTCTTCATTGTTCTTTGGATTACTTGTAATTTTGATTCTTTAGAGGTTGTAGCATTCTATAACTATTAGCCATACAGCATTATCAGAAGCATATAAGTGCTTAAAAAGAAAGGTCTTACCTACTATTTTAGGTTTTTCCATTTTATTCTTAATAATACTCACTAATAATTAGGAAAAATACACATCAAAGCAAGTCACACCAAGCAAACTGGCAAAGGTGACGAAATTTGGAAATCGTGTTAGTGAGAAAGACAGGCACATTGTTAATACACTGGTGATCCAATCATTCTGGAAAGCAATTTGGAATAATGCTGAGAAATTGACTAAAATGTCAATAACCTTTGACCCAGTGATCCATAACCCAAGGAAATCATTGGCAGAAAGAAAGACTCATATACCCAAGATATTCATAGCATCACTTTTTATAGCAGTGAAAAATTAGGGAAAAAAGTAGATGACCATTGGTTGGGGAATGGCTAGAATATATTAGTGTTCAGTAAGAGATGACAAATATAAATAATTCAGAGAATCATAGGAAGACATATAAACTGATATATAGTGAAGTAGGCACAGTCAGGTAAAGGATATACAAAATCACTTCAATAATGTAAATGGAAAGAACAAAAAAAAATGTAGATAGTGTAATTATACTGACCGAATTTGACCCTATACAAGAATTGAGAAATACGTCTCTCTCCCCTCTTAGCAGAGGTGGTGGATCATGGATGTGGAATATTTTATATACTCTACAATTGATGTGTTGATTGGTTGTGCTGATTGCTTTTACTCAACTTCTTTTTCTTCTCTCTTTTTAAATCTTTGTTAGAAGAGAATGCTTTTTAAGGAAGGGATATATTTGGAAAACAAAGTGATGTAAAAACATTTACAAAGAGATTTGTTTTTGGTTTTGGTGGGACTGGATGACCAGACCTGTGATTTCATTGGTATAGAGAATGCCCACTGAGGAAATCCCCTTTAATTATACAAATTGACACCTACTCTGCAATTGATAGGGAATTGCCTTGGGCACTAAGTGGTGAAGCAGTGAAGATACCAATTAAAATTAAGATTTTAAAAAAATGAGACTTTGTGCCTCTGACTCTTGACCTTGGTCTAGAAGTGGAAAATTCTTGTTAACCATGCCCAACATAGACTTTCATACACACACACACACACACACACACACACACACATGTAGAGTATATATATATACACACACACACACACACTCTGTGTGTGGGTGTGGGTGGGTGGGTGGGTGCGTGTGTGCATGCACCAATTGGGTGCTGCAAACTTCGTGGCATTGATATGCAGTTTCTCAGACTTTTGAAAATAACATTTCTTATGTTTAACCTAAAGTCATATTTAAAAAAATATTTAGAAGTAGCCTCTCAATCTTAGCTTTGAGGGGTGTAGGTACCACGACAATGGTGATTTTCTCTGTCCCATTGTCCCCCTTTTTAAAAATCTGGCCTCCAGGAATGAAAAAGATAAGAAAGTCAGTTATTTACAGGATTAATTTCTAAACCCTAAGTCTTTAGATTCCCAGTCCAATGTCTGTCTCCTAGATCTTGTTCTCTTCAGCTTTAATTGTTTCCAGAAAGATTTGTTGAAATATCAGTGCTATCACAGTGCTATCAGTTGAAAATCATCATTAATTTGCCTATAGTTCAGAAATGCAATGTATATGAGATGTATATGGTCCAGGTCATTTTAGAGAAAATCCCAAAGAATCTCATTTGATCCTAGTAGATCTTACTAACTAGACCCTAGGTATCTAAGGATCCTGTGATATACAGAGTATTCCATAACTTTTAGTACATTGATTTTTGGAACATCATGTATATTTTTTTCAAGATGATTGGGGATTTCACATGATTGAGGGTAGGATATCTTGGTTTTCAAGTCTGGGCTATTTTGTGTGACTGTTGGTAATTGGTGTCCTCGATAATCCCACCAAGCTTGTTGCTTTACTGCCCTTTCCATTTGGGGTATCTAGGTGTATTTGACATCTTTTCCAACAAGGTATTACTGAGATCTCTTGGAATCATACAGACTTTTTTAGTTTTTCAGGGCTGCAGATACATAGTACAAATCACTGACTTGACATTTTGCTTTCTTTTCCCTGTGAAACTTCTTTCAGTGGATCTCTGACCATGTATCCTGCTTTCTCTAGGATTTTTATTAGTTGTTTTGAGCTTTAAATATAATCTCAAGATCATTGTCATCCTTTGAAGGAAAGTAGGCTTTGAATTACTGTGAGGTTCATTTTAAAATCAAGTCATATATTTTTTTAAGTCTCCTAGAGCCTCATTATTAGTAATCTTATGTTTTATGATATGCAGCTGAAAAAAAAAATCAGCCTTTTCCTATAATTGGTAAAATTAGAACTGAAGTTGGATCAGCTCATTAAGTCCCTTGAGAAAGTTTATGGGAATTAAATAAAGGTGGTTTAACCAATATTATAGATACTGTGTAGACTAAGGTAGTTAATAATCTCCCACTATAGAATGTAAGCTCCTTATGAACAGGGATTATTTCTTTCTTTATGTGTGTCCCTAGATCTTAGAGTAGTCTCTGGAAGACCTTTAGTAGTTCTATTATATTCTACAAATTCTATTACAAATAAATTGCTGACTTTAACCTGATGCTTTAAAGTTTTCAAAGTGCTTAATATACACTATCTCATTCAGTTCTCACAACAACCTTTTGAGGGTGGTGATATTATTATCCCCATTTTATAGACTAGGAAACTCAAGTTAAGTAAATTGCCTAAACTCATACAGCTAATAAGTGCCTGAAGGAAGTCTTCCAACAACTACCTAACTGCCCCAGGGGACAAATACATTTCATCCACTAGAAGATTCCTCTAAGCTATGTGGTTAGATTTTTTTAAAATAAATTTTTATTGACATTTTCTGTTTCTTACATTATCATAATATTTCATGTATCCCTACTATTCTCTCTCCCTCCCTCTTCCAGAGAGCCATTCCATATGAGAAATAGTTTTCAGACAAGAAAAAAAAAAGTTAGCACAACTGATCTATATATTGAAAAAGTCTGGAAACATGTACAATATGTAACATTTGTGGACCTACCACCTCCACTAAGGGTTTGATTCAGAGTGTCTTCTCATATCTCTTTGTTTGATCTTTATAATTTCGTTATACTTACTTTTGATTTGTTGGTGAGTCATTGTTCTTTCTATTTACATGGTTGTAGTTACTGTGTATATTATTTTCTTGACTCTGCTTACTTCACTCTGCCTCAATTCATATAGATTTTTCCGTGTTTCTCTGTATTCATCATACCCATTATTTCTTATAGCACAGTAGTATCCCATTACATTCATGTACCAATATTTGTTTAGTCATTATTCAATTGATGGACATCTAATTTGTTTTCAAATCTTAGCTATCACAAAAAATACTGCTTTAAATATTTTGGAGTATATGGGGATTTTTCCTTATCAATAACTTCCTTGGGATATAAGCCCAGTAATGAGATTCTCTGGTTCAAAGCATATGGACATTTTAGTCACTTTATTTGCATAATTCCATGTTGCTTTTCGAATTGCTTTTACCATTTCACAGATCTCCCAACAGTGTATTAGTGTGCATATCTTTCCACAATCTTTCCTATATTGACTGTTCACATTTTTTTGGTCATTTTTGACACAGTTGGATTTTATGAAATCTATATTCATCTCTGATATTGCTTGGGGGTATTTAAAGTCAGTATTTCTCTAGAACAAGGGTCCTTGTCCTGGGGGTGTATGAGTTTTGTTTTTTTTTAAATACTTTGATAACTGTAGTTTACTATAGTTTCCTTTGTAATCTTGTGTTTTATTTTTGCATTTAAAAACATTATTCTGAGAAAGGGTCCATAGGCTTCACCAGACTGCTAAAGGGATCCGTGATGTACGTTTCTCTCTCTCTCTCTCACACACACACACACACACACACACACACACACACACACGTTAACCCCTGCTTTGGAAGTGTTGATAAGGGGATAATGATATTGTAGAAATGATGTGGAGATTAGAGTTGTAGAGCTGTTAACACTGGCTCCTTCCCTTACTCACTCAGGGTAGCTTTTGCGTCTCTCCCATACAGTTCTCTCTTTCTCTTTATCACCTCATTCCCTATTCTTACAATTATCATTATCTCTCCTAGTCAATGTCTCTCTTGTTCAAGGTAAAACAAAGGGTAGATGCTATTTGAAGAAGAAAAGAGGTAGTATTCAGAATTCACTATTTTTTTCTTTTTTTTAAATAAAATTTTATTGATGTCCTTTTTTATATTACCATAGTTTCCCCCATCGTTCCTCCCCCTACCTCTTTTAAAGAACTATCTTGAAAAACAAGTAGATTTAAGACAAAAAAAAAAGAAAAGAAGAAAAACTCAGCATAATTGATCGATACATCAAAAAAGAATGAAAATATGTGCAAAACACTTGTGGACCTCCTTCTGCAGTGGGAATGTCTTCTCATGTCTTTCTTTCAAGCCATGCTTATTCTTCATCATTTTGCAAAAATTACTTTTTTGTGGTTCTTTCATTTACATTGCTGTAGTTACTATGTATATTATTTTCTTGGCTCTGCTTACTTTACTCTGTTTCAGTTCATATAAATCTCTCTGTTTCTCTGTATTTATCACATTCATATCACAGCATAGTAATATTCCATTACATTCATGTGCCACAATTTATTTAATCATTTTCCCTCCATATATTAGACCCCAGTAACTGATTTTTCTAGCTGGTGTTCAAAAATAGGATCATTAATGAAACTCTAGGCTTAAAAATATCTCTTTTGTGCTAAAAATTTACTGGTAATCAAAGGCCTAGTAGTCTTACTTAAAATGCTAATAGAGACCCCAATATTATACTTAAAGCCAGAACTGACATAAATGAAACAGAAAACCTGATAAAATAATATATCTACCCTTCCTTGGATCTAAAATCCTAACCCCTCCTCCACTTTTTATTTTTCTGGGATAGAGGGGTCTGATTATACATATAGAAGTATAATGGGGTAGAATGGCAAAGGTAGGAGTTACTTATTTGAGAATCCCATTTATGGATTAGCCCCCTTGAAGACAGATACATGTCTCCTCCTCATATGTTCTGGGCACAGTAGAGGGATGTAATAAATTGGTATAGCTGGGTAGCAGTGAATTTGAATCTGGCCTTTGACATTCACCAGCTGTGTGCCACTGAGCAAATCATTTAACCTCTCTGTGCCTCGGTTTCTTCACCTGTAAAATGTTTATAATAATAGCACCTACATCACAAAGTTTTTCTGAGGATCAGATGAGTTAACATATATAAAGTGCTTTGCAAACCTTAAATCATTATATGTGTTAGTTAATATTATTGTTGCTGTTATTTAAGAACAGAAACATAGGAACAGAAACCTAGAGAGGTCAGCTAATCAAACATCCCCATTTTATAGTTGAGAAAGCTGAGGCCCAGAAAGGGACACATAGATAGTAATTGCCAGAGGAAGGATTTGAATCTAGATCTTCTGACTTTAGGCCTTTAGATTATTCCATGGTTTTTCCTTCTTTCTTTCCCAAATTAAGCAATTTTAAAACCCAAGAATGAGCAGAAAAATAGGGATTCATAATGAAACATCGTTGAAACTGATCCCATCAGTAGCCCTCACATGGTTTATGAGTGAGCTGTTGGGGTGTTAAAGTTAGCAAAGTCTTTCCCATTAGCAGGTTTGGGCTGTTTCATTAGTCTTCTCTTTGCTGAGAATATATTCAACCAGTTGTCAAATATTTATTGACTTATTGTCATATTTATCAACCAATTGCATTCAAGGTAGTGAAGAGAAGAGACAGAATCATATGATAGAAGATGATGGAGTATGTAAGAATTATTTTGTGTGTGTAAGTCAGAGATTCTAGGAAAAGGGACCAAGCATAGCAGAGTCCATCAAATTTGACAGCTAACTTTGTTTTCACCATTTAGACTCTCTTATCAGCAGCTTCCTTGATCCTTTGTCTTTGAACTTGGTTTAACTTGGGATTGGAAAGTGTTGAGGGTGAGAAAATGGACCATAGGGCAATGAGAACTCCTAGTTTTCACTCTGCTTACCTTCAAACCTGTGAAAAGCAATTTTTAAGCCTGAGAGGGAAACTTACCTTCTGTGCAAGGCCCTCTGCCTGTGCCTGGAACTGGCACATAGTTTTATGTGTGCCTGTTAGTTTGAATGCATGATGCGGATCTGCTTTTTGTCTAGGTTGACGGTTATTATATCTTAATGGGTGAAACACTACGCTAATGATCCTTGTGTATATAAATTCTTGTAGTAGAGAGCAGGCACCAGAGAACCACATAAAAATGTTTGCCTCAATTTCCCTGCAAAAAAGGAGCTCAGAAACCAGACTCAGTCAAGTAACAGATTTTTAAAGGTAAAGGAACCCAATAAAATTACCAGCTTTTCACAGCGTGTGTCTACTTCCTTTCGACATATTGTGAGGTGTAGGTGAAGTATTCTAACTGAACTGACAGTGTGAGGGGGACAGCTCAGGAGAGAGCAAGATAAAAGTAAACACCCCCAGCAATGATTGATCTTCGCTTTGTGGATCTGACACTTCACCTTTCGGACACCATCTGCAGGAGTGCTGGTATAATGAGATATGAAGAATAGATCAAAAGCTGGAATACTGTATCAGGGTCTTAAGGCTGGCTGCATTATGCTTTTTGGAGTTTTGGTATTTGTTCATTTTGTAGGAATAGCAAGATGAAAGGCATAGGTTCAAAATAGGGTGAAAATGCGATTTTGTCAGACCTCAGGTAACGCAAAGTCATATCAGAGAATGGTTTTTTTTTCCTGGTGTGATGATTTCCTTGTTGGTTTTCTGGGTTAATATAACATACTTCAAATTTTATAGGCTGTGCTTTTGCACAACAAGCATTTATTAAGTGCTTATTACCTGCGAGGCCTTAAGACTAAATTTTGGGTATATAAAGAAGTCTAAGAAATGGTTCCTGCCCTCAAGATGCTTGAGGCATTATAGTATAGTGAAACAAAAAAAGCCCCAACTGGGATGCAGAAGACCTATATCCTGTACAGTTCTAGGATGTTGCATTCGCATCATTATTAGGAATCAAAGTGGTTGAAGTTTTCCCTTTTGACATCTCTTCTAGGAAGTAAAGGAAATAAGTGAGAAATTAACGATCACTAATGAAGTTTCTTTATAGTTCATATGTTTTTTCCTTCTATCTAGAACACAGAGGATAGCCAGTTGACATTTATTTCCTTGCTAAATTATTGAATCTTTAAGTGAAAAAAAGAATGGATGCTTATTGCCACTATAACTCATATGTTCTCTGGTTAAATTTACACAATAACCTTTAAATTTTGCTATTCAAATACAATATCAGGATCTATCGAAATTTTAATTTAGATGTGAGAAAAATACTCTGGGTACTTTCCTTTCCCCGAATTTTGTTGGCTGATTTTTGTAAAAAGGTAATGGAATTTGCATAAGGCTGAAAAGGTATCTGGCCATTTCATTTAAACAGTTGCCGGAGGTTTAAAGGCATGTTCCATCTGATAAATTAGTGAGTTCTTATTATTGACACACATAAAATAACAGTCCTGCTGGGAGGGTAAATTCTTTCCTCCTTCTTTCAAGTGATGACTGCATTTTCATTTAGTGGTTTCAGATTGGTCTATGTGAAAGTATATGGCTTTTTGGGTTTCGCTCAAAGCTTAGATGCCTCACTTTGTTACTAAAATATTAACCTGCTCTTTCCCCATCCACATCCCTAAAGCCACAGGTCAACCCTAGGTGTTAAAGTGAGTGGTGAATCAAGGAATTTAAGGTCTTTGCTTAGAATCATATAATGAGTTAAATCTTAGTACAGCTGAATAGCTTCATCGCATTTGATGAAGTGATTCATAAGGTCCTAACTTGGAAAAGAAAACCACATGAATTGAAGTAAACTTGAATCTTACCTTGATGGTCTTTACCATGTTTGTATTTTTTCCCCTCTGCCTCTTCCAGGAGTCACGTTGTAATGCCAATGGACAGATTAATAATTGACAGGCAAAATTTTAAAGCATTCTAAATGTCACTGGTCCTTTTAATAAAATTAATTAGCCTGCCATGGAGAAAATTTACTAGCCTGCTGGTTAATTTCACCATGTAAAATCAGGGAACAGAGTGTGGGGGGTGGGGTGGAGAAGAAACCTTATTACTTTTGAATAATTATTTAAAGATGTGAGCCTTGCCTATTTCAAACATTTTGGATCGCCAAATCCACAAGGGCTTTTAAAGCTCAAAGTTTGTGTCCCCACATTGAAGGGAAGAAATTGAACACAATTGAAACGGAGAGAGTATCAGGTAGCAGCTAAATGCCTTGTTTAGGTTACAGTGCAACAATTCAAGTGGTAATAAGATTGGGGGACAGAGAGGTTGCTTTAAGATTGGGATTTGGGAGGTGGCCATAATCTTCGTTTGCCATCAACACTATTTTGTTCTTCATTCTCTTTGTAACCTAAACAAGATGTTGGGTTGGCAGCTTGAAATCACATGCCTGGATAAATTTAATTTACAAAAATTTTCTTTGTTTCCCCGAAGAAAGGGAAAGAATCCTTTAGTCAGGTCTGTGACACTAGGTACTAAATCTCTTCAATTACTGGCCAGGAAGAGAGATTAGAAAATGTTCCTCAAACCTACACCCTGGTTTAGTTCTAAAGCATAAACACTTCTCCTGCAGAGCCTAAATTAAACAGCAGTGAGACATGGAGTTTGTGGAATTAAATGAGGCAGAGCAAGGGCGCAGGCCAGTGATAGAAACCGTTTTTGGCTCCTTTCATTTTGGCCCCCTGGGGATAAGGGAAGGAGAACAGTAATATGGTGAAAGGCATAGCTTGTGTGAGAATGTGTGATATTATATTGCCTGGAAACTGGGAGTGAAATAAGTGTTGGCTTGGGGGGTCTAATGAAATACTTTACTCTCTCTCTCTTTCTCTCTCTCTCTCTCTCAGCAATTTTCAATGTGGATGATTCCGTGGTAGATTTGGAAACATTGGAGGCCCTGTATGAAAATGTAAGTATCAAAGACCTGATGAATTGAGATGTTCATCCTTACTAGTCTTTGCTAGAAGCAAGAAAGCAAGAGGGGCATACTGGATAGTGGAACTAACCTTGAAGTCAGATAGACTTTGGGTTCATGCCCAACCTCTGAAATAAAGTAGCAGTGTGACTCTGCTAAAGGCACTCCTAGGCATCTTTTTCTAATATGTTCTATATCAGTTATTAACAAGTTATCGCTATTCATTAGTAGAAGAAGTGTTTCCGTTACACCAAGAGTCCCCTATACACATGAAATCACAAGTCCAGGCCAAAACAAATAAACCTGCCGAAAAAAAAAGACCAAAAAAAAAGATGAAAGAGATTTTTATTAACCTTTAGACATATAACCTCTTCTTCCTGGGAACCTCAAAAATGTCCATAAGCTTTATCTGGACACAAGAATATACCATTCTCCTGTGAGAAATGAGCATTTCTCTTTTGCATCTAATAATTAATTATTGTATTAGAACCAAGGTTTTTCCCCTTTTTTACTTTCTTATCCAGAAACCAACTAGTATGGGAAATCTATCTTAAAGATTTATCCAGGCCAAGATTGAATCAGACAGTAAAAGAAATTCTAAATTTGGGCCAATGGGTATATTCCCGCTCATTATGTTTGCTCAGACAGGTCTGGGAAGTGTTGATTCTCCCTTTTGTCAGACAGGTGTTATGGAAATTGATGTCTCTTTGACCAAGATTTGGGTGACCCAGGTCATATACCCCAAGACTTTCATTTTAATATAGCCCACCTCCCATTGTATTAACCAATCAGAGTTGATTGATGCCCCTCAGGAACATCTACTTTTTGAAGAGCATATAAACTGTGAGCCCACCACCATGATTGTCTTTGGCCTAAGAGAGACACAGCCAAATGACCATCCTTTATTATTAAACATGCTGGCCTTATTAATAAAATGACTAAATTACTCAGAAATGATTTCTCTTGAATGTTTTAATCATCACTTTCCATAAGAAACACCAGTGAGAGAGTAGTTAACTGTGGAGTTGATAATACAAATTGAGCCACCTACATTTCTGTTGTGATACTCAGGCTAGTAGACCTCATTTACATTGTAAAGCTGGGGGTGGAGGGTAAGATCAAGGTTGGAACTACCTTTCATAGACACTCTAGTCTGATGGGAAAAGCAGTAAACTGTCAGGAGACCTGGGTTCTAGTACTAGCTCTTCCTCTAACCATATGTATTCTCTTGGGTAAATCCCTTAATCTCCATGAGCCTGAATGGTCTACATTTGAGGAATAATAATACTATTTTGCTACTTAATCTCAGGGCAGTGGACAGAGTGCCAGGCCTGGAGTTAGGGAAGACCTGAGTTCAAATCCAGCTTCAGTTACTTAGTAGCTGTGTAACCCTGGGCAAGTCACTTAAACGTGTTTGCCTCAGTTTCCTCATCTGTAAAATGGGCTGAAGAAAGAAATCACAAACCACTCCAGTGTCTTGGCCAAGAAAATCCCAAGTGAGATTGCTAAGGATTGGAGAGGACTGAAACAACTCAATAACAACACAATAATTTAATCCTCGAGATGCTCATGAGAGCAAAATGAGATGATGGATATGAAATGCGAAGTAAAATGACTCATAAAGCTATAGAGTGAGATTATTTGTCATATTAGTTGAAAAGGTCTCTTATCCAAGTCAGGTGAGAAGGATTCCCAGAAAAGCCAGAGCAAACACAGTCACGTTCTTGTGAGTGAATCCTTCAGCATTAGGGGGAATATAAAAGCAAAGGAAACAGGTCACCAAATGAATGACCTGGGAGCTGAGTGCCCCAAAAGTGACTTGAGGATCTGTCAGTTATGTGGTGATTCTTGGGCTCAGGAAATTATTCCACTGAATTCTGCAAATAGTTCTTGTGTTTTAACATTCTGTGAGTTGCTGTAGAGCGTACAAAGAAGTGCAAGTCTTGACCCCTGCCCTTGAGGACTTCACATCATAGTTAGAAAGGCAACACACACATGCGAAATAATTTATGATCATATAAGGCTGCAGCATGGCATAGTGGATAAATTGAGAGGCACTCTGACTGGGCTTAGAGTCAGTTTTAACTCTCACCTCTGGAACTTACTAGCTGTGGAGTCCCAGACAAATCATTTAACTTAGCTTACTTAGGCAATTTCCTAAGACTTGAGTACTAAATCATAGGTGAGTTCTAATCTACACTGGTGGTGGGAATTCCCATGGTGAAAGTTCCTTTGCTGAAGAAGTCACTTGTTCTGTATATACTCCAAATGAAACAATATATAATTAAGTGCAGATTTGGCTAGTGCTATCAATCTTCAAAGAAAAAGAATGAATAGGATGAATAGTTAATATATCTGATAATAAACATATAATGATTAGCAATATTCTTGACAAATTCTTTGAGGCCTGGCAGAAGGCTAAAGAGTTTCAGGTATGATATAACTTCTGGGTCACAAAAGGAAGAAAAAGAGTTTTAAGCTGAAAACAGTAATAAATCACATTTACATAATACCTTCAAGTTTATAAAGTACGTGTTCTCACTATAACCCTTTGCAGTGTAGTACATTATTACTATGCATTTTATGCAGATACTTAACTGAGATTTGGAGAGGTTGTGACTTGCCCAAGTCACAGGGTTAAAAAATGTTAGAACCAGAACTTCAACTGAGACATCCTTACTCGTCATCTGTCATTCTTTTCCACTTTGCCATCCTTGAAATATTGGGTACCAGAAGAGAATCCTTGAAGAAAACATCCAGGGACCATATACCTGCAATATGTTTTACATGACAATATGTCTATAAAGGGAGAAAACTTACGTGTGTCTCAGAGTCATTTCTAAACCTGGGGTATAAGTATCTGGGATCCCTGTCTATACAACCTGATACCATTGGCTGCTCAACTTCTGAACCTTTTCCTCTCTGATACTTTGCCTTAAAACCAGCTGCCTCCATCTCTTTCAGTGCAGGCAAAGCAGGTCCAAATATGAAGGCGTTCTTATCCACCAGCTTAAATAGTCATACAGACTCCAACCATTTGTGTAGGTTGGACCATAGGATCTCTGAGATCCTTTCCAATCCTGAGATCCTACGATTCTACAAGACAGCCTCTCATTTCTTCCATTTTGTTATTTCATCACAGAGAGCCCAGAAGGATGAGCTGATAAAAATAAGGAAACATTATGAAACCTCCAAAGAAGAGGAACTTAAACTACTGGACAAACCTGAGCAGTAAGGAAATATGAATGTTTCTTCCCTGGGTGGGAAGGGGAGACTGTTAAATTTAGGGCCAAAGTGGGGATTGCTGACCCTCTCCTCCATCCTGTCACCCTCCTCTCCAACTCCCCCCACCTTCCTGGTCCCTCAGCTTTGAAAAATAAAACCCAACTCTTATAGTCTGTTAGATCACAACATAGTCATTCCAGTGACCTATTGCACAAAAATAACCTCAGATGCCAGGAAATTCAGCATCAAGATTTAAGCTGCTGCATACTCTCTCACTCCCCTCCCTTCCCCCTTTTCTCCTAGTTTTAGTAACTCACTAATTCCTTCTAGACTAAACATTCCAGCTAAGAGTAACTGAGGAAGATAACGGAGCTCTGACTACTTGGCTTCTCTAGGAAAGAAGCAACATCAGAGTCCCAGAATTAATTAGTTATTATTTTCCTAAATGGTTCCTCCAATAAATAAAAGCCAGATCACGTTTTTGCTCCCAGATCCTTCTAGCTGGCTCTCTTCTTGTTTTGTTTTTTTCCTCCCCCACATAAAGCTTTCGAACTTCTCTTTGTACTTTCCTGTTCATACCTATCTTTTTTTTTTTTTTTTTTTGTTCGGCAATTGTGATTCAGTGTCAGTCTGCCTTCCCATCCTCCATTCACGCAGGTAATAGCTGTAGGAAGATCAGAGATATAGAAGGGACTCAGAGTGGATCCTGGGATGAAGCTACTATTGACTTGGGTGGATCACACCAAGCCCAGTCTCAGAGAACCAAGAGGATGGTAGAGAAAACTGAGAACCCTCTTGGTCCCTTGGTCACAGTTAGCATAAGGAAAGATCCTAGGGCAACAGATGGAACTGAGTATCCATAGAACTCTTTAAGATGATTGGAGCCCTTGAATATATAGTACTGAACTTTGAGATATTTCCCTCCAACCTCCCTTACATACTCTGCTGAAGATCTGTAGGGTAGCTGGGCCTATCCTAGACACCCCTGAGTGATGGTGGGATTTCCAGGCTTGAGCTAAATCCCTGAGACGCCTTTGGGTACCTTGCAGGTGTTCCTGGAGGCTTTGGGCCATGGCCCCAGAATTTAGATAGGAATTGTCCTCAGAAAACTGGGAAGCAGATGAAGATCATTTCCAACTCTTTCTTTTGTCCTTTTGTTGTCTTCTTCTTCTTCCTATTATAAGATTCTCGGGGCCTTCGGTATTGCAGGCCCTTTCACTATGAGGCTGTACCTTAGACTGCCCTCATTTGCAGTGCCCCATAATCTAGACATGCCTTCCTCATTGTCTTCCCTGGCTCCCAATCCTCAATCCACCCTTTCCTGTTATACGTCTTATTTCTTCTCAGACCATGCTCTCTTTTTTTGCTAAGTTTCACAAAAGTGTTAATGGTTGACTACAAAATAACTAATGGTGGGAATTTTAGGCCATGGAAAATTTGAGATATCTGGGGAGAGATGTTTAGGTAGGGCAAGTTTTTCAGTGCTCCTCAAATCACACCAGGTAGGCAGTAGCCTACTGAGACATTTGGGAAAGATCTGGCTGTTATTTTTGCCACAGTCAGCAGTGCCATTTTTTTTTTTTTTACTCAGTGGATAGAATACTGGACCTGGAGTCAAGAAGACCTGAATTCAAATGTGGCCTTAGATAAGAACTAGTTTTGTAATGCTAGGCAAGTAACTTAGCCTTTGCCTACCTCTGTTTCCTCATTTATACAGTGAGAATAATAATAACACCTAATTCCTAGAATTAGACTCAAGATAATATTTGTAAAATGCTTTTCAAACTTCATAGTTTTATATAAATGCTAAGCTGTGCAGAAGCATCTTTGCCCTGGCTTTTTAGCTATAATTGATATTTTAAGCAATGAGCAAATAGCTCCGTAACTAGGGGGAGGAATGCTTTTGCTTATCTCTCCTCTGACTCTACACTTCCATTCCTAATATCTCTACCACCAGAAGACTTTCATTTTCCTTTCAGCTCTGTCCCTTTCCCAGAATTCTTCCAGAGGCCAAGATGTAGGATCATAGAATATGGGTATAATAATAACTCTTAGCCTAATAATGATTGCCCCTACAGCTGTTATATTGAAGTATTGGGAGAAGAGGTTTCTAATCTAATGGGTTATGAACATAATGGTTCCTCAGAATGTCTATGAGCATCATTGACAGCAAACCAGGCACTTTTGTTGTTCCTGGCAGGGTGGGTGTGCATAGATTGAGTTGCTGGAAGGAGAGGAGAGCAAGAGACTATTCAGACTGAGCAAATTTTACCTTCCCTCCCGACCTCCTGCACAGTGTTGTATGTGTTTGAGGTTTGCCAGAGTTTGACTCTCTGGCAACCTATTAGCTCCTCAGCTCTCAGTGAGTTGACTATAAGTATGTTTTACATACTGGAAAATATGAATCATTTACTGAGTTCCAACGTTACAATTTCCTTCAAGTACTGTGGTGCCAGTCCTGTAAATCATAGCAAGGGGCAGTTGGCTCATCACTCACCTCATCAGTTTTATTCCATCCCAGCCCCAGAATTGGAAAAACATTTGTAGTATAGCAGTTGTCTACTCAGGACAAGACAGAAAGCCACTTGTGGGATAGAATTAGACGAGGGATTTGGGGGCTCTTTGCTCTATACTGATTAAAAGGAGCCCCTCCATCTCCTTTTTAACTGGTCAGGGACTTCAGAAATAAGAAGCCAATGGCTAGCCCTTCAAAACCAAGTTGACAGTCACCAAGTACTCCTGGCATTCTGGTAACTACTACCATGCAGTATAATATATGTTAAGTAACTTTTCAGAATGCCTTTTGGATTTTCAGAGTGAAGCAAAATATTTTTTGAAAATAGAGGAAGAAATGAGAGGAAAAATAACTATTCACATTGATATAGCACTTATAGGTTAGAAACTACATATACCATTTGTCCCTTTACATGTGACTTACTCTTTGGGAATTTGTTCCTCCATTGGGGTAGAGTGGAGAAAAACCCCCCCACTAGATTTGGAGTCAGAAACTGTATTTAAATCCAAGAGTAGGACTGGGAATGTTAAGAACTTAGATGCACTTATTCTAAGCTAGTATACTTTCTAGTAAACTCAAGCTGGAGAAATCCCAGTGTTCAGAGTGTTAATGTTCATTATTAAAAAAAAAACACAATATTTGTATTGAGCCCCACTTTCCTCATCTTTAAAATGAAAAAGGTTGGAATAGATTATCTCTGAAGTCCCTCATAGCCTTAAATACTAGGAATCTGTGAAAGATGCAGGGGTAGACTGCACAAAATACAATCTATCAAAAAATATTTATTGATTGCCTACATTGTGGAAGTCGAATTTGGTTGGCATTATGGTGCATACACAGAAGAATAAAAGGTAACCTCAAGGAATTTACAACCTAGTTGAAAAGACAAGACTTCAACACATTTTGCCCCTTTCCCAATAAAAATGAAGGGAGCCACAGCATCCTAGCACACTCTGATTTGGCTTAGTATCATAGGAACTTACCCATGTTGCTTTGAGACACTCTTCTAAGAGACAGCCTCAGTTCTTGTCTGGCTAGGCCACTTATGTTGTAAACTGCAAAGTGCCATTCAAAGGTTAGGCTTGTGTTTCTCATGATTTCAGAGGTGTCTGATACTGTTCATGTGACAAGAAGAGTAGAGTGAAATCTCCATCTTCTAATACAATGTAGCTCTGTCTTGTCAAACTTGCAAAGTTCCAGCGGGCATGAAGAGCTAGATAGCTACCTTAGTATCACTGACTGTAGGATGTAACAAGGGATGGAGAGAAAACAGCTGGGGATGGGAGAGTATATCTTAAGGAGATGGTCTCCAGTTGGTTCCATAGTAGCATATGTCTCACAGTCTTAATCACAATTAATTTGGAAGTGCCTAAACCTCCTCCTTACATAGGGGGCCAATCCAGATAGCAGATCCTAGTCCCTTCTGTGTGTTACAGACCCAGAAAAAAATTCCTAGAAAATTTGAAAGTTTCCTTTATACATATTGCTCTCTAGTTGTGTTGAAAAATCTATTTCTTGGTAATTATTTTGGTGAAATCAAGGGTATCTTTCAGTTGTTCCAAGTTTCGTGGCAGGAAAAAACCCTTAGGACAGAAAAAAAAAGATCAACTTTAGTTCTGAAAACACAATTTTATGTCATGGAGCTATTTGATAGTCTAATTAATACTATGGAACCCTTCTCAGAATAATATTTTTAAATGCATAAAATAAAAGGATTACAAGTAAAAATAATTATATTCAAGTTGTTATCAAAATGATGAAAAATAACAATAGCTAACATTTACATAGTAATTTAAGGTTTTCAAAGTATATGTTAACTCATTTGATCCTTACAAGAGCCCTATGAGGTAGGTGTTATTATTGTCTCCATTTTACAGATGAGGAAATTGAGGTACAGAGAGATTAAGGAACTTGCCCAGCATCACACAGTTAGCAAGTATCTGCGACAGGATTTAAACTCAGGTTGTTTTTTTTTCTACTTCAAGCCCTTACGGTCTATCTACTGTAACACCTACCTGCCCAAACCAGTTCATAGACCCCAGTTTAAGAACCCCTGCTATAAGGTATAGGGCTTGGAACTGTTATTGAGAAAGGGAGGAAATGACTCAGGGAGACGGTCATTCTGTTAGGTAATGAAGAGAAAGGTAACTTCCTGGGTTTTTTTCTGCATGCAGATATGCAGCCAGAGAAATAAATTTCTATATAGTCCCTAAAGCACAATGACAAAGGACATTGTTTTGTGTACCAACAGAGTAAATAAATGTCCTCACAGCCTCTGATGATCTCGTCTGCAAAGAGATAAATGAGAGCATGGAGTAGTTGGGTTGGTGGACCAAGTATTGATAATTAGAGTCTGTAAAGTTTGATCAGTATTTGTGAGAGGAATATACCACAGACTCACCACATTTATCTGAAGGAATATGGTATGGGCATCATTAAATGACATTTGCTTCGTAGTTGCTGAGTCTTAACCAGAGACTGCCTGTTTGAAAGGTTTTAGATGAGGACCATTTGTGTGATCAGAGACACAATTTCCAAGTAGGAGTTGGATCCCTGAAGGCATGGGAAGAGGACAAGAGCCTTTCTTTCACTTCTGGGGTCTCAATTTGCTCAACTATAAGAGAATGGGTTGTCCTAGAAGATTTCTTAGGTCCCTTCCAGCTTTAAATCCAGTGATCTTAGGAAGCCCTATTGTTGATCATTTTCCTTTCCCACCACATTTTTTCCTTGCCATTCACTCTAGTGACCAGAGGTTATAAGGATTTTGGAGGACTCCCTCCTATGGACTCCCTTTGCTGAAGCAATTAATGTCTCAAATGAAAGAATTTGACATGAATGCAGGGCTCAGTATGGAAAAGCAGTTGATTATTAGAAGTTTATTGAAGTGCAAATATCTCCAGAAGTAGAAGGATCATAAAGTGTGAGCCAAATAAACTTCTTCGGGTACAGAAGTAAAAAGCCTTCCAATTTTACTCCTGTGTAAAAGTGTTCTTTATGTCAGACTGCAGAAACCTCAAGGAAATGGTGCTATATGGGTCCATCAAGACCTTCAGAAATAACAGTTAGTCATCATCTCAATTCCAAAATCAAATTAATAGCTGAGTGTGTGAATTCTCTCCTTTGCTGAGGTCATGGCCAGCTGTTTCCATTCATATTAATTTATGCCCCTTACTCTGATTGTTGGCCTGGAGAACTTGTCAGCTATTCCAGCCTAAGTCTGCAAAGAACAGTAATGCCTGAACTCAGACAGTGAGTTACTGTGTAGATCAGTCCCCACATTTAGCTGTCTGTTGGGATCTGTTATTAGTGTTTTCTTTGCACTTTGTCAACATGTGTAGAGTAAAGTGAAAGGCCAAGCAGTTATCAAGTGATTTAATCAATATAGACCCCTAATCTAAATTATAGAAGCTCATATATTGTTAAAATGGACCTTGATACTAATTAATAATAACTAGCATTTATACAGTAGTAGGCTTTCAAAGTATTTTATATATGTTATATCATTTGATCCTCACAACAGCCTTATAAAGGAGGTGCAATTATCCCCATTTTCAAGACAAGGAAACTGAGATTGACACAGGCTAAGTGACTTGCCCAGGGTTACAAAGTTAGCAAATATCAAATGCAAGATTTGAACTCAGATCTTCCTAACTCCAAGTCCAGCACTCTTTCCACTCTGCCACCTGGTATCTGCCTTATCATAAATTTGAGAGTGGAAGTAACATTAGAGGCTATCTAATCCAATCTCCTCATTTTACAGATGGGGAAACTGAGAACAAGAGAGGTTAAATGACTTGGCCAAGATCATACAAGTAGCAGAACCAGGTTTTGAACCTGTCTTATCACTCCAAAACTAGTTCTCTTTCTATTACTCCCATCCACAGCCTAACTTTACAGATGGAGAGAAGAGACCTAGAGAAGTGACATTTGCTTAAAATCACATGGTAACGGAGCTGGGTCAAGAATCCAGGTCTTCCAAGTCAATGCTCTTTCCACTACTCCATAGTCTACTTGCTTTTTCCTGGCCCTGAATTCTGTATGTCACTTAACCTTATAAACACAACTAGAATGGGTATTTTGAAGAAGGGAGTTACCGTGCATAATTTCAGATACTAAAAATAAAAATAGGCCCTTGCACTGATGTTTGCTCTTTTGGATCAAACCAAATATGACAATAGAGACCAGTGGTTGTGGTTTTAGGCAATGACTTTTCTGGTCCTAAAATGCTTAAGATAAATTCAATGAATGTTTATTAAGTACCTACTCAGAATACTGTTTCAGACATCAGAGAAGATAAAAAGATAAATAAGACATGGTCACTACCATCATGGAGTTTGCTACCTAATAATACAGGCATATATATATATATATATATATATATATATATATATATATATATATA
>NW_020954572.1:29120497-29285111 GCF_900497805.2 Vombatus ursinus | reverse complement strand
TATATATATATATATATATATATATATATATATATATATATATATATTACATACATATATAGAAATATGCATATACATGTACACATACATATATCTTCAGGGAATCTCCATTAAAGCTACCTTTTTTTTTTATAGAGGCTAGATCTGAAATACAAAAAAAAAAAAAGGTTGTATGTGAACCATAGTTAAGATTTGCAAAGCACTTTACAAATGTCTCATTTTATCCTCACAACAACCTTGACAAGGGGTGCTATTATTATATCCATTTTACAGATGAGGAAACCGAGGCAGATAACAATGAAAATGACTTGTCCAGAGTCACACAACTAGCAACTAATTGTCTGCGATCAGATCTAAACTCAAATTTTCCTGATTCCATTGCTATCTACTATGTCAAATAACAAGCAAGCAACTGGCTGGAAACTGAACTCCTTGACCCTCAACTTCTTGTCACAGTCATTTTTGCCATGTGGTGGGACTTTTGTCAGTTCTTAGATTATCTCATCCAACATCTTTTGTAGGTGTTGGATTTAAAGTACTTAAACTCACGCCAGAAGTAGCTCTTCCTCAAACAAAGAAAACTCTAAGGCTAGCTCTTTCCATTTTATTTCTGTTATTTAATTTTCCCAAATACATCTGTGTATGTGTAACTCATTCTTATTTCCACAGATTCTTATATGAGTTAGCCCAGATTCCAAATTTTGCTGAACGTGCCCAGTGCATAATCTTCAGATCTGTCTTTTCTGAAGGTATTACCTCTGTTCATCGAAAGGTGGAGATCATTACACGGGCTTCAAAGGTGTGTTCATTACCTAACTTAATATCATACTCAGAGACAAGGGGATAGATAAAATATCCTCCAGAGAGCATTTTCAGCCATAGGACTCTAGGTTTTTCAAAGGCCTTTAAAATAGAGATTTTGTTATTTTCTACCCTTTTTTTGCAGGGTGGAAATGGGATAGGGAGAGAAAAACATCAATGCCTCCCATCTGTCTCCAGATCTAAACACTGGCTCTTCAAAACCAATTATATTGAAAACAAAATCATTTTATCATAGTTCTAGCACTTGGTAATAATAATAATGATGATAATAATTGACACGAATATAGGTTTTCATAGTGTTTTATGCACATTGAAATTCATTTTAAATACATTCTCTTCTGACCCTCAAAACAATCTTCTAAGGTAGAATATCTCCTGGGTAGTTTAAATGAGAAGAATATTGCACTGGATCCGTAACACTGGTCACCCGGGTATCATCCAGTTTGGAAGATAAAATGGATCCTAAAGACTTGTAATGCAAATAAACACATAAGAATATGGGGTGACTGTGATTCTAGAGAGTATATCGATATTTTTTTTCTTGGCTGTATCTTTGGACCATTTGCAGGAGTTTTATATTATCAAGGCCCCTGATATAGACCTACAAAAAGGTAACTAGGGTGGCACTAGAGGGAAAGAGAGATTCCATATGAGTGTCACCAATGGGGCAATACTCTCTCTACTCCAAGAGGCCTAATAAAGTCATAGCCCTAGCTATACCACACATGTTAAAACACTTTGGGGTTCAGTACAAGGCTTAAAAGGTTTCATTTCCCCATTTTCTTTCAAAGATCCATTTCCATAAGAATGCAATATTTTCCATGAATGACTTGATACTAAATCAGTTCTCCAGTGGTCATAGGCTCAGTTTTTTTTAACCCAAATACTAGATGTTTTCAATAAAGAAACGATAAATATTACCATATTATAATGAACTCCTTTAGTACCACCCTAACAGAGAAGAGGAAAAGATTGGAGGTGATTTAAAACAAAACAAAAAACATTTCGTCTTTGCACTGAAATGGATTTCTATCCATCTAAGACCATAAGGAAGAAATAAGTTCTCTTGAATTTTTTTTCATTTGAGTAACAAGAATAAGGAGAAAACCAAAATGAGATGGGGATCTGAAGGAAACCTTGAACAGTTTTAAATTGTAAAAGTTTATGGACTCATCAGCAAGCACATAGTAAATCCCAGTGCATGGCCTTAGGTTGCTTTCAAAGTGGCTGTCCTCTTAATTTTATACTTATTGAGAAAGGAGAAAAGTTTTTCTGTTTGTACCATACTGACTATAATTGAACTGTACATATATGAATTGCCTGTCTTTCAAATAGATTCTTAAGTGGCTTTAAATTCCTTTCCACACTGAAATCATCAAGGAATAAGCTTAAATATGTTAGACTTTTTAAAAAAAAATCTGTAGAGACTATTCTAGGTGTGTTTTTTTTTTTAAAGCATCAATAGACTCAAAGAGAGCATGGTTACTCCAATTAATCTTTAACAGTGTAAAATATGCAGTACTTATAGTTTGGTGAATAGAAAGCAGTAATTTTTAATGGGTATTTCTGGGGAAACTGATTGGGGAAAATGTGTTTTTTAAACCACTGACAATCTTATTGCCTACTGTCACACATCAGCTGCATTATCGTTTGGGGTGTAAGACAAATCATAACTTATTATTTGCTTTCACAGGGCTTACTAGACATGAAGAGCGTAAAGGATATTTTAGCCTTGATTCTTGCTTTTGGGAACTATATGAATGGAGGAAACAGGACTCGGGGTCAGGCAGATGGATATAGCTTGGAAATTCTGCCCAAACTCAAGGATGTCAAAAGTCGGGTTAAGTATTCATTCTGGTGTAATGGACATCAGGCATTTTCTCTCTCTATCCACTTAATTAGTTACCCTTGAATGAGAAAACTCCCTATACTAATAAAAGTTAGCACCCTCTCTGTAATGTACAATCATAGAGAGGTGACCAGAGCAATGAGAGGTTAAGTTGCTTGCCCAGAATCGCAAAGACAGTGTGTACCAAAGATGGGACTTAAACCCAGCTCTTCTTGGACTGTGAGTTCAGCTTTCTATCTGGTATGCCACATTGCTTCTCATACTCCTTAATTAAAATAATTTATTTTGAAATATTCCATTACTCTCCCTGACTTCTCTGTAAAGATTCATGTACTTCATAATTTTTTTTTTTGGCTTGCCTTTGCTCTCTTTTTGTTTCCCAAGACAAGGCAGTTTTTCCTATGGGACGATTGGGTCTTGTCTCTATGGAGGAGTCCAGCACTACTTTATTTCTGTCTGTCTGTCGATTGCTTCAAATGAGCTAATTAGGGGTTGAGTTTCAGGAGCAATGAGGAGGATGTGAAACAAGTAAGCCATCATCCCATCTGTCATGTGAAACACCAGCCTAGTGGAGCCTGGAGTTGGCTACGTGTAATCTATTCTTTCCTGAATGGCAGCAATGAGGAACCGTCATGATGACTGTGCATTTGAATTGCTTTTTAGCTCACTACAACAATTGGGCTGGAGTCTACCTACTGTCACAGGCCCTGAGCCTTATTATCATTTGGCTCCACACCCCTGCAGAGTCTGTTCTTTAGGAGCCACCAGCCTCTACCTTGGAGTCCCATGGGGGTTGGGGGGAGGTGAGGGAAGGCACACAGGCAAATTAGAATCGGACCCATGTGAGCAGAACACAAAGGCTGCCTTGTGGGAGGGCCTGCTCTCCTCTGGCCTCCCAGGGTCATAAAATGACATGGTGTTCTTTAAAGCCTTTTTTCACGCCATTACGAGCGCTCCTACGTTGTGCCTCTGCCCCTCTCTCCTTCTCTCTATAGAGATGGAAAAGTTGTGTGTGGCGGGGAATGAAATAGGAAACTTTTCTATTCTGCTTGGGTCTCCTTTTCACTTTTCCATTTCCTCTCAACTCATAGAATAATTGATAAATAATAGTAATAATAGCTAACATTTATATAATGCTTATGTGCTAGGTACTGTGCTAAGTGCTTTACAATGATTATTTCATTTAATCTTCACACAAACTCTGGGAGATAGGTGCTATTATTATCCCCATTTTACAGATGAAGAAACTGAGGCAATCTTGCCCAGGGTCACACAAGTAGAATATGAGGCTGAATTTGAACTCAAGTCTTCCTGACTCAACACACAGTGCTCTGTCTACTGCAACACCTACCTGCCCCAATAGAAATACTTTGTGTCTGTTTAATTATTGTCCCAGAGAACTATACAGATAAAAGTTTTAGAACCTGAAGAGACCTTAGAGAGCCCATAGCTTCACCCCACTCCTTTTACAGATAAGGAAACTGAGTCTCAGAGAGGTCATGACTTTTCTAAGGGTCACACAGGGAGTAAATATCTGATTTAGAATTTGAATGCATGTCATTTGTCTCTAAATCCAATTTCTACTATGTCATTGCCCATAATAATACTTAAAGGTTTTGTTCATTTACTCATATTGTGGAAATATTTTGCTTTCTGTCATCATCTATTTCATTCTCATAATACCTCCTGTCAGGGACAAGTTTATTTCAATAGTACAGATGGAAAACTGAGGCATAAAGGTAGAGCTATTAGGGCTAGGCTTGAGGTGTAAGTCAATTTGAACTAACACACTTAGTGTTAGGCACCTGAACGTCATCCTTTCACCTAATATATGGAAACATGTAAATCAAATGATTTTAAGTGAATTTAAAAGTGTGAATGACTTTATTTTTCTCTTGTCTCTTTAGGATAATGGGATTAATCTAGTAGACTACGTTGTGAAATATTATCTGCGCCATTATGACTCGGTAAGCCCAGCAAATGACAAGAGAAAATGATGTTTTCGATTATGCCTTTCCAGAAAGTCTAAAAGTGACCACATGCTTTCACACCTCCTTCTACTATAGCCAGGATTTTTCTCTGGAAAAATCTAGATGGAGTCAGAAAAGTCGTATTTCTAAAACTGGATGCTGTGATGTCTACTCAAATGCTGAAAAACCAAGTCATTGCAATGTCAGACCTTTTATCCTTGATGCCTGTGTGTGACTGGTTTGCGGGCAGGGCATTTCAAGCCTTTGGTGTTGTTGTTCAGTTGTGCGTTCGTGTCCAATTCTTGGTGACTCCGTGGACTATGGCATGCCAAGTCTAGCTGCCCTATTTAGTTTTATTTCCCAAAAAGGAAAGTTGTCTGAGAACGATCACCTAATTTCAGTTTTATGTGTTCTACTCATCATTGCTAAAAACAGAACACGCAACACTGTGGAGAGGAAGAAATGGTCGTGTAGGTCTTCAAGAAACGTAGTAACTTGAGTGGAAAAATATTGCAGGGGAATATTGGCAACCATACTGCTTGATTATCCATTTATAGTCATAATAACAGCTAATACTTATAAGGACGCAGCTGGGTGGCTCAGGTGTAGGGCAGTGGGCCTAGAGTCAGGAAGCCCGGAGTTCAAATCTGGCCTCAGGTACTGTGTGACCCTGGGCAAGTCACTTAACCTCTGCTTGCCTGAATCTCTTGGACAAGGAAATGGCAAACCATTCCAGTATCTTTGCCAAGAAAACCTCATGGACAGCGTGGTTTGTGGGATCATGAAGAGTTGAACATAACTGAACAACAATACTTAAAAGCACTTTTAGGTTTACAACGAACTTATTACAAGTAAATCATTTGATCCCTACAACAACCCTATGAGTTATGAGCTATTATCCCCATATTACAGATAAAGAAGGTGAGGCTGAAGAAAGTTACAGGCCACACCCTTAGTAAGAGCTGGAGGCAGGATTTGAACTCAGATCTTCCAGACTTCCAAGTCTAGTACTCTATCTATTGTACCACCTGGCTGCCTACACAACACTGTTCTAGGACAGTGGATCTCAAACTTTTTAGTCTCAAGACCCTTTATATTCTTAAAAATTATTCAGGGTCAGGGGTGGCTAGGTGGTACAGTGGATAGAGTACCACCCCTGGAGTCTGGAGGACCTGAGTTCAAATCCAGCCTCAGACACTTCCTAGCTGTATGACCATGGCAAGGCACTTGACCCCAATTGCCTCACCAAAACAAACAAACAAACAAGAACTTATTCAGGGTCTCCCTCAAAGAGCTTTGTTTTTTCTTAAATGTGGGTTATATCTATCGATATTTATTGTATTAGAAATTAAAATGTCTTAGTATTTTTGTGAAAATGGTTTTGACATTGAGGAGCACCTTAAAGGGTCTTGGGGACACCCTGGGGTTCCTGGACCATACTTTGAGAGCTGTTTTAGACCTTGTGAGAAGATTTGGAAATACTACATAGTTTCTGCCCTCAGGAGGCTTTCAATCTATCTGACAGGAGATACAGTTCAAGTACCCAGGGAGGGGGAAAGGAAAATATTTAGACGTTTCTGTTATTTACTTTTAAAATGAATACGTAACTTGTAATAAGCCAAAAAGAGCTATAGGCTTGGGATTTGTTGGAGGACTAAGGTAAATGAAACAAAGTGAGACTGGCTTAGGACAACTGGAAGTGGTGCATGTATCTTCTCACATTTCAAGCGTGAACATGAAGTCCCTGTGTAATCCGAGAGTTATCCTGAAAGATGTTAGGAGAAGAAGGTTCTAATCCTAGGTTTTAATCATTGCTTGCTTTGGGAGTGAATTGCTTAATATACTTCTGACTCCATTAACTGAGACAAATAATTTGGGAATGAAAGTTTTCAAAAAGCAAACTAAACTGGTGATGAGCAGAGTGGAATGCAAGGAAAAAAATTCCTCAGAGGAAAATTTTAAGATTATCTTCAAACAGAGAAAGGCCCAATCCAAGGCAGGGGGGAAATCCTATATTTCTATGGTGGTTTATTGATCTTTCTTGTGCAGAAAGTATTTAACTTGAAAGTGGTATGTGATTTTGTGATTTATTATATCTCTCTCTTTAAGTGCAAGCATAGGTGGTGATTTTTGTGGTTGGCATCAAAGAACAGTTATTTGTGACCCCTGCCCTAAGTTTTCCTCCTCTAAATCTGAAATATTTAGGCCACATCTAGGGTATATTGGGTTTTAGTGAAAAGCTACCTGGATCTGTGTCTTTTGAATTCTAGTTGAGGAACGTTCATAATTTAGAGATATCTGTGGAATTGTGATCTCACCAGCATGTGAGTGTTCTCACTCATGATAGAGATGCTCTCTATGGACGCTCTCAAGTGGGGGATTTTCATAAGGGCCACTAATAGATTGATTTTCTTAGTGCTGTTTTATCTTGTTAAATCCTGGGTTGAGTTGAAAAATGGGTGGGAGGAAAGGAACTCAGTTGAAGTCTCAGAGCTTAGAGCGCTATAGGGCTTTATTGGTAATCATTTCGGTTCTTTTCTATTCTTTATGTAATTCCACATTTCCTTTTCATTCAGGAAAACTGAAGCAGCTAGGTGGCTCAGTGGATACAACAGTGAACCTAGAATCACGAAGACCTGAAATCAAATCCAGCCTCAGACACTTAGCAGCTCTGTGACTCTGGTCCAGTTACCTAACCTCTGCTTGCCTCAGTTTGCTCATCTGTAATATGGGGTTAATAATACCATTTATCTCCCAGAATTGTTGTGAGGATCAAATGAGTTAATATTTGTAAAGCACATTGAAAACCTTAAAGAACTATATAAAGGCTAGCTTTATGATTTATTATCATTCTTCCTGATATTTCTAAAATAAATAAATAATAGAATCATATCTTTTAGAGCCAGAAGGGATATGAGAGGCCATCGGGTCCACCTGCCTCATTTTACAGATGAGGAAACTGAGGTTAAGAGAGATTAAATAATTTGCCCCAAACCATATATGTCTCCACAACTCCAAATCTAATGGCTTATCCAGTATTATTCTAACACCAACCTCCATAAATAAATAAATAAATGTGTGATTTCATCAATATTGATGCCTCCCCTCTCCCACCACCTTAGTGAAGTTCGAAAGTTAGTACAGAAATAAAAAAAAGTCTTAGGGTCCAGTTTCTTGATAATGAAATGTTTCTTTATACTTAGCTACTTATCTTTAGGTGACAGATACTCAGACCATTACTGGACCTATACTCAAAGTTTCTACATCTCAGTAGGACCTTTCAAAGCTCAATCGTATTTAACTGGATAACCTTTGAGAAGCCAGAACCACCTCTGTACCATGATATGGTATATGAGGACTTAATAACAGGAAATTACCATTATTATCATTGTCATTACTGTTGTTGACAGTAATAATAATGATAACTGTGTTATTGTTTAGTTGTTTTCAGTCATGCCCCACTCTTCATGGCCCCATTTTGGAGTTTTCTTGGCAAAGATACTGGAGTGGTTTGACACTCCCTTGTCCGGATCATTTTACCTCATTTGAGAGGTAAACAGGGTTAAGTGACATGCCCAGGGTCACACAGCTAGTAAGTGTCTGAGGCCAGATCTGAACTCAGGAAGATGAGTCTTCCTAACTCTAGGACCAGCACTCTATCAACCATGCCACCTAGCTACAATAATAACTGTAGAGGTGCCATAAAAAGAAAGAGCCAAAAATCATGAAAAAAATGAGACTTTTAAAGCAGATAAGAATGATTGACTGTAAGAGCAATATAAAACCTTCCTCCTCTATTACCTGATAGTTACTCACAAGATACATCATCATCTTGAATGATGATGAAGGGGGGAAGGAGACAGAAGATTCCTAAACACTAGAAAAATTTCAAGGTAAGTGATTTGTGGGTTAGGTATTAATCCCACCCGTGCGGAGCACCTTGTGGGTCTAGGCATTTTCACAAAGTTTTGATTAACAGAAGATAGAGAATGAAGCAAAATTGAAAAATGGGGTAATCTTTTAGAGAGCAAAGCCTTTCTTGGATTGAGTTGTGAAATGTCAACACCCTATTTTAAATTGGTATTACAACCAAGACACAAGTTTTTGACCAATATGATTAGAAGAGGACAAGCCAGGGTTTGTCATAAGGAAAGCATGGTTGAGAACCAGCTTATTTGTAACACAGAAGACTTCTTTCACAAAATTCCTGAGATGGTAGCCTCTCAAAATGTTTCTCACCTTTGTTCCTTTATTCAGAGGCATCCTTCAATATAATGAGGGTTATAAAGTTAGTGAAAACTCTGTCCACACATGCCTTCAGTAAACTTTTCTTTGCATGAGTCCAATAACATTTGGAAAGCCTTTTAGTTATGTTGATCAAAACATAAAAATGTACCTAATTAGAATTTTATATCATAATGGGAAATCAAGCGAGTAAAAGAAGTTGTTTGTAGAACTGTAGGGAAACTATTGTATATTTCAGGGTTCACTCTAACCTGGCAACTAACTTCATAAATTTTATGTGTATCCTTATCCAGTGAGTTTCTAAGCTACTTATTTAAGATACTCCTATGATAACTTGTTTAACCGTCATCATGAGGAACTCAAACCTTAAATTTGAGCTGCCTTCAAATAATAACTGTAGACAGATAATAAAAGTAGACAGAGAGGGAACATAGTTCATATATAGAAAGAATACAATGTCATGATTATTATTCTAACACTATACAAAACATCTTTTTTTTCCCTGTCAATATCACCCCTTTGAGATTCTAATTGCAAGTAATGCTAGGGGATAGTGCTTTATTTATTCTCTCTCCGTGTATACATTTTTTTTTTAGGAGGCAGGAACAGAGAAGAGTATTTTTCCTCTCCCTGAACCACAGGATTTCTTTCTGGCTGCCCAAGTCAAGTTTGAAGACCTCATTAAAGACTTGAGAAAGCTGAAGAGACAACTGGAAGGTAATGGGCATTTTTCCATTGTGATGATAATAATTGACAGCATCTTTAGACACAGGATTGTTTACCGGGTGGTATATATTGATGTATGGTCCACAGTCCTTATGAAAATTCCCACCCTTTTTTTTTTTAATGTAGTAGGTTTAAAGATTTTTAGGTTACTTTCATAATGTACACTTTTCCTACGTACACACATATGTAAATGTTCATACTTGATACATGTGTAAAATGAGGTGGGAGCCCTATGGCAAGGCACAGGAAGCTGACCATTTTTCTTTTCACGTTCTATTTCTGCTTATTTCAGATTCTGAAATACTTCAATATAAAATGGAGGACCTGTCCCCCTCCCAATTTTCTTTTAAAAGGTGAAAATATGTTTTCCTTAGGCAGGAATTTGCCTCTGGCATTTCCAGAGACTTGCATTTTAACTGTGGAGACATCCTGTTGCCCAAGAACATAAAGATGCCTCAATGCTGGTATAAGTACAACTGAGGAGCTGTAAGGAGGACTTAGGAAGAGTGTTAATGTGGAAATGGAGCTCTGCATGCCAAAGGAGGAGTTTGAGGAAATGAAAAACTTCAGCTAGGAAAATTTTTACACTAAGATATAAAATAAACATTTTTTAAAATGTTTATTGTAAGAGGGAGCTTAGAAACTTAACTCTTTGACTAGTCACAGCTTGAAACTTGAAAGAAAATAGGGATAATCATCTCCCAGAAGCAGGAATAACGATTTATTTTTACTTTAGGCATAAAACTTGTTTAAATAAGTGAGGTGGTGACAAGCAAATACTTCTATCTTGTAAATTTTATTAAAGAAACATGTGGGTTCCATCCTCTTTTGATATAGTTGGAGGAGTGAATTTGACTAAATGGGCAGTTCATTTAGAAATGCAATATAGGAACCTGTGGTCGTTTTGCACTTCCCTTCCTAATTCCTTAAGACCTGTGGTGTGTGTTGTCTTCTTCCCAAGTTGACCTTACAACTCAATTTCTTATTGTAGTAAAACAAAGAAAGCCATCATATAGCAATTTATCCTTTCCCTTTGCAATGGTTGAATCTACCTTCGAGACAGCTGCAAAGGTCAGCAATGGTAGGGCAAGATCAGTGCTTGTTTATTCAATAGAGCCATCCAAGAGTGCTCTATCTCTTCTCATCTCTTGGCCCCTGTAAAACCCTTGGCCTGCCCTCTCATGTAGTCCTTTGTGTGGAAACCTGATCTCCGTTTGATCTTTCCTCTTCTCTAACTTGCCATCCGGGGGCTGCCTTGTTCAGTCTTCCTGCCTCTGCTGCCTTACTTTGACATCCCTATGATTCTGATGATAAATTGCAAAGTCAGAAGCAGGAGGGTGCCGAGGAAGAGAGTAGGAAGGTGGTGGTTTCCACTGGAACTCCCTACTTTGATTTATTTTGTTTCCTCCAGGGAAACACAGGGGTCTAGTTGAGAATCACTTATTGACTGGCTGACACTTTTCTTAGTTGATTGTAAGGAAATGATGGGGGCCCTCCAGCTCCAGTTTAGTGGCCTCACAGAGAAAGTTAGAGATATTGCTTCTATTGTTTTTCTTTTTTGTATTGGGCTATACCAAAGGATTTAAAACACTAAAAAATACATGTTAAAACCAGTGTATCCCTCCCCACTACACACATTGAGATCTTAAACAAAAATCTTTAGAGGTACTATTGTTTTTCTTTTTCTTTTTCTTTGTATAGATAAAAAGATACCCAGAAAACTACTTAAAGAAAATATAGACCATTGATTCTCTAATGAATTTCTTTTTCTTTCACATCTGGGCAGACTAGCCAAAGTCATGTGTAGGTTTGTTTAATCTAACATTCCCTTTCAGGTTTAACCTCCCTGTTGATAAGACCTCGACTTGAGCTCAGATTAAATGTTTAATTGAAGAGGACATAATTTTCACACATACAGCAAAGATTTGATGAGGCTCTGAGGTTTATTGTAGCCATTAAAGTGTCATGGCTGCTGGCAAAACCCCAGAAAATATCTAAAGCTAAACCAGATGTGATTAGCAAATCCCAAGAAGCACCAGGCCCTAATTCTCTAGGTAGGCACAGTCCTTTAGAAGTAAATAATTTGAATAGCATTAGCTAGAGTAAATGTTATACCTTAGCAGTAGGATTTAAATGGAACTTCATTAGTATTCACACAAAGGTCAAAGATAGATGTTGCCAATGGCCATTAATAAGTCAAGGTATCAATAATATTGATTGTAATATCAATAATACTAATAATAACAACTAGCATTTACAAAGTGCTTTAAGGTTTGCAAAGTGTTTTACAAATACTATCTCAACCCTAGGAGATAGCTACTAGCATTATTCCCATTTTTACAGATGAGGAAAATGAAGTAGAACATGGGAAAGAGTCTTGAATTTGGAGTCAGACAACTTGAGTTGAAATCACAAGTCTGCTGTTTACTGTTTATATCACCTTGGTCAAGTCCCTTTACTTTTCAATATTCTGTTTCCTCCTGTCTAAAATGAGGTTGCTGAACTAGATGATTTCTTGTGCTTTGCAAGCAGAAATGTACCATACAAGTGTGACTAACTCCTAATCCTAGAATCCTCTGTATAGTTACTGATCACCCATATATGCAGAGTCTTGGATAGTTTCTGTGAGAAGATGAAAAGGAAATCTAAGGAATCACCTTCATCCTTTAAGAAATATGTAATCTAAGTTGAGAAATGGAAGAGGGGAAGGGAAGAAGAACATCTGAAAAGAAAAACATAGATATGTACATAACATAATACAATGAAAATAAATGTGACATGTATAAATGTATAGCTTTTTTCAGAAGTAGACAAATTTGCAAGGAAGTAATTAGTTGTCTGGGAGGAGATAAATGACAAGGAAACACCAAGAGGAATTCATAGCTGCTACCACTGTTACCATATGTTAAAAAATGATCCTAGGTACGACTGGGTAGAAGTTTTGGCCATGAGGGTCCCCATCCTGCCTGAATTTATTTCCTTGGTCCACCTTACTCCTATCCAGAGTGAGACCACTGGCCAGACACACATATCCCCCTCCCCAATGCCATTGGTGATTTTAAGAATTTAGGAATTCATCCTTTGGCCATTACTTAAAAACCCCTTTAGAAGGGAGTTTGAAAGCACTTCTTTTATTTTCAGATAAGAACTCTGAAGGCATAGAAGATGTCATAACTACCACTGAATAACACAGACTAGAAGAGCTGAGACTAAAAGCCATGGTCTTTGATTCTCAGTCTTATTCTGTTACATAAACATACACAGGCACGCACGCACACACACCCCTTGGCCATGTTTCCCTTTCAGGATTTGTTATAATTGAAAAAGAATTGGGTTAGTACAGTTGTTCTGTGGATGTTAGTGCTTCTATACATTCAAAAATAAAACCAGTATGACCGTAAGCGACTTGGAAGCTACTTAACCCCTCCAAAAAATCCACATTTGTTTATCACAGTTTTACAGTGGTATTTTATTCTGGCTGATGAAAAATTCACTCTGGCTGCATAGATGAAAGGTCTTAATAAATGACTTCAGAGGAACAAGCATTGTTTATTGGCACAGGAGAAACAAAGTACCCAGAAGAGCCCAGAGAAGCCGGCATACTCAAAATAGCTCATCTTAGAAAAAAAAAATTTCTAAATCAGTCAACAGTATATATTGAGAACCCTTTGTGTATAAAGCATGAAACTAGGGGCAGGATAGGAAATTAGTCAAAATCATACCAGAGCCTGCTTTGAGAAGGAATGGGTTAATAAGACTGGATAAGACTGCTTCAATAACCAGTGTGCACATTATGGGCCCTTGGTCTTAAAACCTGTCTGATTGAGAGCCCTATTCATGACATAGGATTATACATTTTCTTAGCCTAAGTATGTTGACATTTTCTCCAGATACTTCTTCACACTTGTCTGAACCACTTCCTTTCTTCTGTGCCAATAAGAAATACTTGGGGCTGATTTCTCACATTTATGGGAAAGTGATGGGATCATATTTACCCTATCCACAATTTTATATATTTTGACCTTGTCCTGCCTCGACCTTCATCTTTTCAGGCTGAAGAATTATATTTTTTTTAGACTGTCTTTATATGGAAATCCCAACTATCCACTTCATGGCTGTAGTAGTCTTTGCTTGGACTGTTCACCATTTTCTCTTCCTTGAAATTGGATGACAAGATCTATACTTTATCTTCAAGATACTATATTGAACTACATGCAGGCTAGAATTTTCCCCAGAAAATGCCATATATACAACCCATATGTAGTCTTATAACCATGCTTTTAGTAACAGAAAGAAAACAAAAGTAATAAATCAAAAGTGAGATGATGATTAAAATGAATCCTATCTTTGTTTCAATTGAAAGACATCTATAAAAGATCCCCAAACATATCACAGAACATTTATTTTATTTGATCAATTGTGCAGTTTTCAGTGGGCATTTAAAACTTGCTTACCTTTTCAAAAGAATACCAGTAAATCAACTAGTCTGAGTGAGCAGATAAGCTACCTGATGCTCACTCAAGGGTCCACCAACATGCTTTATGAATACATCTCTACTAAGATTCTTTATGCTAGGGGACTGGCAGTTTATAAAACCCTGCATCAGAATCTTTCATTTAATTTTCTACTGAAATGCTTTGCTAGTGCCTGGAATATTTTGTTGTTGTTGAGTTGTTTCAGTCATGTTCTACTGTATGACTTCATTTGGTGTTTTCTTGGCAAAGATACTGAAGTGGTTTGCCATTTCCTTCTCCAGCTCATTTTAGAAATGAGGAAACTGAGGCAAATAGGATTAAGTGACTTGTCCAGGGTTATATAGCTAGTAAGTGTCTGAGGCTGAATTTGAACTCAGGAAGATAAATCTCCCTGATACCAAGCCCAGTGCTCTATCCACGTGCCACCTAGCTGCCCCTGCCTGGAATATAGAAAATTCTTAATAAGTGCTTGTTGACTGATTAATTAAATGATTATGGCATTTAAATTACCCTGGGTTCAGGCATGATAGTGAAAATATCACTACCTCAAGACTCAGTTGTTCAATTGGACTTTCTAAAGTGCTAAACTGACCATGTTTCTCTACTCCCCATTTGATAAACTCTTGGGGCTCCCTATTACCTCTAAGATCGAATAATCCCCTCTTAACCTGGCCCCATCCCATCTTTCCAGTTTTGTTATACCTTATTCCTCTCCATGCTCTACAATCCTTGTTGTTCTTCACATATGACACTCCATCTCCTGACTACATATTTTCATTGTCTCCCTTGTGTAATGCTTTCCCTCCTCATCTCTGTCTCCTGGCTTCCCTGACTTCAAGTCCCAGAAAAAATAGATCCTTCTGCAAGAAGGATCTTTCTCAGCCCCCCATGGTGCTAGTGCCTCCCTTCTATTGAATATCTTCAATTTATTATATTTATGTCATGTTTATATTTGGTTCTTTACATGTTGTCTTTCCCCGTTAGACTATGAGAGCAGGGACCGTTTGGGCGAATTTTTGTTTTGTTTGGTTTTGCCTTTCTTTGTATCCCTAGCATATATCTGTTTAGTCCAGTGCTTGATGCATAGTAGGTGCTTAATAAATTCTTGTTGACTTGACTTGCTCTTGTAGGTTCTACTAACTCAGTTAAAAAAAAACAAAACTTCAGGGAAGGACCTGGTAATGGATTATATGTTGCCTACAAACTAGCCAAAGTATCTTCAGAGATCTTATCACCAGATTGATCCCAGGATAATGAATTTTTCAAACTCATGATTGTTTAATAAGGTATAACAAGGTTGCATTTTGCATTTGTGGAGGAAGTACCCACACGGATAGAATCTCAGGTCCTTAACATAGTGGAACGTAAAGCCAACCTCCCTCCTCACGAGCTTGGGACCCCACAGACACACAGACACACACGTACAGACACAGACACACACACACGCACGCACACATGTACTGGTCCCAGCACTGATCCATAGAAGACATCACTGTTACATGCTTCCATCTAGGGAACTATCCATTTGTCCCTATCCTTTATCTCTTCTCTTTAAACCAGTTCATTATCTATGATAAAATGTCTTTCTCACCCCTACATGTGACAGCAGCTTACTGTTTTGAAATTAATCTGTTGTGGAACCTTGTCAAAGGTTTTTTGAATGTCTTGACCAAGTTTTGACCACTCACTCCCCCTCACTCCCCCCCACCTTGAAAACATATTTGTTTATTCTCCTCCACAACTACTCTTAGTGGATTAATGAGTCACAACCACTCCTTGCATAAACAGCTTTGCTTTTTCTCTAATAGTTTAAGCTTGTTTAGTGATCATTAGTTTGTCCAAAGAAGAAGTGAAACTTATCCCTTATTTATTTCTGGATAGCTTTTTCTTGTGGATAGGGTCATGATAGCAATCTGACAGTCATTTATAGGGACAGTTTATTCATTCATACCCAAATTTCCACTAATTAACCCTTAAGTGCTTGCAGAACTCTTGGCTGGGTGCCATTTAGACATAGTTATTTGCATGTAGTTTGAAACTTAGGCTTTAATGAATTCAGCACTACCTTTTATTTGGACAAACATTTGTTACTGAAGGCAGGGATTATCTTCTGCCTTTCTCCATATCCTCAGCACTTAGTATGGTACTGGTATGTAGTAAGTGCTTAATAAATGCTTAATGGCTGATTTGAGCAAGTATTTCTAACATGATTAAGAGGCAGCATGACATTATGAATAGAGCTGGCCTCGATGTCAGGAAGACCTTGGTTCAAGCCCAGCCTCTGACCCATATTGTCTATGTAACCACAGGCAAGTTAGGTTCCCCCACAGTGCAGTAGGTGACTCTAACTGAATTGGTAGAGAAAATGTCCTAACCCAGGAATTCCGTATACAAAAGTAATCACAGTTCCAGTTCCTATTTCCTTCTTCAAAAGATAATTTCGATATGAAAATTTTCTTTGCTTCTTCCTCAAGTAAAGACTACAGTGAGTCTTTAGTATTTACTGTCACTAGACTGGTAGCCCAGGAAATTCAGTAGACAGTATATTTGGGAAAGTCTCATGTAAGAACCACATACAAAGTTAAGAAGTAAGGCTTGGACGATAAGTGGATTCAGAATTGACTGAACAATTTGATCTAAAAAAATCCTGTAGAGGAGTCATTGACTTCATCATGATGGTGACTGAAGAAAGTTCTCATGCATGTGGGCATACAGATTCCTAACATTTAATGGAGAGATTTGGCCAGGGGAGATGGAGAATTCAAGCTAGGCAGAAGAGGATCATCCCCTGTATTTTGTCTTTTGATAGCAAGCGTCCAAATGAAAGGCAGTTCAGTAATCCCTTAGCCACCTTATGCTATGAAACTGGTCACAAAATTTGAAACTTCACATTGGCAGTCACTGAAACACATCAAATACTTCTTATCATGCAGACAGAGATACCATGATACAGAGTTTTAGAGGTAATGTATGGGAAGTAGAAAGGAAAGTCAGTATTAAAATTTTAAATTACCTGGATAGTCAAGAGGAGCTGACACGTAAGAGTTGGGTGTGATGGACTATGTGATTCTGTGTGTATGTGTTTGTGTTTTAAGAGAAATTATTTACAGTGAAGAAGAAAAAGTATTAACCTTTTGCTATCATAATGATTGTGCTTGTGCTCTCATATTTCCACAGCATTAGGTGTTCACATAAATAGGTTGTCCTAAGCATATCATAAAGAAGTTAGAAAATATAGAAGCTAACTGCTATAAAGAAAACACTGAGATGCTGTAAGAAAGTGAAGTTTTTTAAGAGAAAAGATAATTTATTATAATATTATAGAATATAGCTAATTAAGTTATTTGTTTTCATGCATATACTTCATTTTTAAGTTCTTTTTTATTTTTATTTTTATTTTTTTAGTTTTCAACATTCACTTTTATAAGATTTTGAGTTCTAGATTTTTCCCCTCTCTCTCCTCCCCCCTCCCCAAGGTGGCATGCAATCTGATGGAGGCTATACATGTACAATCCTATTAAACATATTTCCATATTAGTCATGTTGTAAAGAAGAATCAGAACCAAAGGGAAAAACCACAAGAAAGAAAAAGAGCAAATAGTATGCTTTGATCTGCATTCAGACTCCATAGTTCTTTCTCTGGATGTCAATAACATTTTCCATCTTTAGTCCTTTAGAATTGCATAAATCATTACATTGTTGAGAAGAGCAAAGTCTATCAAAGTTGGTCATCTCACAGTGTTTCTGTTATTGTATACAACGTTCTCCTGGTTCTGCTCACTTCACCAGCATCAGTTCATAATGCATATACTTTAATGGATCTACAATCTCATCTATGTGTGTTTTCCTTCCATCATTACAGATAAAAACCTGTACATGCCCCCTCATCTTGTGTGACCCTTGTCCCTATTATATCATGGCTCCTCAAGAAAGACTTTCTAGATTTTTTTAAAAAATACCTACTATGTGCTAGGCACTGTGTTAAATTAAGGATACAAAGCAAGGCAAAAGACACCCTGTCCTCAAGTAGCTTGTAGTCTAGTGGGGGAGACAACATGAAAATAACTATGTACAAACAAGCAACATACAGGATAAACAGTGCAGAACTTAGGATGTCCATCTGTGATCTCTCACTTTTGCTTCATGATCTGCCCACCTCCTTTTTCTATTATTTATTTCCTCTGCTATCCCATGTGCATTAAGTTTTGCTGATAGATTGTCATTGGAAATGTGTTGAAACCTATTTGTGTTTCCCATGAGTCCGTCTCGGTCTCTGTCTCTCACTGCCCCCCCCGCCCCCCCACTTTGGAACATCCATAACATCAATTCTTCAGGGACTGTAGTGATTTAAGATTTGTAATCAATCATACAGCAGGAGAACATTTGTATTAAAAAGAGAGGGTTTCTCTCCTGGAGATCAAGCACTTCATAGTTTCCCAAATGCGTTCCAATTCACTTTCTTTCTCCTATTCAATCCTGGGCACAACTCTGCCCTCCTGGAACATCTGTCTCAGATATCATGTGCTGATTTGCTATCTCAATAGATTGATCATCTGTGTGTTATAAATTTTGTCATATGTATCTTTGTATCTCACCCTGTGCCTAACATAGTAGGTACTTAATGGTTGTTAAATGAATGAATGAGTCAGTACTAATCCAGATGCCTCAATAATAGGGATAGAGACCATTTTCTCTTTCTTTGATCTCTTTTGGGTCCTTTCATGGCTGAAATGGCTAAATGGCTGAATAAATTATGATAAATGAATGTGATACAGTACTATTGTGCTATAAAAAATGTGGAAATAGATGCTTTCAAAAAGACATGAAAAGACTTATATGAACTGATGTAGAGTGAAATGAGCAGAAACAAAACATTTTATATTATAACATCAGTATTATAAAATGAATAATTTTGAGCATTCTTATAAAATGATGAAGAATGAAATGAGTCAGAACAATTTATACTGTGTTATGGAAATGCTTGTTTTGTTCCATCAATTAAAATAAAATTTAAAAATAAAAGTAAAAAAAAACAGTTATAACAACACTATAAAAACAAACAAATTTGAAAACTTTAAGAACTATAATCATTATAATGACTATTTATGATTCCAGAGGACAAATGGTGGAAAATGCTATCTATTACAGAGAGGTGATAGATTTAGGGTACAGAATGATACATATACATTTTGTAGACAGCTATTTAGGGAATTCGTTTTGCTTGACTATGCATATTTGTTATAAGAAATTTGTTTCCTTTTCTTTTTCCCCAATAAGGGTGGTGTGAGATGGGAGAGAAAATTGATTTCTGTTCATTTTTTTTTTTAAATAGAGAGGTGGGAATGGGACTACAGATGTGAAATGTTGCATGCAGTTTCAGATGAGATCACTGTATAATTAGTTTTACTTAACTGATTTTAAGAGACCTCTTACAAAGTGGAATTAATCTGTCAGTGTTTGTAATATTAAAACAAAACACTTAACACATCAATAAACCTTAAAAATAAGGAAGAAGAAAAAAAAACATTAGAGATAGGGACTGGATCCCTCATTTCATTAGTAAAGGGAACTCCCAGGTAAGGAAACTTCCTCTACAAATGCAGGTCTGTACTTTCTGTGCAATTTATGATCTTATGACTGCCTAGCCTATATGACTGTTATCCATGTTCCATTTCCTCTCCCCCATCCCATAAATTCTCTGTAAGGAGTTGCCAAGGACCTTGAGAGGTGAAGTAATACACCCAGGACACACAGCCAGTATACGTTAGTCAAGATTTGAACCCAGGTCATTGGCTCTGAGGCCAACTTCTACTATATACACTCTCATGATAATATATATACATATAATATATATATATATATATATTAGAATCCTCCATATGAAAAAGTTATACTCATGAGATGAACCTGCCTCTTTTTAGCAATCTCCGAAAGATTTTAAATCTACTGTTCGCTATGTCTAACTTATTAGCTTTTTCTTTCTTTCTCTCCAGTATGAGTTTCTGCCAGTAGTTTTTTTAAATCTAAACTGCAGCACAAGGCCCAATACATTAGCCAGAGTGCTGAGCATGTTGCTATGGTGTCAAAAATATTTAGTTTTGCAAGCAAAGTGTTTTTTTAAATAAAAAATACTTTGATTTGATTTATGTTTGCAAAATGATTTCAACAAAGCAAACTTAAGGAACAGGATTAAGCATTTCATGAAGACAGTGGGTGTAAAATGTTGATCTGCATCGTGGTGACTCTAGAGGCAAAGCATTCAATTAAAAGGAGTATGAAGGGGAAAGGTCACATACTTCCCAAATGGAATGCCTTCAAAGACAAACTGTATTGTGCAGAAATAAGAAGGAACAAGAAAATGGAAACCTAGTTCATCTGTTTGATTACCATTTTCATATATGGGTGTCTCTGAGGAGAAGCAGCCATGGTTTTTAGTGAGGAGGAAACACAATCTCCTGGAGGCAAAAGGTGTGGATTTGATTCCTGGCTCTGTTACTTACTACCTGGGTGACTTTAGGCAAGACATTTAATCCCAGTGGGCTCCAGTCTCCTCATCTTTATAAAATGAGGGAATTGAACTGTATGCTTTCTGAAGTCCTATCCAATGTCTAAATAGAAAATCCTATGAAGCCATGACTATGGCCTCTCTTATGTGAAGGGTGAGTTCTTCTGTTTTATACTGTCTCTACCCCCACCAAAAAATGAAAGAGAATGAATGATACTTGTCTTGGTATTTTCTTTAAGGGTGAAAACTAACATCTTGAAGTATAAACCATAGCTCCATTTGACCTTTCCCAGCTTTATCTCCTAGCAAATCAGTGCTGTTTTCCCACAGCACTCTCCTTCATGTAACTGCCACGATAGGTCAAACTGAACTGCTCAGGTCTTCAAATGCATCGTGACTTTTCAGCTCCTATTCCATTGCTGCAGCTGTTCTCTGTGTCCAGAATGTCCTTCCCTTGGCCCTTTGTCCCACCTCATTTTCACCTGTTGAAATTATATCCATCCCAACTCAAATATCACATGTCCTGTGACATCTTCCCTAATGGGAGACAGTACACCACAATGGAAAGAGTGCTGGATTTGCACTCAGAGGACCTGGGTTCAGATCTCACCTCTTTTTTTTTTATGACCCATTTATTCTTAGAAATATCATTTAATCTCTCTGTGCCTCATTTCCCCACCTTTAAAATGAAGGGGTTGAAATACATGGTCTCTGTGATCCTTTATAGCTCTAAATCTTGGATCCTATGATTTCTCCCCTCTCCCTGCATCTTGAAGTGATCTCTCTTCTGAAAGCTCATTGCATTTTGTAGTATAGAGGAAAGAGCCCCAGGTTTGGAGGCAGAAAACATGGTATCAACTCTGGTATTTACTAATTATATGACCTCAGATAAATCACTTAAAGTCTCTAAATCTTTCTAATCTATAAAATTAGAATAATAATACTTGAATGCCTCATAAGGTAGTTGTGAGGATCAAATGAGATTGTATAAAATGATATATAAACATAAGCTATAACTATTTTCACTTTTCTTGTGGCACTCACTTCATTCTATGTATTTGTGTATATCTCTTATCTCTCTTGTTAGGGTGTAAATTCTCAAATGGCAAAGATTAATTTCCCTTTGCATCTCTCCCAAATGATTAGCACAAGGCCTTGGACCTAGTACTCACTAAATCAATATTTCCCCTGGGTTCTTTCAAGTTTCAGATAAAATCTCACCTTCTACAAGGAGCCATTCCCAATCCCCCTTAATGCTAGCCCTTTCCCTATTGATTATTTGGGATTTTTAAGGTTAACAGGAATTGTTAATTCCTGTTGATTATTTCCATTTGATCCTATATATAGCTTGTTTATATTTGGTTGTGTGCATGTTGTTTCCCCTAATAGACTGTGATCTCCTTGAAAGAGGGGACTGTCTTTTACCTCTTTTTGTATCCCCAGAACTTAGCATAGTGCCTAGTTATCCTAGCACATAGTAGGTGCTTGATCAATGTTTATTGACTGATAGAAGCTTGGGAACCACCTAGGTTTAATAGGTTTTTAATAAAAGCTTGTTGACTTGTGTTTTGAATTGACAGTCTGGTTTTCCTAAGCTATTTTCACAAGTACTATAAACATAATCATTGAATGATTTCATTAGTTTTGTTAAGGAAAACAACTTGAAATCCTAAGACTGTGGGTATCCTGCTGATGGCTTTGTCAACTCTTAAGATGTATCATATTTATTACCTTGATAGAATGCTTGAAAGAATGTGTAGACCTCTTGCTTAGACTGCCCTTTACCTGATGGTTCTAATATTGATATCTTATACCTGCACCCTATAATTGAATTCCTTTTTCAGGGTTATGTTTAAAAAAATGAAACCCAAAGAGATGATCTTGTATTTTGTCAAATTCTCTCTCAGAGAAGGTTTGTAAATTGTTTGGGAATATTAAACCATTTTCTTCCCAAGACAAATTGTGTGCCCTATATAGATTCCCACCACCCCTCCCAAGGGAGGCAGAGTGAATACTGGAAATAGTTAAGAATTCAGTGTAGGATGACCTGGGTTCAAATCCTACCTCTGCTTCTTACTACCTGTGTGACATTAGGCAAATCATTTAACCTCACTGGACTTCAATTTCTTCATCAGTGAAATTAGAGGTTGAGATTAGATGGCTTCTGGGGTGCCATGCAACCCCAGATATATAATCCTATGAACTTAGTCAGACGCAAGCCTGCTTAGAGCCCCAGTAACAACTAACCCTTGGCTCATTGAAGAAATTCATTTCAGAGTATACCTGTAGTTAGAGAAAGCCTTCAGCTAAGAAGGTATCTCCCATTTCTTGTCAGAGTCTTTCTTGGATTTCTGGGACTGACCCTGGAAAGGAATGACATCATGGTGTATACACAAAAAGAGGAAAAATGGGTACAGCAGGTGGGGCAGGGGAAGGCTTATTAACTGCCAATGCTCTGTAACTATATTTTTAATATTATCCTAATTGCTTTATTATTATCATTTAAAACTATCAAAATCCACAGATACCAAGCAATCAGCATAAACCTAGTAGTGAGAGTACAATTTTGTATCTAAGGACTTTGTTTAATCTTTTTCAACCTCGTTAAGGATTCTTGCTTTATTTTTTAATTTACAGAAATATCCAGTGATCTTTAAGCATATTTTTGGCCAAGGACTAGCACTTTTTAATAGGCGAATGAATGCATTCAGTGTTAGAGATTCAATTCTAGCTCTTTCCCATTAGTCAATTGACACCAAATAAGACTTTTTGCCAACTTAGTACTTTCCCCACTTGGCTAATACTCCCATCATTTTTAGCCCTTACACATAACAACTACTTAGAATATCTGTAAAGACTGCTTGCTTATGAAAATGTGAAAACAATCAACGAACAGATATTTGAAGTGATTATTTATAAGCTAAGGATCGTAGCTTAGTGCCTTATATATAATAATGTCTGTAAGGAAATTAAAATTAAAAATAAATACAGTTGAGTATAAATAGATAAGCACTGAAATTCTAGTCTTATCATGAATACCTGGCTAAACAGGGTTCAGAGAATAATACTAAACTGTTATTTTATTATTTTATTCTGCCTTTTTTCCCCTTTCAGTCTCAAGGTTTACAATTTTCTTCACAACACTAAAGGACAAAGGTACCTGAGAACATAAAATTTATTCCTAAGCTTACCTTTGCTGAACCATCCCCCTTTTCTCTTTCTGCCTAGCATTGGCCCTCCCTTAAGTGCTCCTACCCTTCAATGCACTTCATATTCCCCAAATCAATTCAAATATCAATAGAAAGGAATCATTACAGAAAGGGGAAAAAAAATTCTTCTAGGTATCCCATAATAATCTAACTTGTCATTCTGTAGAACGTAGACTGTCAATGATGGCTGAACTAAGAACTTTCTCTAAGCCGTAACTCAAGAAAGGGGTTGGATCAGTGACGGGTTTACAGGAGAGTATGGCTTTAAATAGTTGAGGTCACTATCAGAAGAATTCCCATTAATACCATTGAAAATTGAGGGCAAGCCAAACTATCGTCCCGTCTAGTTTACCAGCGTGGAACTATTTTTCTGATTGTGCATTTGGTTTTCAGACAGGTCCCAAGAAATATTGGCTTCCAACTGATTGACACTGCAGTCTTCTTTATGACAAAGCTTTGTTTATAAGCCTCAATTCGTTTGACAGATTTACGAGTATCTGTGGAGTTTTAAAAAAAGATTGCCTAATAGGCATTAAGTGAGACACATAGAACTTTGTAAATATTTTAGCTGGAATTGGGGATTTTGGAAATTTCTGAGCCAAATATTGCATTAAATCTGAAGACAGTGGCAAACTGATTAGCAGAGGCTTCCAGCTTTCCACTTTTGCCAGTGGTTCCCATAGCCAGTTCTGGAGTATCAGGGGGGACTATATCTAGCAGTTTAGAGTCTGCATTTTTAAAATAACTTTCCAACCTCTTTTTTCCCTACTATTTTTTCTCTCTTTCTTTCTCTTTTTTATTCTCTTTCACTCTCTCCTCTTTTATTTTTCTTTCTTTTTTTCTTTCCTTCTCTTTTATTTTCCTTCCTCTCCTCTTTTATTTTCTTTCATTCTCTCCTTCTTTCCCTTCCCTCCTCCCTCCCTTTCCTCCCTCACTCTTTTTGTTCATGCTTTCTTTGTTTTTCTCTGTAAACGCCTTCTTCCTCTCCCTTTCCCTCCTCCCTCTCCTTACTCTTTTGTTCTGCCTTTTTTCCTTCCTTTCCCCATTCCTTTTCTCTCCTTTTTCCATTCCTCTCTCCTTGTCATTTTCCTTCCCTTCCTCATTCCCTCTTTATCTCTTTCCCTCTCTCCCTTTCTTCATCTCCCCACTCTTTTTATTTTTCTTTCCTCTCTTCATGGTTTTCCCTCCTTTTACTCCCTCCCCATCTCCATCTTTCTCCCACACTCCCTTCTTCACCCTCCCCCTTCTCACCTACCTCTCTTCTACCTTTCACCCTTCCCTTTTCTTTACTCCCCTTCTCCCTTTCCCTCTTCTCCATTCTTCCCTTCCCCTTTTCCATTTCTTTTTCCCCCTTTGCCTTTTTTTCTTTCTTCCTTTCCCATCATTCCCTGTTCTATATCTCTCAAAGAACTATTTTGAAAGTAGAAAATCACAGTTAAATGTGACTAAATAATAGAAGCAGAAATGAGAACGTGAACCAAGAGGTCAGGGAGGCAGCAGAAAGTTTGCAGCTGTCCTGGGTTGAGTAATGTGAAAACAGGTTGCTTTTGCTAAAGTAATTGAATATTTTTAATCACTGACTTTTCTGTAGTCAGCTGCTATTGAGTCAGTAGTGAAATGGGCAAAAGACCTATGTTGATTCTACAACTTAAGATTCTTTATCTCGAGATTAAATTTTCCTATCATATCTTGAAGGATCGGAGATGCAGAACTTTAGAAAAGCATCACTTAGGCTTAGTTCAACCAACCAACAAGCATGTATTTTGTGTTTACTATGTGTCAGGTACTGTGCTAAGTGCAACAAAAGCCAAACAACAAAACCAGTACCTGCCCTCCAGGAGATTACATATTAATGGGGGAGAGAATGAATAAGCAAATAGGTCTATACAAAACATATGCAGAGTAGTTGGGAAAACTCAAATTGGTGGTTGGGGATAGAGAAAGGACTGGAAAGGCCCAATGTAAAAGGGTGTTTGAGCTGAGCCTTGAAGAAAGGCAGAGATGTCAAAAAGGGAGAATATTCTAGGCACAGAGGACAGACAGTACAAAGATATAGATATAAAAGATGGAGTGTCAGGTATAGCTTATTTTCTGCATTTGATTTTAAAAGCTACCATTTCATTGCATGGGACCTCATTGAAGTGTTACACATTCTATATGCTAGCTACTTCAATTTCAAGGACCATATCTTTATTATGATAATATAATCTTATAATAAGCATATAATCCAAGACTATGCATAAGTGAGTACAGGGCCAGATCTAGACTAAGCTATAAAGTAACTAAAACTTTTCTTCAGAATTCCTGTTCCTTTTCATGACCTTCTCCCCCTCCTTGAGTGTCCACCCTTCCACAAAAACTATTCATTCAGACTTTGAGGTTGAGCTGTAGCTCTTTTGCAATACTAGATTCATCCTAAACAAGACTTTTACCAAATCAGCACCAGTTTAGGCTACATACCCACATGTCAGACTAGACCTTTCTTGAATCCCTTTCTCCACCCTAATCAAAACTAAATTCCCTATATTAGTTGCCTTGAGGGTCTATATTCTTCTAACTAATTTTGTTAATCCTAAAAAGTTTATAGATGCTTCTCCATTAATGTGCTACCCTTCTAGAGTAACATATTATCTTTTTAACAGGAATCTTCAGAAGCCAGTGCTTTCATCTAAAGGAATATCTCTAATAAGGGGTATTTTAGTCCCTGGAGAAGCTAGTGGAGGAGAAAGTAGATAGGCCTCTCATAACCCTTTAAAGTATCCCACATAGGCAGCTACTTACTCTACCTACCAATGAGGTTGAACCTAATGTAGATAGGTCCTTACTAAATATTATTCAAATACTGATGTCTCCCAGACCAAGGCTCAGCATGAGTATAATCAGCAGAGTGGAAATTCTGACTCAGATGCGTTGTTTGATAGGGGGAACTGTTGAATAGCCCTGTAGACAATTTCGTGCAAAGGTTGGAGTCGGTGGCCCTTCCTGGCAAGTCTTTCCAAAGCCTTAAAGCATGTTGGCATGTCTTCACTTGGCCCTGTCACTTCTGCTTAAATTTTTTCACAGAAAATGCCCGTGATCATGGGACACTAAGGTGAATGTGATCTTGTGGAGCCTCCCTCTGTGGAGTGAATGAGCGTCATGGGATTCCCCTGAGCTCAAACCTTCATGGTGGGTTGGTTTTTGCAGAACATTTCTCTAGGGGAAAGGAGTGTCTGCTTTGGGATTTGTGCTTCTTGCCTCCTTCCAAACCAAATTTCCCTGCAAAATTTCAAGACAAAATACCAAGTAATGGTGTTGTTGGGACAAGGTTTTCATGAAATAGTTGATATAGAAGAGACCTCTAAAAAGCCATTTCACCTCTCCCCTGCTTCCAAATGAGCACACACCTAAAATATCAAAGGCAAATGAAAGGAGATCTAACCTGAAAGACATCAAGAGAAAAAGATTCCAAGAGCCTCCTTCATCCACCTCTTAGAGCATTGTTCTCTGGATAGATAAATTCTTTGTCTAAATTCAAGTCATACTCCAACTAAATTCCATTTCTTTTTGGTCTACCTTCATGAAATCCATAGATCACCCTTTGCTATTTTCTTCCTCAGGATAAACAATACCACTTCATTTAGTCTTTCTTCATAGGTCTTATTTTCCATAGATGGATGATTTAGTAGAAAGAGTGTTGGTTTTTGAGTCAGAAGACATGGATTCAAAATCTAGCTATGCTTCTTATTACCTGTGTGACTACAGGAAAATCACTTCATTTACCTCAATTTCCTCTTCTGTAAAATAGGATTGAAACTGATATTCAAGGTATAATAATCAGGCAGCTAGGTAGATAGAGCATTGGGCCTGGAGTCAGGAAAACTGGAGTTCAAATCTGACCTCAGGCACTAGCTATGTAACCCCTATCTGCCTCCATTTCTTCAGCTTTAAAATGAGGATAATAATAGCATCTACCCCTCAGTGTTGTTGTGAGGATCAAATGAGATAACATTTGTATAGCACTTATCATGATTTCTGCGGCATAGTAGGCACTTAAGAAATGCTTATTCCCTTCCCTTCCCCTTCCCCTTTTGATACAAGTTAATGCTGGAGTTAATACCTAAGAGAGATCCAGGTAGAGTAGTACCAGAGATTCAAGAAGGGAGATATCACTTAAGACTTCATGGGAAGCGTAATATCAGAACTGAATTTTGAAGGCAGTAAAGAGAGAAAGAATGATATAGTGAAAAGAGTAGGACATTTGGAATCAGAAGACCCAGGTTCGAATATTAAGTAGCTAAGCTACTTAGTGCTTTTGTTTCCTTGGGCAAATTACTTAATATCGGTGGGCCTCAGTTTTCTGTTCTATATAATGAGGATTTTGGACTAGTTACTATCTTAGAGCCTTTCCAATTCTTAAGTCTAGGAGCTTATGATTTCATACAGGAGAGGTAACTCAATTATTTTATTTTATTTTATTGACCGGCTGACTTCCAACTCCAAATCTAGGAACCTATGATTTCAACCAGCTGAAGCATGAGAAAACATTGCAGAACATGAAGATAAGAAGATACAAAAGCAGGAAAACACACAAAAAAAGGCAGGATAAAATCAGGGAATCATGAGTAGTCTGTTTTGCTTGCAACATACAGTATATGAAATGGAAATCATGCCATACAGGGTTGATGGAAGGAAAAGAAATGTTTATCCTGGAGAAGAGATGTAGCAGAGGATATGATAGTTGTTTTCAAGTGTCTGAAAGGGCCCCTCAGGTAGAAGAAAGGCAAGACTTGTTCTGTTTGACCTCAGAGGAGAAAATTTAAGTCCGTTTCCTTTTGTCCTTCCTTATAAGAGTTTCAAGAAAGTAGATGGTGGCTTTATATCTGAACCTTCCTCACTGTTGGAGCTGTGTGTAGGCAGAATGAGCTGCCTCAGAAGGTTATGAGTTCCCCGTCTTTGGAGATCCTCCAGTAGAGGCCTGTCAGGGAAATTCTAGAGAAGACTTCCATTCAGATAGGAGTTGGACCTGTTGAGGTCCATTCCAACTCTTAAATTGTGTCTCATAGGTAGGCAATACCATATAACCCAAGAGACTAATATCTGCTTCTAGAGGCCCTACTGTATTTAGGTTTGAATCTACCTTTCCCCAAGTCTTCAAAATGACTGTCGGCTCCAGAATTAGATTGTGTTTGACTTGCAAGAGAGTGTTCCCTCTGCCCTCACTTGTCCCAAAGTCTCAGGAACTATACTATAGCAGTAATACCTGAGATAAAGTGGCAGAACTCACAGCCACTTTGAGACTTTCCTTACCCCCTTCATTTGCCATCTAAGAGAGCTTTGAATATCTCAGAGCAAAGGGAAAAAAAATAGAGAATCATTTTGCTTCAATAATTCAGATCCTTCCTAGAAGACAAAACCTGATTAACAAGAGCCAGAAAAGAGTGGCATCTTTATCATAGATCTTAATACTGCTAAATTAGCTATGTTTCATCTATATCTATATTTTCCTTTCTCTCTGTCTCTCTCATCTATTTCTTTGTATCTCCATATTCTCTGTATCTCTACATGTCAAAGCTAAACTCTAGAAACCTATCAGTTTCCCAATTTCCTTATTTGTAATATCTGCCAGTATTTACTGGATGATTTGTTTACTTAACAAATAAATGGTTTATGGAGGCTGCTAGTAATCTTTAATGTCTGTTAGCACTTCAAAAGGATGTTTACTTTTTTAAACCCCTCTGTTTGCAGGTTGTGTTAGTATACCCTGTGACCTTATGCTCTTCTTCTACTCATGGTGGGGGCCCTGCTCTTAGCTTGGTAATACCCCCTGTTGGCTGCTCCCTGCTACCACCTCTCCTCTTTGAATTTGTATTCTTTCATCTGACTGAGTCAGCAGTAAAAGAGTACCCCAGACACTCAAGTAATGGGCCTTTAAAGTTCTTCTCTTTGACTTCAGTTCTCTGAATGACCATGTCTCTTTCTAATTTGGCTTTGTCTTTGTCTTATGTCCTAAAGACAACACTATTCTTCTTTTCAGTAATTTAGCCCTTACTTTGGGCTTTGATAAACTCTTTACTACACAAGAAAGACATAGGAAATTGAAATTACAAACAAGGAAAAAATCAAAAAGTTTCATTATGCTTATCAGTTATTAATCCTGGTTCTACATACAAATATATCAAGAACTAGGACCTAATCCAGTTGGTCCCCGTTAGTGCGAACAATGAATCCTGTGAAATGGTCACATTATTTGAATTCCTACTATTCAAAGATATGATTATGTGTAAAACCTAGAAATTGATTTTGGCTTAATTGTAATATGCAGTGTGAATTCAAATAATATAATTACTTTGTGAGATTTATTATTCACACTATTCAGGGCCTAGCTATCCTTTTCAGTTCCTCCCTCTCTTGCCTTAGTGAGTTCTTTCTTTCAGGTTTTGGTCCTTAAGAGTTAGCTGGCCAGATTTTGACAAGGCTGAATTTTAGGTAAAACTCTGTGTTTCTAGTTTACATAAATTTGGTTTGGCAAAGGCTATGAGATATGTCACCTATGTCTGAATTTATTTCCCCAGCCCTTAACTCCAAGTTTGGGAGCTTCAGATTTATAGCAGGCATCACCCTTTCTATGCAAACTCCTTGTTGACCTCTATCTGAATCTTTCTCCTAGATAATAAGTTTTCAATGAATTTACAGATGTTTTCAGAAAAAAACTCATAAGATTCATAGGATCATATATTCAGACTTAGAAGAATTTTGGTATCCAGCATCCCCCATTTTATAGATAAGGACCTGAAGCACAAAGAGAATTAGTGACTTACCCAAAGTCATAAGGTAATAAGTAGCAGAACTGGTATTTAAATCTTTAAATCTGATGCCAATCCAGTGCCACAAAAAATCTACAGGCCTAAGGAATTCAGAGAAATACAGAAAGAATTATCTCAACTGATGAGAAGGGAAGTAAGCAGAGTAAGGAAAAAAAAAACATGCACAATGACAATAGCAATGTAAATGGAAGGAACAATAACCACAAAGCAAATGAAACTGAACATTGTGAAATTGTAATGACCAAGCTTGGCCCTGAAGAAGAGGTATGAAAAGACACCTGCCTTGGTTCCTTTGTCAGAGGCTGGGAGTCCACAGTTGTCAAATATTGCATTTAACGTTGGGCTTTTTCTGCATGTTTGTTCAATTTTTTACTTTGTTGTATGAGGGACAGTACTATGGGAAGACATAGGGGAAAGACAGATGAGGAGTAGAGGAAAAGTAAAAATAAAATAACTATATCAGTAAAGTACACAAAATTTTCAAAGATTTTTATACCGAACTATTTTCATCATTAAGGACAGTAGAGCCACCACTGGCGCTCAAAAAGGAGAAAAAAAAAACATGGAAAGCAACTGTATCAAGCTAAGTGAACACAAGGAGATTTGTATAGGAAATAACATGAATGTGAAGGCATTGATATAAAAGGTATTTGAAAGAAATGAAAATAATGAAGGTGGGGGTAGGGGGTAAATCTCACGCCTTAGTAATCCTGAAAAAAAAAGTAGCAGAAAACATCAACAGATATTTGTTGGTGTCTTCTTTTTCATCTGTATTCAGTTTTTATAGGCATCATCTGTACATACATGAGGGATATCCCCAGTGAGGCTATCAGGGAATGGACAGGCTTTCCTAAGTGATATTGCACAGTAAACCACACCTTTCCTATCAAGCTGTCAACAAGCGTTTATTAGGTACCTATGATATGTTTAGCACTGGAGATACAAAAACAAAAAAGGAATACTCTTTACCTTTAAGAAGCCTACATTCTATTGGGGGAATATGTGTATATGCATGTGTGCGTGTGTGTATATGTATATGTGTACATGTATATGTATGATATGTATATGCATGTATTTATATATGTATATCCACATATATACATGTGTATACATGCAGTTTGTAGCAGCTCACAAGAGTCACTTGTTAAATGTTCGGTGTGAGCATTTACACTTTGGAAATTAGCAACTGCTATAAATCAGGACTTAATTTATTGTTTGGTTGATTGTGTGGATTTAAAGTGATGGAAATTAATAATGCAGATTCATCTTAAAAGAATGTGTACTTTTTTTTTCAGAGGACTGGCTGTTGAGTATTTATCAACATACTGTTTTATATATACATATATATGTATGAGTATTTGTGTGTAGGTAAAGAGGTTTACATAACCATAGCTAGTCAGTTAGGTAGCATAGTAGATACAGCATTGGGCCTAGAGTCAGAGAGATCTGAGTTCAAATACTGCTTCAGACATTAATGAGCTTTGTGTCCCCAGGCAAGTCACTTAATCTCTGTCTGCCTCAGTTTCCTCAACTATAAAATGAAAATAATAATTTCATATATATGCACATATCCAATAAACATTTTTTCCAATCCAGTAAATATTTATTAAGCATCTACTATATGTCAGGTGCTAAGTGCTGGAAATACAATTAATAAAAAGAAAAACATTCCCTACTGTCAAGCAATTTAATGGGGCAGGGGAGACAGCACATAAAAGTAGTCAAGAAAGGGAGAGGGGAGAGACCAGAGAGTACATAGTATGGGGGCCTCTTGTCCATTGGAGTTAAAAGCAGGCAAGGCAGTAGATGCAAAGTAGAGTGAGCCAAAAACATCTAATCTCTGCCTCCTGTAAAGGAAGACATTGGGAAGAGTGTGATACTGTACTTTCCATTCCTCCAAAAATAGGAAGAGGAGGCTAAGATAGGTGGTGTCAGTCAAACTTGAATTAGCAGAGTGGTGATGAGATTAGAGGTGATGACACATATACATTTAAGTGTGTGTGTGTGTGTGTGTGTGTGTGTGTGTGAATAGGGTCAGGGACTGAATTAAAGGATATTCTCAAGGAAAATGTATGATCACAAAAGAAGATGGACTGATCATGTGATAGGAGCAAGGAATAAAAGATGGACTGCTTGAATGCCCTACTGATTATCTTCATAGTGTCAGGAGAAAATGAGGAAGACCCCAGCTCATTGAGTTAACCCCCCAATAGTGAACTTATTGTAACAAGAATCACATAGGAAAAGCATAAATAAATAAATTGCAATCTGAGTCATTGTAGGGAACATTCAGATTAATGAGGTCATACCTCCATTTGAGTAGTTCCATCACCAATCATGCTAGAAACACTTTACCACAACTTTCATTAAGCTTTAGAAACAAAATAATAAACATACACAGTGTATCACTTAACCAGTCTCAATAAATTATTTTTATGAGCTAATGGACACTAATGGTTTTGTTAAATATACCATTAGGTTAAAAAGAAAAGGTTAACTCAGTCTTATAATTTGTTGACTATTGATGGATTATTCATTGATGAAATATTCACATAAAACTGTTGGCTGAATGGGGATTAATAATATCCTTGCCTGCAAAAGTAATTAGCAAATTCTTTAATTCTCTCTGTGAAGTATCCTATTTTAAAAGGCATCTCAGAGATTTCTTGGCCTGGCTTTAGTGAATGTAGTTTGCCCTGGCCCTAAAAGCCTTCTTCCTTTTACTCAATCCACAGTTCCAGTAAGGGAATCTCGTTACTTCTCTACTCTCAGAAATTCTCCCAGTTAGATTCTGGAGGTTTCTGTGTATCCTTAGACTGGAAGAGAGCCTTCCTTGGGTCAGCATAGATATAATTTCCCATAAATTGTTCAGGACTTTTATGTCAAATTTGTCTCCTAGGGCTTGCAGACTTCATGGCCCTGATACAGGGAACATATGTGTAAATGATATGCAGAAATGATACTGCAGTCTCATTAGTTTCAACCACCCAATCTTTTCTAGAGGTAATTAATTAATGAACAAATATCAGCGGTTTGATTTCAACCACTTCTTGTTTTCTTTGTCCAACATCTGGTGGAAATTCTAAATAATTGTGAAGTGGATAAAGGGCTTAGGAACAGAAATAGAAGGCTGGGAGGAAAATGAGACAATCAGTGGCTGAACTATCAAGAGTTGATGGTAGATATCTTGCCTATTGTTTGAGCAAGTCACTTAACCTGTGTGTGCCTCAGTTTCCTCCTGTAAAATGGGAATAATAATATTCCCTACTTCCCTGGATTGTTGTGATGATAAAATGACATGCAAAGCCCTTTGCACATATTAAAGTGTTAAATAAATATTAGTTTTCATTATTGTGATGACAGTGATAATGATATTATGATGACAAGAATGACGATGTTTTTGACCTGGTCTGTAAGTGAATGAACAAATTGTGCTTCAGGTCAAATGATTATGGGTAATTAGAAGGTATAGACTTCTTCAAGACTTGAAAACATTCCTGATTTCACTAGCTTGGGTTCTTCTTCCAAAAATACAGATTGAAACATTAATTAGACTTTGTTTGACAACATATGCACAATTCATTATTAGATCATACTTGAAACCTTCCCATCTTGGTAAAATTGATAGAACTTATACTATTCTGGCAGGATCTTTCAGAGCTCACAATCACTTTAATGCTTCAGAATAGGACTTTATAGAAGGCAAATTATGTATAGACTGGGAATTCTCAAAGTTGTAGTGAATTTTTAAGCTATTGAAGCTTCAAAATTAACTAAGATACTAGAGAAATGCTGTGTATGTGCATGCATATCCATGCATGTACTTCAATGTGTATATACTCAGTAGACCTGTGATCCCACCGATGGTGACTGCTCATTTCACTGATGAAGACATGTCCACAAATTCTGATTTTGTATAGTCCTCATCCTTGTCTAATGTAACTTTTAAAACATATACCCAAGTAGCAGAAACCTTCCTCTAGTCACAGGTTCCCAAAGTGGGCAATGCCACCCCCTAGAGGGTGCTGGAACAATGGGGGGGGGGTGTTGAATAAAAAATAAGATGGCAGTGGAAGCATAAGGAAGGATAAGAAGATAAGAAAATTTTGAAAAACCATTCATATATGTTTCATCTGTTGTATAACACAGTTAAAGTTGTAGTGATTACATTATTTTCCAAATAAACACACAAAATGCAAGTTATAACTGATCAGCGGTCAAGGCCCCTGACAGGTCTTAACAAGAAAGTGTTGGCCGGCAAGGATGTAGTGCATTGTTGGGGAAATCCAGGATGTATCTGTAGGACTATGTGCATGTAATGACTTGTTTACAATATGATACTGCATCATCAAAATTTCAATGCAGGAAAAAACCCACAAATTTATAACAAATTATTAAATTCAAGATGCATAATTTTAAAATTATTTTTGAAATAATACAAATATCAAAAAAAGTTAAAGACAATAGATTTCCAGGTGGTTGCTAAATAATTTTTTAAAAGGGAGCAGCACCCCAAATAAATTTGAAAACCTCTGCTCTTGGTCTTTTAACATTTTATAGGTACTGAGACTGACCATCTCTTATCTTTGGTTCTTGTTACACTAACTTTCCTCTTTTTCTGCATTTGCTGTGAATGTGTGAATTCCTCAGGAGCTCTACTCTGTTTGTATCCTCATTGCTTACATGGTGATTTGTACATAGTATGTAATAAATACTTCATTCATTATGCGTAAATTGTTATTGATAATGTTCCCTTATGTGTTTTGTTTAAAAATACATATGCACACATAGCATTCTGCTTAACTTTAAAATGTATATGCAAGAATTCTGTATATTTTTATCATAAATTCCTTTTTTTTAAAATGAATTTTTGTCTACGTTGAAAAGGCAGAACTCTTGACAAATGAAAAATTGACTATAGTCTGGACCTCCCACAAGATTTACTGATGACCCAAGAGATTTCTTAGGGGAAATCCCTAAATAATTATCAATCTAAAATGTTCCGGGCCTTTGGAAGCAATAACATTGAGGTACTATTTCTAGAGCGTCTTTATACGTAGGTTTAAGGATAAATGTATCAATAACAACTTTTACGTATTTAGTCTTCTCTCCAAATATTTACCCTGACCTCGAATTCATTAATTTGTCACATAGCCCTAGTCTAAGGGCTAAATCTAAGTTATCTAAGTTATAAATTATATTCAGATAACTTTAGCTTAGGTAGAACCTTCTTATAATCATCTCATCCATTCCCTTGACTTGAGGTAGAATTTTTGTCTAAATCATTCCAGACAGAGAGGAGTGTCTAGATACACATAAATATCTCCTCCAGAAATAACTTTAGGCCCCCACTTTGTATTCCTCCCCTCCAGTCAGATATGAATTAGAATGTAAGCTCCTTGAGAGCAGGGGCTACTTACTTTTCTATTTGTATCCCTAATGCTTTGCACACAGTAAGCACTTAATAAATGCTTTAATCATTCATTCATTCATTCGTATAACTACTTGACCTGAATTGTGGGTAGTGTTCTCCTAATATATTAGACTGTAATAGGACATAGACCTAGGTTGGGACTATGTAAGAAGATCCTCTGTTGTGAGCTGAGCCTGACTCAAGCTACATGCTTGGTAGTGTAAGTTCGATACTAGAACAAAATGGGACAACAATAGTCTATTTAATAGTTAAAAGGAGGTTTACACAGGTAGCTATGTGGCACAACGGATAGAGCATTGGACCTGAAGTCAAAAAGACTTGAGAGGCAGCTAGGTGGTGCAGTGGATGGAGCACCGGCCCTGAAGTCAGGAGGACCTGAGTTCAAATCCGGCCTCAGACCAAACACTTGACACTACTAGCTGTGTAACCCTGGGCAAGTCACTTAATCCCAATTGCCTAACAAAAAAAAAAAAGAAGAAGAAGACTTGAGTCCAAATACTGCCTCCAACACTTAGCTATAGGACCCTTGGCAAGTCATTTAATCTCTGCTTGCCTCAGTTTCCACAACCATAAAGTGGGGATAATAATAGTACCTACCTTCTACATTGTGTGAATCAAAGGAAATTTTATTTGTAAAGCACTTGCCTGGTGTTTAAAATGCTTGCTTCCTTATTTCCTCAGGCAAAAGAATTAGGCCAGGCTCCATGGGGTTGGGCCTTAGGAAAAGCTAGGCCAGCCTACATAGCAAGGCCCCAGGAAATGTTGCTCCTAATAATTAGTCTGTCAGTCAACAAGCATTTTTGAGCACTTAACTATTTTCCAGGCCCTCGAATATCAAAATAAAAATTAAACAAACAAAAAAATCTAGTCCCTGCTCCCAAGGACCTCACATTCTAATAGGGTAGTAAACTTATAAATAATAAGCCACGTATAAAACCTAAGCAAAGAATATGAAGGTAATCTGAAAGAGGAAGGTATAGGAAAACCAGGAAATCACAGCTTCTATAAGAAGACCTGAATTTAGTAGCAGCATAGAACATCCTACTGCTAATCCCCCAACACATACACTGTCTGCTCTGTACTTGACCCCTGATTGTCCAGCCATAGTACATTTGAGTTCTTTGTGTCCCCTCTGCTTTCGTTATTCCGCCTCAGTTCTCACTCCTGCTTCCCCCCAACTCCTAACCTGGGCTCTTGTTCTTTCTGAATTCTGACCCAGTTCATCTCCTTATTCCCCCTATTATCCATCTGCCTTTCCATGCTCATGCTGATTTTTATCATTGGCGGACCTACCCCTGTAACCATGCTGCCTGTCTCTTCCACTTTGTCAGTATCATGCACCAGTTCTAGACTCCAAAGAAGAGTACTGAATTGGAGCTCTATTGTCCCCCTACTTATTCTAAATTCTTGGACACTGAACCCTACCTCTGTACTTGGAACCTACTTCCTGCTTTCCTACTCAATTCAAACTGCTGCTCCCTGAACCTAAATATTCTGAATTTGCTTTGCACCCAGACCTTCCTGCCTGAGCTAAATCATCGACATTATAGCCAGTCTGCTTGTCTTACCTCTATGGCCTGCCTGCTTTCTCAAATTCCATACAGCACTCAAATATCCTCTTAAAACTTGCTGCCCCCCCCCAAAAAAGCCCTATTTTTTCTTTCACATGGAATTCTGAATATTTTCAAACCCCAGGAGCCTAGATCCTAGGCCCATCTTTGGCCTGTTATCCTTGTACTGCCTCTCACAACTTCACAGAAAGGAAATGTAATAGCATGTTCAAAAACTTACTTAGGAAGTTCTTAATTTCTGCCTCTTTTGTCACCTAACTCCTTCTTGCTCACTTATGTCCCTTTTTGTCTAGTCCTATCCTTAGGGGAGATAATGGACAATAAGTCACTCTTGTCCTTTATGGTAATCTTTTAAAAAGTGGTCCCTCACTCTTTTCTTCTAGCTAAGTCATCCCTGTTCCTTTAACCTTTCTTCATATGTCTTTTTTTTTTCCTAGTTCTTTTTCCTCCTAGACAAGACAAATTGCTAATCACTTGCCTCAGACTAATAGGCTGGAGGTGCTGGTCCCATTTGGAAAATGACACTCTTGCCTTTAGGAAGAAAAGTAGCCAAATATAATTTTTAAAAGGAATAATTGGGTCACAGGAGGTTATCTCAGCTGAATCCCTAAACCATGGTATAAAACAAATATAGAACAGTTTTGTGCATGTCTACACAAGTTAGAGCCATGGGGTTATCAACGCACAGCCTAATTTGAGTGCAGAAAGATGGATTTGGGGGGTAATGGGTCTAACAGTCTCCTCTGGGACCTTAACCATATGAAATTCACCATGAGTGGATTTCCTGTTTGCCTTCACATGATTTCCTGTAACACTACTACTCCTCTCCATGCCAAGACTTGAAATTCTTTCCAACATTTAACATCAGAGCTCAAGAACGTGAAATATGCACGTATCATTTCAGATTTCTGTCATTTATATTTGACTTAAATCAACTTTAAAACTTCCTTTATGTGGCCTTTTCTGTCTAGACATTTTTTTAACATACACAGAAAGCAGCCACAAAATTGTAGTTTCTCATTTGTGCCAACTTTTAATAAGAGAATAAAAAAAAGGTTTTTTCAATCATCTTGCCACTCACTTTTGTTTACAATTTTTTTCCCACATACAGTAACCTATGCTGCTGTCTAGCCCACAAGTAGAATAGGGCAATTTGCATTTTACTGTATAAATAAATTTTCTTTCAATCTCTTTCTCCAGTCATTCAGTTTAAATTTCAAGCTATTAACCGTGAGAGGTCCGTGGCATTACAGGTCTTTTTCTAGGTCCCCGTTGTATTTGTAATGTATTTCTGTATTTTTGTAATATTTATTTTTGTTGGATACCCATTTTGGGGTCGAAAATTGAAAACTTTTTTTGTTTGTCAGAAAGAAAATTCATGCTTTCCTGAGCAGTGTTAAATAAAAGAGGTGAAATAAAGTATTTCATCTGAGGCCAAATTATTTACCCATTTCACACTAATCATTGCAGTTATAGGTTCTACAGTAATCATAAAACAGTTTTACACACATAGACTCCACGTACAAAATCTTTCAGTGGCTCCTTATTGCCTATGGGATGAAGATCAAGCTTCTTGAAGTAGTATTCAAAGTGCTCCAAAACCTGGCCTTTACCTGTTTCTCAAAGATTGGGTCCTACAGTTTTCCTACCCAAAGAAAGCTTCAGTTTCAGCATGACTCGTCTGCTTATTTCTGACCGGGTGTATATACATTCCTGCTTCTATGCTTTTTTTTGTTCCCTTTGCCTCTTCTATTTTTCTGAGCCCTTCCCTTTTTTTGAGGTCAAGCCTCAAGTCCTACCTGCTTCTGTGAATCATGCCCCAACCATCCTAGTCCTCAGTGATCTCTCCTTTCTCTCAAATAACAAAGCACTTACTCTATATATCACTCACTTGGCATTCAGCATATTTTACTTTGTGTTGTCACCTACTAAGTGTCTCCTCTGAGAAAAGCATTGTGCTAGGTGTTAGATATATAAAAATGAAAAATTATATAATTCAGGCTTATCTTTTAGGACTATAATGTGTATAAAAACAAACAAACAAACAAACAAACAAACGATAGAAGTTAGGATGAGATTAAGTACATAGGAAGGTTAAGACAGAGGCATTAAAGATTTGGAAAAGAAAGTATGATTTCTAGTTTTTTGTTTGTTTATTTTTTGAGGCAATTGGAGTTAAGTGACTTGCCCAGAGTCACATAGTAAGTATCTGAGGCCAGATTTGAGCTTAGGTCCTCCTGACTCCAAAGCCAGTGCTCTATTCACTGCACCACCTAGCTGCCCCTATTACTTATAGTCTTAAGGATCATAAAAGGTTTCATTCATGGAGGAAGAGTTAACAAAGAGCCTACATAGCAATATTATGTCATCTTATTGGACTACTCAGTACCATGCCTAGAGTAGGAAAATGTTGATGACCAAGACAAGTCTCAATTTTCCAATGAAGTACACCCTAGGACACCTAAGTTTGTAAGTCCTTCAATTCATTTTGAATACCACCTCCTTACCTTAAAGTTGATTCAACTCTAATCAGTTTCTAATAGTATTAGATTATATTGCATTAACTAATTGCTTCTTTGAACCTTCTAAACTGCAACACACCTTTATTCATCAAGAGTGTTCCCCTCAATGTAATTCTAATCCTTCCTATTGTCAGTATAAACATTTCCTCTTACAGTTGTATTAACTCAATTTTTCATAGGTCTCTTAAAGCATTATCTTCCTTTTGACCAAAATATTTTCCCTTTGATGAATGTTCTTTCCATAGACTAGAATTGTGGAATAGTCATAATTTAAAAAAAAAAAAAAAAGATCAACCACAGTAGGCATCTTATCTCACTCTGTTATTTTACAGACTAAGAAGCTGAGGCCCAAAGAGGTTAAATGACTTGTCCAAGGACACACAGGAAATTGATGGCATCATTAGGACTAGAACCCAGGTCATTTGACCTGACTCTGGGTCTAGTGCAGTTGCTTGTTCTCCTGACTCCTTCATGTATTTGTTCTCTTCGTACATATTTTCATTGTGAGATCTCCCTGCATGACATAATTAATACTTACCATCTAAAATTCTTATTAAAGAGATAATTTTTTTCCCCAAAAGCTAAGCATTTTGCTTAATCCAAAACAACAAAAAGTATTTTGTTCGTGTTGCCTTAAAAAAAAAGAAAGAAAGAAAGAAAAACAACCTCACCCTTCAGTGACTGTTGGTTTTCACATTGAAACCACTGGAATGACTTCTTTGTTTGAGGCCGCCTTGGTGGTCCAACAACATTGTGTACTCACTGCTGGCTGGACAATAAACTGCATTCATGTATTCCTCAGTAGCCTCCCCTTTCCATACTGCCAACCTCAAATGGAGCTTCCATTACTGTGACAGTTTCATCGTTAATTAGACTCCTAGTCTCCCATTTGTTTGATATTAAATGTCTCAGAACAAGATGAGTTAATAAATTAGCACAAGGCAGGCTGCCTGGCCACTGAAATGTACTGCTGTGCTGTGGCAGTCAGAGGGCAACCCTCTTGTTTGATCGTAGGGGGAAGTTTAATCCTAATTGACCACATGGGAGTTCCGTCCTGTTAAGGTTCAAGAGAGAGCACAGCGGTGGAGCATGGTTTGCTTTGTACTTGTTTCAGTTCCTAATTTTCAAATGGGCAAGCTCAGAGCCCTGGGGGGCTCATTTCACACTTGCAGGGTGGGGGCCCTTTGCCAAGGAGTTTTCTGACATGTTGCAGCTAATCCTGATGATGGGGTGGTGCGACTGCAGCAAAGGGACAGGTGCAATTACCCTCCTCCAGACAGGGAGTCTGTGGGTAGAGGGTAGCCCTTTCAGTAAACAAAGATGACCTAGGATGTTTGTGGTGGACAAGCCCAGACCATCCCCCCACCTCTGCCTGCCTTTGCTGTCAAAATGGCCCATATTTCTAATGTTTGCAGTGCCAGATTCTAGGGGACTCATTGTAAAATTCTAAGCAATTTAAATAAGCCTTTGTTCCCATAGGCAATGCAAGGAATGAAATAATATAATACCAAAAATATATCCTGGTCTTTAAAATTAAGGGACAGAACTGGATGATCTCTAAGGTCCCATATACATATATAATATAATATAATATAATATAATATAATATAATATAATATAATATAATATAATATAACCAGGATCCTGTTTTGTTATACTTTTTTCATGGAGGTAAAAATGGAGGCTTTTCTCTAGTTACCTACAAAACATCTGTCTTTTTTACCCCTACTTGGACTATAGAGAAACATCTTTGGATAATTCTCATAACTAATAGGCAAAGTTGAGGACTAATAAGTTACACTTATTTGGAACTATTTTTGTGTTTATAGCATAGATATACCTCACTTTTTAGTCTGTTTTGTGGGGAATGTTCCAGTGGATAAATCTATGATTTCTGTCAGTATAGTGAACTCCTGGTAGAGAAACCAGCTTATTCCACCTATGAAGTTCAGCAGCTCATCTGTAACTTGGAAAGTTGCCTTAGGCTCTGAGAGGTTAAATGACCTTAGTTACGTAACTGGTATATGTCAGAAGTAGGACTCAAACTAGATTTTTCTGACCCAAAGGGCAAACTCTATCTCTAGGCTATGCTACATGTCGACATTATCAGTGTGCTACTGAAAAATGTGTACATCAATTTTATTGTATTTTAAAAGTACTAGTAAGCTACTTAAGGAATCCTTTTATTGTTCATTTTCCACTTTTTTACTTACCTTGTTGAACTTGGTTATAAATCCATATTTTCATATGTCAGGTCAGCTTCAAAAAAAGTACACCAATACTATGAAGCAAAATGTGTGAATATAAGCAGAGAAGCATGTATAACTATATGAATTCATTCAGCACTATTAACCCTTTGTTAACAGTTGCATCCTACTGTATGGCTCTAGCTCCCTCATGGGACAGCTAGATGGTACAGTAGATACAGTGTGGGCCTGAAATCAAGAAGACCTGAGCTCGAATTTGACTTCACACACTTACTAGCTGTATGACTTTGGGCAAGTAACTAAACCCTGTTTGTCTCAGTTTCTTTATCTGTAAAATGAGCTAGAGAAGGAAATGGCAAGCCACTCCAGTATCTTTGCCAAGAAAACCCCAAAAGGGGTAACGAAGTCAGACACAATTGAAAAACAACTAAACAACAACAAAGTTCCCTCCTATCTAATTCTGGAATGAAAATATTGTAACTTTCTATGTTCTGAGACTTTCTGTTGCTATAAAGTAAGTTTAATAATATTTATAAACTAAAGTAGAGATTGGTGTGATGTCTTTCAAGTACACTGAGCTTTTAATTAACTGTCTTACAAATAGCTACACACCCAAACCAAAACAGGTTGTGTTTTTTTGTTTGTTTTTTCCTTTTCCCAGATGAGTAGGTAGAATTTCCTTTGCACTTCTATCTCCTGGGAGATGATTATGGGATTAAGTGGAAGAAGGTGGTTCAGACTGAAATTTGGAAAATTTGTTAGAAAGTCAGAGTTAATGTTACTGCTAACATTATGCAGAATTTTTCTACCCCATGCCCACCTAAAAAACTTGAGATATATATATATATGTATATATATATATACACATATATACACACATATATGCATACATGCATACACATGTATATAATGTGTACGTGTGTATATATGTATAGATATGTTCAAATATGTGTGTATGTATATATAGATATCTATATCCATCTATCTCTACAGCTATATCCATCTCCAGGGCTTTGGGACTAGATCCAGTTGGCCTTCTGAAGAAGTTTTATGACCAATAAATTCAATCCACATGATTTCTCAGTCCCACATGATGATTTTCTTGAATTTCCTTCCTAAACTGCATGATTATTTCTGACTTGCTCAGAAATATATTTGCACCTTTTCACTGTCCTGATCTCACTTTTCTTTTGCTAATAATGAATGAGTGAGTGAACAAATGACAAAGCATTTATTTAAGCACTTACTGTGTGTGCTATGCTGAGTGCTAGGTATATATGTAAGTAGAAAATCAAAGCATTCTGTGTTCTCAGGGAGTTTGGGTTCTAATAAGGAAAAAACTCATATGGGAAATTTCAGCTGTAAGTCAGAGGGAAAAAACCAAAAGCCCAGTGGCACTTACAGTTTAGGAACCGAGGGAATAAATCTGTGCCTTCTTTGTGTCATTCTCACTGTTGAAACCATTTCTTTCTGATGTTGAATCCTTTGACAATGCCATGGACTTTGTGTGGTAAACTTTGTTTTCCAGGTCTTCAGTAGTTGTGACTGCTGAGGAGATTGAGGGGGAAAGGGGCTGCAACTCCAGCAGAGGCAATTGCCAAGTTGCATCTCCACAAGCATTACTCCCCTGGACCATGGCTCTGGGGACTGGGCTGGCAGCAGGATTGGTGGTCTAGGTATTGCTATTCCTAGGGCTTACTAGCTAGGTAAAGGCAGTTATTCAATAGTTAATGGTAGTGGTAGAACATCACACTGAGGTGAAATAAGGACTAAAATTAGAGGTGGAGATGCCTAAGAGATTCCAAATAAATCTCCAATAATAACAGTATTGATAGAAATGGTAATAAAAATGTTGAAAAAATAGTATTTCTATTCATTTCAACACACATTTGTTAAGTATTTCATTGATGTTAAATACTGTGCTAGGCACTAGATATGGAGAGATGAAAAAGGACAGTTCCTACCCTTTAAAAGCTTACACTTTAATAACTGGATACAACATAAACATAAATAAATAACATGAGTTAGAATATGATAGGGCAAAAGAAAAACTAAGACAAAGTAGTTTAGGAAGATCTGATTTGAAGAAAATTTGAGGAGAGAGCACATTTAGTTTTGGCTGTTATGACTGAAAACTGAACAACCACCTAATATTATATAAGAAAAGAATAAATAGCAATGTATTCATCAATATTTTAACTTATATTTCTGCTTGCTATAAAAAGTAGCGAGTTGGCTTACTTAAGTAAGATTTTGTACCTTGATTTCAAGTTCTGGATCCCTGCTATGAAGTGCAAAAATGAAATTCAAACATGGCTGTGGCAATTCAAGTAGATTTTTGTTTTCCTGTGAACAGTATTGGCATCATAGAAACATAATTCTATCACCCTCCTTTTATGTATGCCGAGTGCTAGGTATATATGTAAGTAGAAAAGCAAAGTGACCCAATGCCCATCCCGAAGCCATTTGGTAAGGACTCTGTCTTTAATGGTGGCAATGAATATACTGCTTTGTGTGTAGGGTGGATTGAAGTTGGTGAGAGAGGAGAACTCTTCAGTCTTCTTCAGGCTCAGAGCTGCTTTGGGTTCTGCAGTCACTTTGAGAGCTTCTGGTTTCCAGCTTCAAGAGAGAAGATGGAAGATGCCAATCCCACTTCATGTTCCTTTCATGTTTTCCCAGGGTCTTTTCCTTCAGCAACCTGAAGAGAACTCAGGAAGACAGAAGAGCTCCCCTCTCTCACCAGCTCCACCCCACCCCTTTCACAGGGCAAGACATTCCTCTCCACAACTGAGGAGAAAATTCCATACCAATTGGCTTTGGGACTAGGGTTACAATATGGCGAAACCAAGGCCCACAGAAGGAAAGTAACTTGTCTGATTTCATGCAAGTAGTTAATGGCAGAGCTAGGGTAAGAACTTAAGTCTCCTGATTCCCACATCAGGGCCCTTTCTACTCAGCCATACTCTCTTCTTAGACAAAGTCACAAGAGAACATCATGTGTAAGTGGGTGATTGGCCTCAATAAATAGATATGTAAATGTACCTCTAATTAACTTATTTGATCAGTCTTTTCTCCTACTCTGTTTACATATTTACATGGAATTTTTGAGTTGAAAAGAGGCTTTATTGTTTAGTCATTTTCCATTGTGTCTGACTCTTCATGACCCCTTTGGGGTTTTCTTGATAGAGATACTGGAGTGGTTCGCCATTTCCTTCTCCAGGTCATTTAACAGATTAAAGAGCTAAAGCAAACAGGATTATGTGACTTGCCTGGCATCACACAGCTAGTAAGTGTCTGAGGCCAGATTTGAACTCAGGAAGATGACTCTTCCTGACTCCAGGCCCAGCACTCTAATCAATGTTCCACCTAGCTGCCCCCAAAAGGTACCTTAACGATTATTTATAATTGAACCCCTTTATGTTATGAGAGAGGATATATTTTCAGTATTATCTGAGCTCAGAAATTTTGTCTTCATATCTAATTTCACAAGCCGTAGGCTTGCCATTACTTTACATATTTTTAAGGGCTAATCCAGTGGAAAGGGCACTGGATTTGGAGTCTGAGGACCTAGGCTCAGATTCCACCACTATCACTTAACTGCTTATGTGATTGACTAGGGTCAAATCATTTAACTTCTCTGCACCTCAGTTTCATCATTTTTAAAATGAGAGGGTTAGACTAGATGACCCCTATGGTCCTTGGAGCTCTAAATCTTTGTTTTTTATAATCTTACTTGAAAAGGTCTGAGTATCTGGGACATCTGAGACCAGAAGTGGCACAGATACGTATTTGGCCTCTGACCTGATATCTTCCCTAACTTTTTTTTTTCCGAATCTGATGGCTCATGTGGTAGATTAACTTCTTGTCTTGGGAAAAACGTTATATGATGGTTGACGTTTATAGAGCACTTTAAAATTTACAGCTAGGTTCTGATTAGTGTGAATAATAAATCCCCTGAAGTAGTCCCATGCATTTTAATTTTCACTATTTGAAGTTATAATTATGAAAAATATGGTTGTTGGTTTCAGACCAGTGGAAAAATGCAATGCAAATTCAAATAATGCTACTACTTGGGCAAGGACTGGGGAGATTCGTTATTTGCACTAATTGAGACCTAGCTAAACAAACTATTTGACATGCATTATCTCATCTAATTATTCACAATAATCACGTAGGTTAGGTAGTGCAAAAGCTATTATTCCTATTTCGTATTTAAGGAAATCAAAACTTAGGGTAAGGAACTTGACCAAGATCACACAACTAATAAATGGTAGACTCAGCATCCAAGCTCATCTTCTGACATCCAGTCCAGTGCTCCTTCTGCTGGATTAGCTCTCTTAGCCTAGCAATCCATTCACTAAATTGCAGTTCATATTTTTCCATTAAGATATGTGGCATTTCCTTGCATTGAGACTTTTGTTAAATCATTGAAGAAATTTGGTCTCTGAAATAGGTAAAGATCATTCAGAATTCTAAATTCTTTTTTTTCTATTTTTTATTTTGGATTTGGGGGAAGAAATGTTTTTGTTTTATTGGATTTTTTAAAATGTCACATAATAAGAGCAAAAGAAGCTGTAAATTGGTACAGATTTTCTGGAAAGTAATTTGGAACTCTACCCCAAAAGACACCAAACTGTGCACACTCTTTGATCTGAGAATACCACTACTAGATCTATACCCCAAGGATATCAAAGGAAGACAAAAAAAACCCTTATGTACAAAAATATTTACAGAAGCTCTTTTTGTGGTGGTAAAGAACAGGAAACTAAAGTGGGGGGTGGGGTTTGTCAATTGAAGAGTGCATGAGAAATTTATGGTTGTGAATGTAATAGAATACTAATTTACCATAAGAAATGAATAATGGGATTATTTCAAAGAAACCAGGGAAGACTTACTAAAAAAAAAAGAGCAAAAGAAGGTTTTAAAAAATTTCTTCTGCAAGGTAAATATGCATGATTGAAATAGTATTTGTCTCAGGAATAACAAACTTTCGTTCTCCTCTTCATGGACACATTTCCTTAATGAATGTTGGGATGGTTCTCTAAGAATTATTTGTCCCCCCCCCCGAGGGCTCTAACTGTTCCAACAAACACTGAGTATTTTATCTTATTTTAAAATTTATTGATATATTTTGTTTTGATACAGCAGAGACTTCCTAATATGCACAAACTGTCCTGACAAAGTACACTCCCTGAAATACAAGAGATCAGTTATTGACAGATAGGAGGAATGTGTCACTTGACTGCTAGCATGATGCTAACTTTGACCATTATACTTTACCAGAGTTCTGTGGCCTCTCAGTGTTGACTTTATATTGTTATAGTCATTGTATATATAATTCTTTTGGCTCTGTTCTTTTCCTTCCTCAAGACTTCAAGTGGCTCTTGCCAAGTTTTTCTGAATTCTTCATATTCATCATTCATAAGATTATGGGATCATAGATTGAGCTATAGAAGGGGCTTTAGAAGTTAACTCCCTCATTTTATAGATAAGAAAACTGAGGCCCAGAGATGTTAAGTGATTTACCCCTGCCAGATCTAGTAATCACATGAGGCAGAGTTTGAACTCGGGTCTTCTTGACTCCAAATTCTATACTATTTTTTATCACACTTACTCTGTAGCAAGAATTCCATTGTATTCATATAACATAGTTTGTTCAGCTATTTCTCAATCATTGAGCACATGTTTTGTTTCTAGCTTTGTACCTTGACAGATAATGCCACCATGACAATGTTTGTATGGACATTTTTTATACTATCAATAACTTCCTTGGGATAAATAGTAGAACAGAGCTCAGGGCCAAAATATAAGAACAATTTAGTAACTTTCCTTGAGTAATTGCAAACTAATTTTCAGATGAGCTGAACCAATTCACAGCTCCACCAGTAATGGATTAGCACTGTGTGTTTTCCTTCAGCTCCTCCGACAATGATGTACTGGATACTCTGGAGTTTGGAGGTGGCGGGAGTTAATAAATAATTCCTTAGAAAAGTATAGGCTTAGACTGGAACTGACACAAGAGACCTCCAACATCAGATTTTCATTTCCCTGACAATCCAAAAATTTCTTGAGTTGCCTGAGATTCCAGGCATCTTTTTGGAGATGATATAAAAAAAAATGGTACTGGGGGATATCTGAGTGGTCTTTTAAAAACTTACTACCACTAGAACTTACTGTTATTACAAAGCAATCTGATTTTGCTAGGTATAAGTTCACTAAAGCATTAGTTTTAAAAATCTAGAATTATTTGGGCAGAAAATACCCAAAGGAAATAAAATGTTTCTTCTCTCCCAGTCCTTTTCTATTCAAGGTTCTCTAGCATCCATGATGCTACTAGTCTCAACCAAGAACTGAGGTGCAGGTTTATTCAGGCTGAATCAGGAGACCAGGCTACAAGGCTGATTTATGGTGAAGCTCCAAAAGATTCAGAATATTCTCTTAGACAGGGACATGTCAGAAATCTGGCCATGACCAACAGACCAAAGTATTCGTTAATTAGCTCCAGCTTTGGAAAAATTAAACCTTTGTTTTTTGTTGTTGTTGTTGTTGTTTTTCTAGTGGATTTCAGATACCGGAACAGGCTAACAGGGACCTCAGGCAAATAAATGTCTTTTTGCCTAGGTTGAGTGTACTTTGTTGTGGTGAATTGTAGTATATGATATACACTCATGCAGCCAAATCAAACCTGCCCTTTAGAGGTGGCCTGATGGTTCATTTTACTGCAAATTTCTGAAATAATGTCTTAGAGTCTGAAATATAGTAATTTTATGGAGGCTTTATATTTAACGTTTTAGGGTGGGTGTTGTTGGTAAGGGTGATGGTAACTTTTATCTTCCTATTCATTCATGACCTAACTGGCAGGCCCCATGGCCATATTCTTGATGAAGAAAGTACCATTCTGACATCTTATTCCTAGTTGCCCCACTCAGGAGTAGGGGCATGTGCAGCAGCTGCCTTCTAGGTCTCTTTTTTTGGAAGAGAAGACATGGGCCGTAATTTGTGAGTATGAAGAACAGAACCATTAACCTTCTCAGTCTAGACCTTCAAAATTTTTGTGCACTCTGGTGAGTCAGAAAAAAAACAAACCACCTTATCCTTTTCCCATTTAGCTGACTTTTCTGCCTATGGAACAAATTGGAGGCATAATACTTCCTTTTTCCTAAATGACCCTTGTTATTATGAGGGCCTCTTTGTTATTGTGACATGATGGAAACCACTGGAATTTGGATGAACATCAGCTAATAATCTAGCCAAGCAATTAATTAACATTCTAATTCTGGGATTCTTTTCACAGCAAGTGAGAAGCAGATGGTGGTTGTGTGCAAGGAGTCCCCAAAGGAGCATCTCCAGCCTTTTAAGGACAAGCTAGAGGTGTTCTTACAGAAAGGTAGGCAGCATGTTGCTCAGAAGCATACTGTATATCCTCCCAGACCAATTACTATGGCCCAACCTTCTTTTCTATCACTGGATAATTATACCCAGCTCAAAATCCTCTATTTCTACATCATTCTACATCTTTCCTGAACACCTATGTACATAGTTAATATGAAATTAATCTGTACTTGATTTATATCACCTTTTTTAGTGTTCTTAGCTCAGGGGTTCTTAAACCTTTTTGCGTCATAGATCCTTTTGACAGTCTGGTGTTGCCTATGGACCCCTTCTCAGAAAAATATTTTTAAATGCATAATATAAAATATTTAGGATTATGAAAGAAATGAATTATATTGAAATATAGTTATCAAAATATTTTTAAAAAGGAAACAAGTTCACAGGTCTTAGTAAAGAACTCCTGTTTAGATCATTTTAGTTCTATACATCTGTACCTAGCCTATTACTCTCATTCTTTGATAAACCTTTTAAAGTAGGGCCCATGTCAGCTCTTTCCTGGGAGCATAAATTTAGAGTTGGAAGAGAACTTAGGGGACATCTAGTCTAATCTTGGCCCTATTTTGCATAAAAAAAGGACAGTGAGGCAGACAGGTTAAGTGATTTGTCACATTGTACTTTATGCTGTGGGTGCTCATTTTCACTTGACAAAATGATTCGCTTGTGGAAGTAAGTTGAATAAAGCTTTTCCAAGCAATCATACATTTCATTTACATGGTTAAAATGGCTTAATTGAGAATTACCTTTCTGATTTCTCTGAATTTCATCAATTTGAGGACTATGGATTTTTTTAACTGTTTGTCAAACTGTGCTCAGAAAAGCAAAATAAGCCAGGTGATATCATAAAGGGAGTCAATTAATCAACACATTTATGAAGCATCTACTGTGTTCCAGACACCATGTTAAGTACTGAAGATACAAAGACAAAAATGAAACAGTCCCTTACAGGGCCTTATATTCTGATGGGGAACATGTACATATATAAGTATATATATATAAACATATATAAAATGAAAGCAAGGTAGTTTTGGGAGAGGGAACAGAAGCGTCTGGGAGAAGAATTAGAAAAGGCTTCCTGTAGAAGGTGGCACTTAGGCTAGATCCAGAAGATCCAGAGATTCCAAGAGGAAGAGGTGAAGAAGGAGGACACTCTAGGAATAAGCGATAGCTAGGACAAATGCCAAGAAATGTATCCTTGAGAGCTGATGACTTCCCTCTCCTTGGAAGTCTTCAAGCAAAGACCAGCTGATTGTTTTTCTCCTATGCAGTCAAAGTGAGGATTTCTTTCATGAATTGCTGTTTGTCCTTCATCCTCAAAGAGGACCATGACATCAGAGAGGTGATGCCATGACATGCAAGTGGATTAGATTTAAGTGAGGGAGGGCTGGGCAAAGTCACCAGCCTCACTTTCTCCTCCAGAGGCATCTGGGTCCAGTGGCCAGTTATGGATCAGGACCACTGGAGATGGCCTAGGATATAGTAGGGGACTTTGGCCTTTTCAAGCTAAGGACTTTAACAGGTCTCATTTTGACTGAGGCAGCGCTTGGATTGGAAGGCTAATGAGGTCCTTCACAAATTTCTGTGATTCCATGACTCTGTGAGGATTCCATGATTGCTTGTGTATGAGGAAAAGCAAGAGACCGTAGTTTAATTACAGATCTATCTTTCATAGAAAAATGAATAGAAGTGACATGGACAAGACTCAATATCTTATTTAGAAATATCACTTGGGCACCTACATTGTTCATAGTACTGACAGAGGATGAGGATATTGTTCATTGTCAACAATCTGCCAGTGTCATTTAAGCCATAAATGTAGGGTTTCTTGCTTTCTGGGTTATTTCCAATCTGATTTTTTTTTTCAAAATTTAGCCAAAGATAAGCAAGGGAAAAAGGAAAAAAAATCTGCTTGCATTTATCTTTGCTAGAAAGCCAAAGGAAATGAGTGTATGAACCTTTGGTGAGCCATCAACATACTGTTGCTGATTTTGAATCAGCCACCATGATACCACACCATAAACAGAAGACTGCTCATCAGGGTGAATCCATAAATCATGGCCAACAGTCATTGGAAATTGGCAGAATTTCCTGTGTGAGTCAGAGAAGCTGAATAGTGGCTGTCTCTTCTGATGGAGAAACATAGCCACTGTGTCCCTTCATATTAAGGGCTTATCAGAGTAGTCACCGAACAAGTTAAAGCTTTCCTCTGACAGTCTGCAAATAATACCGTCAGTTTACCATCCTGAAATCTAAACAATGAGACTAATGCACAGACATTCTGTAAACATAAAAGACATTGCTAGGTGGCATAGAGGATAGAGTGATGGACAGAGTCAGGAAGAGGTGAATTCAAATCCTACCTCAGACACTATCTGTGTGACCCAAAACAAATCACTTACTCTCTCTCTGCCTCAATGTCTTTATCAATAAAATGAGTTTAATAATATATAATAACTTATGTAAAGTGCTTTGCAAATCATAAAGTACTATATAAACACTAGCTATTACTAATAAGATAATCATAAAAGAAAGAAGCTGGTTTTCATATGTGATTAGTAGAAGCTGTCTTATAACTTAGTTATAACTGGTCTAAATAAAAAACTGGCCCTTTAAAAAAAAAGTCATCTTCCCCTAAATTACTGATGACTTCCTATACTTGAAATGAGGTCCTAAGGCAAAGATTAATTTGTATTGAGGTTCAACTTGTATTTTGAACAGTAAATATTCTAGATTTATATTCATAGATATATGTATTGCCTTCTCTCTGGTGACTCCATTAGCAGTTAATTTGTACATAGTCCAGATAGCATTCTTTAATTCTCCATGCATGTTTTTTTATCCATTTGCCCATTTTCTGGAAAAGAAGAGATGTACCTATGGGGATATACCCTTGACAATCTTGTTATCTCCTTGGTAGAATGATTTTAGAAGTCACAGCTTCAAATTATGTGATGAACTTCTTTTTCACTGAACTATTTTAAATTTCTATTCTATAATAGTTAATGTTTGTTGAGATAACTCAAATGGGTCTAGGGTCTTTTGGACAATATGGTTTCAAGAAGGGTGATAGGGTCTAAAGCTTAAAGAGAAGATCCTAAATGCCATTTATTCCAATACCTTCATTTTGCCAGTGAGGAAACTGAGGCACAAAGGAATGAGGTGGTTTGCCCCAAGATCACACAAGCATTAAGTAATAGAACAGGAATCAGAACTCACATCCATTGATGCCAAATCCAGCTGGCTTTTCTACTGCACAGTTTAAATTTTCCTCCCTTTTTTAGGATTATATACCATGATTAGAAACACAGAGGCTGGTGCTGTCATTGTGGTAAGATGAAATGCTCCCTTCAGTTTCTATGGCTGGTTACATAGAACAGCCTGCTGGGAAGTTCGTGTTCCATAATAGTTATTATCACTCATAAAATCTTAAGCAATTGGGTTCTTTATGCTTGAGAAGTCACATGAGGTGTGACTCAGTTGATTCACGGAAAGGCTTATTTTTAGATGAACTGTAATTCAGTTCTTCTAGCAATCATAATGATTTAATTTTTCTTTTGTAAATCATATCCTGTTGCCACACTCGAGTGACGATGGCGTCTTTGAACTTTGCTTTATGTCTTTTATTGGTCCTCCCCTTCTCCAAACACCCTTAAATAGCCTCGTTTGATGATATTGCCTTACTCCTACTTAACTAATTTCATTCCCCAAACAGAAGTGAAAGTATTTTTAATGGCAACACTTACCAGAGTTGCACTCTTCACAATATTTGACCTTTCTTCTCACACATTTCCCTTTTCCACTGTGTTCTTTTACTTGTTCCAATTTACAGCTCAGTTCAGGGTCAGCTTGTGAAGGCATTATTTAAGCTCTAGGTTTCCCACCCTCAGATCAAACATGTTCATAATGATATAGCCCTCAAAAATGTGATACACACATTAAAGTTTCCCATAAAACTGGCAGGGATCCTGTAATTGAAAGAATCCACAGTCAGGTTGATTGGGTCCCAGGTATGGCTCTTGTAGGTGGTCTTTTCATGCTGTTAAATTGGCCTTTTGTATTTACAACTCTAGCAGGGAGTACTGAAGTTGGAATGGGCTAAACTTATTTTTTGTGTGTGTCCTAACATTAGCATTCTCCCACACTTGGTACTATCTCATTTTCTGTTATTTTTATCTGACATACTGCTAGCGCAAATAAAGTCGGTGTGATCTTTAATGGTACAAGATGTCCCAAATGTCTTAGTGCAGTTTAAAGCTATTTAAACTTTCATAGCTTAAAACTGCACTAAGACTTTTGGGACAAGTTGTACACACAGCTATGGAATTTACTGAACTATACTTATTCTTGTTTCTCAGATCAGCCCTTTTGAGATTTTTTTTTTGAGCATAACTTTCTTACAGGTGTCTTTAAATTCCAGATAATTCTATTGCACAGGAGGAAAAAAAGTAAGATGCAAGATATGAGCTATCCAGTAGCTCTGACATAGAAGAGTAAAGAATTACATGAAATTTTGAAGAAACTCTAGAACAGGATGGTTACAATAAAATATCTAAATGCTTCTCTTCTTGTTCAGATCCATTCTGAATCCATTTCTGGATTTTGTATGGAGCACATTGCCAAACTCAAAAGCGTGTCTCATAGTCTTCCTCCGAATAGTTAGAAGATCAAATATTGTCTTGGCTAATAACCTGGAAGATCTGGCATGTAACTCAGGTAGCTTACATGTAAGAGAAATTAATAAATAGGTGTTGAGTTGAATTAAAAGCTGGTATAAGTAAACTTTTCCTTGCATCTTTCATTGCTGTTAAAAACAGTAAAGCACAGTAAGCAATCCACACAATACAAATAAATTGGAGAGAAGACCATTCACACCATCTTCAAATATGTACTTGGAGTTCTGGGAAATGCAACCTAAGAGGAGGTGATAAATTCAAGATACAGAGACATACATTTTTTGGACATGGTCAGAAGTCCAGAACAGGAGTTTGTTTTGTTCTACTGTTGCTGATTTGTTATAAGAATGTTTTTCTTCTGGGTTTTTTTTTAATTGGGGAAAGGGGTGGAAAGAAGAAAGAGAGGTTAGTAGTGGTGAAAAAAAGAGAGCCATTGAAATATTTTTTTAATGCAAGGAAGATTCAGACAATAAACATTTATTAAATATCTACTATGTATCAGGTAACTATACTAAGAGCCGGGGATACAAAGAAAGGAAAAAGACAGTCCCTCCTCCCGAGGAACTTGTAGTCTAATGGAGGAGACAAGATGCAAATGACTACGTAAAAACAGCTATATATAAAATCAATTGGAGATCATCAATGGAGAGAAGAACTAGCATTAAAGGGGTTCAGGAAAGGATTCATGTAGAAGGTGGGATTTTAGCTGGGTCTTGAAGGAAGCCAAAGAATCTCAGAGGGGGGAGAAGAGGAAGGAGAGCATTGCAGACACAGGGTTCAGCCAGTGAAAATGCTGAGGTGGAAGATGGAGTGTTGTGTGTGAGGAACATCAAGGAAGCCAGGGTTACTAGATCTCAGAGTATGTGGGAGTGAGTAAGGTATAAGAAGACTGGAAAGGTATATACCTTTATAATATTTATAGTATTGTTTATAATATATTATTTATATTATAATATACATTTATAATATTTATGTTAGATATAAATATTTATTTTACTCGTGGTTATACAGCTAGTATATCAGAGGCAGGATTTGGACATAGATTTTCCTGCCTCAGAAGTGTCTTCACTGCCTTGTACTATTCTTTTTAAAAAGTAATGCCACCTAAGAAAATAAATCTAAAGATTTTAGTATATGGAAAAGGAAGCAGAAGAACCCACGGTAGGTAGCCCAATCATCACTAACATTATTGCTAGGCATAATGAGCAGAGGGAAGGTTAACAAGGAGCAATGATTTCAGGAGGCAACAAAAGAGGTCTCCATGAAAAGTGAAGACAATGTATTTTGATCATTTGGTAACTGAAGCATTAGAACAGTGTTTCTTGGAATGATGGTGAAATGGCCTCATGAAGGCTGCTTTAACATGGAATTAGACCTTTCCCTGAAGGGACTAGTTTAAACAAGTAGTTCTCCGAATTTTCTGTCAATGACTCTCTTTTACTTCTGACTCCATTTTCTTTTTATTTTTACTATCTCAATTTTTTATTCTCTTAAGCTAAAAATCACTTTCCTTCTCATAATCTCTAATCTTCTCACACACTTCCACTCTCCCCCTTTTTCCTTTCTTGATAGAATGTAAACTCCTTAAAATCAGGAATAGTTTCATTTTTGTCATTATATCCCCAGCACCTAGAACAGTGCCTAGCAACACTTAATAAATTCTCATTGATTCATTAATTCTTCCTCTTCTCCTTGCCAATAGGGGGTGGGAGGGGAAGCTTTCAGAGCACCCATTCTTCCCTTTCCTTCTAAGACTGATTTAAAGACTTGGTCTGATTCCAACCTACCCCATTGATTTAATACAAGTCCAATAGAGTATGACCAAATCCCTGAGTCTATCTAAACAGACTTCCTGTTGCATCTAGTTGAAATGCCATTCATTGATTGATTCAGTGGAGATGTCCAAGCCTTGTTTACACCTACTCCTCATCATGATTGTTCACTAGATGATCAATGAAAGAGACTTCTGAGGTCATCTCATCTAAATACCTCATTCTGTAGACTTAGAAACTGAGTCCAGGGTGGGATTAAGTGATTTGCCCAAGGTCACCCAGATATTAAGAGTTAGAGGTTGGATATGAACTCAAGTGCTCTGACTCCAGCTCCATTTTTCCACAGTACCATGCTACCTCCCATACTGTAGAAAAGCTTTTAATTTTCTTGTTTTCACCATGATATAACTCCTGCCTGCCCCCCTTCCAAAAACCAAACAAACAAAAACAACTACCATATACATTTAAAAAAAAAGTATTGGTATGTTTTGTTTTTATATTACAAACATTAGCAAAGTACCGTCATTCCATGAAAGATCTCTTGTAACAAATTAAAACAATTACAGTGATCTCATCTGAAAGTGCATGCAACAATTGAAATATGTAACAGCATCCAATGCTTCTTTTAAAAGATTTTTTAATTAACAGAAATATACTTTCTCTCCCTCCCATCTCCCATCCTATTAGTTAAAAAAGAAAAGAAAAGAAAAAAAGAAAAGGAAAGGAAAAATTCCTTGTAACAATTATCCACAGTCAAAGAAATCAAATCCCCTCATTGGTTGTATTGTGTGTATATCTATGTCTATATCAATATATTTTTGTACTCCTCTCTGTCAGGAGAAAGATAGTTTTCAAATGGTTTAAACCATAGTGTGTAGTTGTATTCATATAGTTCTTGTGTATGTTTAGTAGGTATACTTCCAAGTATTTTATACATTCTGTAGTTATTTTAAATGGAATTTCTCTGTTCTTACTGGGTTTTATTGGTATTATATAAAAATGCTAATGATTTGTATGAATTCATTTTATATTTTCTAAGTTTTATTTTATATCCTACAAGTTTGCTCAAATTATTAGTCATTTCAGGGATCAAGTATGCCATTATATCATCTGCAGAAAAGTGATCATTTCTTCTTTGCCTATCCATTCATATAAGTCTCTTTGTGTCTCCTGGAAATCATCTATTTCCTCATTTCCTCCAATCAAATTTGATTAATTAAATAAAAATTCCAATATTGCACAGCTTGCAAAATGATAAAATAAGATATCTTACCAAATTCTTTCAATGTCACAGATATGGTCTTGATGTATAAACCACAGAGAATTAAAACAGAAAAAAGAAAACTATAGACCAATATCCCTAAAGAACATGGATGTTAAATTATCACATTTCAATTAAGTTTAAATTTAAATGATTAAATTATTCATAATAGTTTATTGTTTTTTAAAAGATTCTATTTGTTAGGACATATAAATCAATAAAATAAAATTTAAAATTATTTAAAACATACTTTTTTAGGTTCTTAAAAATATTTTGCTTTTAGGAAGCAATTCATATAATACTATGTTCTGTTAAAGGCAACCAACTTATCTTCAAACCTTTACCTTATGGGATTTGAACATCACTTGAAGAAGTATCATAGGATAGTTTCCCATAGTTTGTGGCTGTGATCTCAGGCAAATCATTGATTTATATCTAAAAATATAAAATGTATCAAAAAATGGGAATATTTGTGTCTTTTCTTGATATTGACCCTGTAAGGATGAGAGAATAGTATTTGCCCACCACAGCATCAGATGTGTGGAGTCTTAAGAATTAAGCTCTTGCACTCACCCAATGCTTTCCACCTTCCCCAATCAACATTTTTTTAAGTCATATTCTGAGCAGATCTGTGTTGCTCAGTGTTTCATAGAGTTAACTTTGATCTCCTTCTTCAGTAATGGTTGTTTTCATAATGAACTCTACAGTTTCACTTTTGGTCCAACTACTTTTCCTAGTGTGTTATTTGGAATTCGCTAATCAGTCCAATCAATTTCATTTCTGGTGGCAAAAGCTAAGTGCCTGTCACATGTTTATTCCCTAGCTTCCTTCATTCATTGTCTGGCTTGTATCCAAAGACTTCAACATTGGATGCAAAGACTTTCCACAACTATTTTTTTTCCTCAAAAAAAAAAATCACATGATCCCTGAACATAGAATGAAGCTATTTCAAGATTATGTAAAACTCTAAGATCTTTTCATCTTTTAGAATGGCATGTGTTTGTTTTCTTTGCTTTATCCATTCTGTACACAGACCTCTTCCTTGACCACTCATAGGAACACTACAATATTTAGAGCTGAAAGAGACCTTAAACACTTACCAATTATAGAGAACATTTTGAAGTTACCGGCACGTAAGTACCAGTGAACTCTAGAGACAGAATTGGGAGCAATAAGAAGGAGGACACTGGCCTGTGAGCCATAGTGACCAGAGTTTCCATGAAATTTTGCTCCAAAAAACTATGACCTTAAACTGGCGGTACACTAGAATTTAATCATAAAATATTAAATCAGGCAAATGGAGTCAGCATAAGTTTAAAAAGTGCCAGATACATGTAATTGTTTTTGTTCTTTCATATTCTTATTCCGAACGGTGGTGATTTCTTTTTGTATGAATTGGACTAGATTGGATTTGTATGAATTTGACCAATGAAGTCCCTTCTGACTCTTCAATTCTATGATTGGTCACAGAGAATTTTATTGCCTTTTTATTCTTAAAAACAAAAAATGTAAATTAGAAAAAAAAAAAAAACAAACGTTTTTCCTGGGGAGAGAAACAAATTCAGTGTCTGAAATGAGCTTAGGCACCATCTACTGGCAGTTCAATTAAATTGGAGATATCTAATTACAGGAACCCAGAAAGTTGTATCCCAATAGTTAAACCCAAATAAAGTCACAGCAGACACACAGGAGTCAACAGTTGTATGCTTAATAACTATCTGATATCAAAAAAAGGTAGACAGTGTCACATAGTAGGAGGAGAAAAAGCTTTAGAGTCAGGAAGAACTCAGTTCAGGTCCTACCTCTAATTTACATTGGTTTTGTGATCCTAGGCAAAGCATTTCATCTCTCAAGTCTCTACCTCCTCTCTGCCCCCACCCTATCCTTACCCTGGCTACTCTTTAAAACTAAGATGAAGAAGAGTCGCCATTCTGCATGGGGAAATAGGCTCCCTGCAACAATGAAATCACAAGTCCAGACAAAAATAAAAATCTCTTAACTGTTCCAAGTAAAATTAGAGGATCATAGAATAGGGTGATATAGTTAGAACTGGAAGGTACCTTAGAAGTCATCTAATCTGATCTCCTCATTTTATAGACAAGTAATGAAAATTACTTGTCTAAGGTCACCTGGATAGTAAATGGAAGAGATAGGGTTCAAGGAGACATTCTCTTTCTAGTATATATACCATATTAGCAGAGTCACACACAGGTACACACACACACACACACACACACACACACACACATACACACTCTCCAAAAAAAATTGAACTGAGTAAACTTGTTTTGGTCTCCTTAACTCCATTCATGATAGATATTTCCTAATTTTAGAGCCCTCCATTGAGAGAGATTCCACCACCCTCTTAGATCACTTTTGTTGAAGAAACTTTATAATTCTGTCCATGGAATGTGGAAGGAAATAAACAACCTCATATGCTAGCCTTGTGAACCCAAATCCATAAAGAGATCCAAGTGTTTTACATCCATTTCAGTACTTGAGAACCTTTATTTGTCACCAAGAAATAGTTCTTTGTGCTCTATCAAGTCCTATTGGGTTCAGTTTGAGGACCTTTTGTCTCACCATGCCCCCAATGGACATGAAAAAAGCTCATTATTTAGTCCCAAATTTTCCAGCCTACTCTTCTCTGAAATAAATAACACTATGGCTTTAACCTGCCTTTCTAGGTTCTTTGTTACATCCAAACAGTCTTTTTGTGTTCATCTTATAGAAGAACAAAGCTATGTTGTTTTTTTTTCTTAGCTGTGACTCTTTGAAAATAGAAACTATTTCCTGAATGAGGTGTACTAATAATCTTTATTTTCAAGTCACCTGAATCTTTATTTCATTTTGTTGGTGTGGCATTCATCAAAACAAAGAAAATGAGAGAGTTTAATAAAAAATTATTGGCAGAAAACCTAATGCTACAGATAATAGAGCCATAGATACAAAGAAGAGCAGGTCTGAATAACCACAAGATTCTTTTTTGTAGCATAAACCCTGTTCAATTTAAGGTCTGGCTTTAAGAATTTTAATGCTTTGCTAAAGGTATAAATTATCAGAAGGGGAAGGCAAAAGATATTGGCCCCAATAGTATTTAGCTTTAGAGAAAGAAAACAGTTGTGAATGTTAGTGTTTCCTTTGCTATGCTCTTGCCCTGAATAGAATAGGACATCCAAAGCCCAATGATAAGTTTGCATATCTTTCCAGTGTATCATGATTTGCTATCTGGCCACTGGGATGGCTAAGTCAGTGATGACTGCTTCTGACATTGCTGAAGCCCAAATAAGGCTCTGTTGCCAGAATGACAAAAATCACACATTGCTGGCATATTTTAATCCGGTAATTTAATCCAGTAATCAGAAGTTTTTCTGAGTGTTTGATGTTTTTCTTCTCCCCAAAGAGGGGAGGGAAGGAGACTCTTGAAAGTAATGTCTCTGTAGATGCAGTTTCTATATATATATACTAGATAGATATAGATATAGATATATGTGTATTGTATGTATACTAGATACAGTAGGGATAGGGACAAGGGTAGACACTAGACCTGAGATTTCACTGGTATAGAGAACTCGCAGGTGAGAAGGCAACACAGGTTGACATCTTCTCTGCAACTTAGTCTTAAATTTCTTGAAGCAGTGCTCTGGACAACTCTCTAAGCCCATAAAATGCAAAGAAAGTGTTGATCTGCATTGGTATAGGGAGTTTCCTCAACCCCAGAGTTTCCTGTACCAATTAAGTTACAGGTCCAGACCCTATCACCTATCCTAAAGAAACATGTTATACTTGTACTTAGATTGACATTTTCTATAAGTGTTATCTCCCAAATTTTAAATGGAACACATCCACCAGCAGAGACAAGCCAAGAAAATAGCCAACATGATATTGTTTCCCATGAACTGTGATACTTCAAACCCAAGATCAATGAGCTGTCATGGAAAGAAAAAAATCTCATCCAAGTTAAAAAATATGTGAAGTAATAGCCAAAGGAATAAAGAAAACCACTAGTTGGGCTAAAACTGTGATAAATTGTTGGTGGTTTGTTTGTTTTTCAGACTTGTTCCTGTGTGTAAGTCCTTTTTTCAGTAACAGATTCTGTTCTTTCCCATAATGCAAACCTTTTGTATGTTTGGTTGCTTCTGTCTGTGTATATCTTCCAAAGAAGGGAGAGAAATCTCATCTTTTTTACTTTAAAAGGCTGTTTCCCTCACTGCCTGGGGGCTTACCCAATTGTATGCACATTTTCCTTTCCAGAACTCCTGTCATTCTAAATCATATTTTTGTTTCTTGAATACTCCACTGGAATAGAAGGTTCTAATCAGGACTTCTTTTTCTGACTTTTATATCATTTTTTTTACCTGGCACTTCCCATCCACAGTTCTCTCCATGTATTTCCATTCATATTTTTAGCACAAATGTAAACCCAGAATAGCGTCATAATATCATTCACTCCCTGCAACACATACTTTTATCTACTGGAACAGAGAGTGTGTTCTTGTATCCTTTCTTGCCTTGGAGTTTATAGAAATCACCATTTTGCTCAGTGTTTCTTCTCAGTTGCCTGCAAGTGAGGCCACACACAATTTAACGCCCCCCCCATCCTACCCCCTGCAATTACTGTTTGTCCCTGTATAGGAGAAACTGAGCCCACTTTCATTGTTTATATGTTCATTTTATTGACAGAGACTAAAGGTTGGCTGAGGGACCTCCTCTGAGAGATTAAAGGAGCCGTGCACATGGCTGTTTGCCACACCATTTTTCACAGAATCATAGAAAGGCAGAATTAGAAGGGACTTTAATCCAACCCATACCTGAAGCAGGAATCCCTTCTACATTCCTAACAAGTGTTCATCAAGTCTCTGCATGAAAACTGAAAAGGACTGGGAGCACACTACCTCCTGAGACAATCCCTTCTGGCTTTAGACAATTGATTAGTAGGAAATCTTTAATTCCATTGAGCCCAAAATCTGACTTTCTTTAGTTTCTTCTCATTGCTCCTTGTCCTGTCTTTTGGAGTCTAGCAGAACAAATCTAATTCTTCATCCATATCATAGCTTCTCAAAAAGCTATCATGTCCCCTATGAGCTTTCTCTTCTCCAAACTAATTACTCTCAGTTCCTTCAACTGATGCTCATATAATATGCTCATCATACACTTTGTACTCTTCTAGATAGCCTTCAGTTCATACCTCCCTGCAAATATATAACTCAAACCTGAAGACAGTTCTCCAGATGTGATCTGACCAGAGTACAGTAGGACTATAAATTCCATTATTCTGGACTCTATGCTTCTATCATTATAGCCTAAATTCATTTTATTTATATTTTTGTTGGCCAGATTACACTGTTGACCTATATTGAGCTTACAGTTCACTAAAATCCCGTATCTGTTTCACAAGTACTTTTGTGTGGCTATACCTCCTCCATTAATCAGATTGACTCATGGAATCTTAGATTTGGATGTCTAGTATGGCAGAAATTATTGGTCTGTCCTTAACTGTATTGTTTAATCTATAATCTCTAACTCTTCCTTCAATAGCCTTTGTACACTTTTTGGAGAGTGTAGAATATGATATGGGAAGAGAGAAGAGGACAGTTTTACTCTCACATATTGGGGCTTCAAAGAAAATAGAAACTTTGATTCATCCCCAGGAAAAGTTACTCCTATTTCCTCCCTACCCTTCTCTATCCCAAATGCTTCATTACAATGGTGGCCTTTTTTTTCCTCCCTCAAGGTCAGCACCCGGGTTTGGTCCTGTGACTATAATTGAGTCCGTGCCATTGGCACCCAACATCAGCAAGCTGGCTAGTGATAGGGACATGTAGGGGAGAGGGGAAACAGTGAAGTTTTATTCTAGACCCTCATAAAAGATGAACTTATGTTTTAATACCAGGTTCAACTCCTTCAGGAAGATCCATCCAACATTATTGTGTGACACATTGTTATAGTGTGATGTATTCTCTAACAGTGTACCATTAGCAGGGATACCAACAGCAGGGGAATAGGGTGGTAAAATAGTTTGCTTTTGAGATTGGAGGAGTTCTAATAGCTTGAAAATGTGTTATCAAGATGTAAGGGTAGCACTGTCCATATGGATCAGCAGTTGTGGGTTACACCAATACAGATAAAACCATAGTCATTTTTGTGCCTTTGCATAGGCTATCCCTCGTGCCTGGAATTTTTTCATCTTTCGCTTCTACCTCATGGAATCCCTATTTTCCTTCAACAATCAGCTCAAATACCACCTCTTAAATGAGACCTTTCCTGATTATCCCCTGACTATCCCCACCTCCCACCCACCAGTGTCTGTCATGGACTCCTCACTATATCTCATCTGTTGCCAAGGCCTGTCAATTTCACCTTTTTAGCATCTCTCAAATATGCCCCCTTTTCTCCCCTGATACTGCCACTTCTCTAGTGGGGGGCCTTCATCACTTCACACCTGGACTACTGCAATAGCCCATTAGTGGGTCTGCCTACCTCAAGTCTCTCCATACTAAAATCCATACTCCATTCAGCCATTAAAGTGATTTTTTTTTCTAAACTGTAGACCCAATCTCTCTCTCTCTCTCTCTCTTTCTCTCTCTTTCTCTTTCCCTCTCTCTACTACAGTGGATCCCTATTGTCTACAGGATAAAATTCAAAATTCTCTTCTTGACATTCAAAATCTTTGCAACCTAGCCTCTTCTTACCTCTCCTGTCTTCTACCTTACTCCCTGCCATCTACTCTTCAGTCCAATGAAACAGGTCTCCTGGATGTTCCATGAAGAAGACATTCCATCTCTCATTTCTGGGCATTTTCTCTAACTGTCCTCTATGCCTGGAATGTTTTCCTTCCACATCTCTGCCCACTGACCTCACTGGTTTCCTTTAAGTCACAGCTAAAATCCCATCTTCTATACAAAGCCTTTCCCAACCCCTTAAACATCCAGTGATTTCCCTCTTTTAATTTTTTCCTTTTTTTATCCTATATATGCCTTGTTTGTATATATTTGTTTACTTATTATCTTCCCAATTAGATTATGAGCTCCTTGAGGGTGGAGAGTATCTTTTGTTTCTTTTTGTATCATTAGTACTTAGAAAAGCCTGGCACATAGTCTGAATGCTGATTGATTGATTATTGATTGACAACAGCCCTCTGAGATGGGTAGCCTCTTAATAATCTGAGAAACTGTCATTTCATTAGTGTGGGTATTCCTGCCCCTGATACATATCACCACCCATATGTAACTTAGTAGATAATTCTCAAAAGTTATCATGGCCGAAAAATCCGTCCCTTTGTGGCCAATCTGGAGATAGACTTCTCTGCCTTTATCTAGGTTAGTCCTCTGGCAGCAGACATAGCCAGCCAGTCACCAAACCTATATCCAGTACCTTCCCATCTTGGCAGGTTGGACCAGAGCATATGTTCCATTGGCAAAGCCTTCAAGAACCTAAGATCAATAAATCAGTCAATCAGTATTTATTATTATTGTAAAGATCATCATCCTGCTATGATGAAACATTGAAACTGAGGCTTTGTGAAGGTGAAATAGCACAAGGTAAGTGCTATCTTCATTCAAGGAAAACACAGAGAACTTAAGCTATTTGTCCAAGGCCACACAATTAATAAGGAGCAGAGCCAAGATTTGAGTCAAGTCTTCTGATTTCAAATACAGTATGCTTTCCACTACAATGAAACTGTTTCTAAGACAAGATCAAAAAAGATGGGTTCAAATCTTGGCTCTGCCACTTTAGAAATACCAATACCTGTCTATTATATATTGTTTCAGGGTTTTATTTATTTATTTTTTAGTTTTCAACATTCACTTTTATAAGATTTTGAGTTATAAATTTTTCTCCTCCTTCCCCTCCCTCCTCCCCAAGAGACCATGCAATCTGATATAGGTTATACATGTAAAATCATATTAAACATATTTCCATGTTAGTCATGTTGTGAGAGAAGAATCAAAACAAAAGGGAAAAACTGTGCGAAAGGGGAAAAAAAAGAGAAAATAGTATGCTTCGATCCGCATTCAGACTCCATGGTTCTTTGTCTGAATGGGGATAGCATTTTCCATCATGAGTCTTTTGGAATTGTCTTAGATCCTTGCATTGCTGAGAAAAGCTAAGTCTATCACAGTTGGTCATGGCACGGTGTGGCTGTTATTGTGTACGATGTTCTCCTGGTTCTGCTCACTTCACTCAGCATCAGTTCTGCTTCAGGGTTTTTAAAGCCTTTGATTATGTTATCTCATTAGATCTCCCCTCTCCAACAACTCTGTAAGGTAGGTGTTTCTATTATCCATATTTTAGAGAAGGAGAAACTAAGGTTGAGAGAGATTTGATGGTTTGGTCAAGGTCAAAGTAAGTGTCCAATTCAAAGTCAGGTGTTTCTAACTCCAACACTGCCCACTGCTCCATTTAGCTGCCTACTGTCTCCCCATGTGGCCTTGGGTTAGTCATTTAATATCTCTGGGGCTTCCTCAGTTTAGCTCATCTGGAAAATGAGGCAGTTGGATTAAATGTTGGACTAGAGTCCCTTCCAATGCTTTGTCTACAGTCTTAGGATGCTGCGAAACAAATTACAATATATGAGAATATATGATAAGTACCAAATAAAAAATGAAAAGGCCAGGACAACTGAACAGGCTAGCATGTGGCTAGCTTTCATGAATGAGTATTCTTCTTTCCAGTTTTCTATTGCTTCTTTCCCTGGAATATCTAAAAGTTTAATTCAGAGAATAGGAAAGGAAGGGCCGGATTTATAACTGGGGAAAGAGGGCTGCAGAAAGGGATTTGCCCAAGACCCTTACAAAAAGCTTGGTCCAGCCCTAGCTCCACATGTACATGCTTTGCTTTCATTAGGGGTTCATGTGATACATCTTTTCCATGCCTTTTCTGTACCCTGGAACTGGATCTTCCCCCATCCCAATTTGTTCTAATTTCAAGAGAAATAACCTGATTGCTCATCCTGCTGTCATCCCTGGGCTGTGTAAACATTCAGATAGGCAAGGAGTGGTTGTGTTGGTGCCCTGGACTGCTGCTTATACAAACAGACTCATCACTCATCTTTTGGACTATAGTTATGCAAGTATGAGATAATGGGGATTTTGCTCAGTTTTCAGAATTTCTTCATACTGTTTAGATTTCAGTCTGCGTGTCAAAATCCTATTGTTCAAGCATTTTGGCAGCAACAACTACTGCCACTTGGTTCATTTGGGGGGAAAAATTCAGATTATGTTGCATTGATTTTTTTCATTAAATAATTTTTTAAAAATAAGGCAGGAAATGGGCCTGAGCACATTGAAATCTGTAGGTAACATCTTAATCATATGCTGAAAAGTGTGTGTGTGTATGTGTATAAATGTGTATATATGTGTTTATTATGTGTATATGTATATATGAGTATATATATACCTACATATGTATGTGTGTATATGTGTGTGTGTGTGTGTATATATATATATATATATATTATACATATGCTAGAACCCTGGGAGGAAAAAGATGCATCCCTTGCCTATTTGCATTGGTCAGCCTTCCATTACATTCTAGAGGATGAAAAGTCATCCCTTATATCACTGAATCTTTATAATGTGCTGTGTCACTGTGATCATGTTTTTCCTTCTAGCTGGCATATTTTCCTTTACAGTACATTCCTAGAGGCTGTATAGAGAGATTCCTTTCATGTTAAGGACCCCCTTCTGAAGGAATGCCTCCTTTTTTCAGGATCCATAGGAATCAATCCAGCTGCTACTAGCAGCCCAAGTCATTTCTGATACTATTGAGATGAGTTGATGACACCGTATTCATTTTTCTTTTCCTCTAGACATCTGCCTCACCTCTTCAGGTTTCTCCTTCCTCTGCTTCTGCTTTTAATTTTCTTTCCCCTTACTTCAGTTTTCTCTGCCTTCTATCATTAGCTTTCTTCTTTCTCTCTCCTCCCTTCCCTTCTGTTTTTGTTTTTCCTCTCAGTCTTTCTCCCCAGACCGTCTCTGTCTTTCACTCTTAATGTTGGTTATCTTTTCTCTGAATCTTCCTTAATTTTTCTAGTCTTCCTTCTCTCCATAACTCATTCTTTAGCCCCCTTTTCAAACTCTCACTTATTTCTACTCTTAACTCCATTAGTTACTCTCAAGTGTTCCCCTACACACAACTCAAATTCTTGCCAATATCTGTTTTCTTAATAGTGTTAGAAAATCACAAGAACTTGCATTCAATTTGGTCATTACTATTTATTTCCTCACAAACTCCAAGCTCTCTTCAGTATTATTACTGCTGTAGTTGACCTCTGCTCCTACTAGACACTCTAACCTCAACCTTCATTTTGATGATGGGTAAGACATGGCAACCAGGAGAATGCCATTGACCATTACTACTCACACTGGCACTCTTGCTCATAGAATACCTGTAGAAGCCATTCTGCATATATGCCCCCACATCATGAGATAAGACTAAGTAGGGGGACCTGGAATCCAGACACTTGTCTAGGAAAGAAGGAACTTGTCAGCTCAGCAAGGCTTAGAGAGAGCCAAGGATAATGTCTTGGTTTCTTCTCTGAGCTCAGACACTTTTCAGATGAGACTGAACGGTAACTAAGAGGCAGGCATAGGTGCTGGTGCTATGATTTCATTGATATTAGGAATACCCAAGTAACAAAATGTTCTCTCCCAATCCAGGTCAGCAGCTTCTCTTCAAACTATAGTCTGAGTGACATAGAGCACTGAGATGTATGTATAAGAGATAAAACTTGAACAGGTCTTCATTTTGAGGTCAGCTTTCTCACCACCATACCATGCTGCCTCTTTAAAGAAGGAGTTCTTTTTTCTCTTACTAACATTCTTCAATATCAGTGTGACCATTCCCATGACATTTTGTCCAAGTACAGCTTTCTCTATGTCCTTTAAGCACAAGCACCATATAGTTTAGTACAGGTATAACCAGTAGGTTATCCAACCCTCTCTACTTGTATTCTTTCTACTTGGAGCAAGGGAAGTAGAGTCCAAATAAGTATTATTGGCTCGAGTTAACATAATGGTTTCTCCTGAAGAGATATGTATTTAATCAGATAAACACAATATAATTTAAGTACTTAGAGTATGTATTTTCATGAGAATATGTAATAGAATATAAACTTCCCAAGGGTAGAGACTGTTTCATTTTTGGTCTTTGCATCTCCCGTTTCTAACACGTAGTAGTCTTAATGTTTGTTGATTGATTGACTAAATGAACTTTCAGACTACATCTTAAAACTCTGAGGCTTTCTCATATCTCAGGGTACCCAAAATGCTTCATGAGTCTATAGAAGGAATCCCAAACTGCCCCTCCATCTTTATTGTACATCAGTGCCTTCCATTCACAGTAAGGTCCAACCAAACTGCCTTTCTTGCTGTTACTTGTGCACAGCATTCAATTTCCCACCTCAGTGATTTTGCACACTGGCTGTGTTCTGTGCCTAGAATGTGCTCCCTTCTTACTGTCATCTCTCTGGATTCCTAATTTCCTTTAAGGCTTGGTTCAAGTCCCAGCTTCCCCATGAAATCTTTCCTTCTGCTCCCAGCTGCTAGTGTCTTCTGTTCAAAATCATTTTGTATCTCTTTTATATAAACCTATACATGTTCATTTTTTCTCCCCCACTAGACTATTGAGGGGAGAGATGGTTTTTATTTTTGTCTTTGTATCCATAGTAGATACTTAATAAATACTTATTGATTGAATAATTGGTTGACTGCTTAAAAGGAGATAGCTTCATAGCTATTCAGTGAAAAGTACATGAAACTATACACAGGGCATCTAGGAGGATGTGGATATATTTAGCTTGGGGTAGTAGAGGGAAGGAGAGGAGGTTATGTTTGAACATTAGATAAAAATTAAAACTGATGGAATATAAATTGTCATAGAGAATGAACAGAAGAAGAAACAAATGTAATGAAAGGCTAATGTAGTCACTCACAGATCCAAAATTAAATATCAAATGCAAAAAGCAGAGTAGGGAAAGGGACTATGCTCTTTTTTCCTTTCTTCTTCTTTTTTTTAATTCCTCTGACTCTATCTGCTTTAATCTGTTTCTTCCTCCTGAGGCACCAGACCAAGACAAGTGTTTACCACTGTGAATCTGTCTTATCTGTGCACCAAGGTTATATGTACCTCCAAGGTTACTCTTAAGAAGTGGCTATCATTTAATGATGGTTTGAAATAGGATTCCCGTGGAATTACCCATAACATCCACATGAAAACAAAGCAAGAACACACACACACAAATACCACCACAGCAGTGGGTATCACAATCCAATATGAGAAAATTTCCAAAGTTTCTGAGGTTGCAACTTGGCCCACAAAAAAATGTAGCTGTGTCTCCAAACCTCTTTGGTTTGGAAATTAGAGTGGAAGGGGAGATTCGATCAGGCTTCCTCACAGGATATCCAGTACTTCCCCACTTCCAATGGGCTGAAAAGACTCCAAGAGTAACCTGCTTGGTGGTCTGGGCCAGGAAGAGAGAACAATATTTTTGTTTAGGAAAGAAAAACTTTTCTGAGTTTTTTTTTAATTTCATTAATAATTTTAGAAAAAGGAATTCTGACCAAAGTTAAAAATCAATCATAATTTTATCAGAATGACAGCCATTCTAAGAACCATGAGGATATATGATCACAAAGAGCAAACACCAGCATTTAAAGGAGGGCCCATAGCCCTTCCTTAAAATAGATGAGAAGTGTTTTCAATTTCTACCCCACTTTCTTCCTCTTGTCCTGCCCAGTAGGGGGGCTCCCCTGGAAGGTTTGTCAATTTGTAAAAGAAGAGGGCTTGATGAGCACCTGACTATTTTGTTGTCAAGACTGGTGATGATGATAATTTTTCAGAAATAATCACAGTCACAGGGTTCTCAAAGACTTATCAGAGATTCTATAGTCCCACCCATACCTGACCAGGAGTCCTTTCTACAATATGCATGGCAGGTTGCCATTTAACCTGCTCTAAGGGGTCTCCAGTAATTTGCAACTTGCTAATTCCTAAGACAGCCCATTCCCCCTTCAGAATAAGTCTGATTGTTAAGTGCTCTCTCACATCAAGTTGAAATCTTACCTCTTTGCAACTTTTATTCATTGCTTCTAATCAATGTTGGTGATGACAATGACTTTCCCCTTTGGTCCAAAAGACTCATTTCCCAACCTACAGACATTTGACTTGTAATGAAAGTTTCCAAGCTCACAGTTCAGCACTTAGTATGTTTGTAAGCTAGTACTAGATATGTTTTTCCAAGTTCTCTGTATAGCGCTTGTATAGACCTCTGTAAATGTAAAGCAATCCAGAATAGATGTCATATTCACACAAATGCTGTCTTTTTCAATGCTGTATATTTCTGAATCCTGAATTTCTGAAGAACCAAAGTGTGGATGTCCCTGAAGGCAGTGGACTGATGCAGTATAGGAGCCAGTAGAATGAGGCATTTTTCCAGTGACCTCTTAATGCAAGGAAGTGATGTAAAGGATGGGTATAAAAGAAACATATGATGAGAAGAGATTAACTGGTCATGGACAAGGCCAAGGACAGCAGATGGAGAACAACAGTGTTCCACTATCATCCACTAAATGTAAAAAAGCACCCAGAAGATCCTTCAAAGTGTTGGGTAGATACTATGTGAAGGCTCTTTGGACCCACATGGACAAAAATTGCATAGGATAAGGAGCTACAGAATAGTTGCAAATTGATCGACCAGTATATGGAGTACCCATATAGTTACTGAATTTTGAAAAGCACTAAGGGAGATGCCAAATTTTGATATGATATCATCAACTAAGGCAACAGAGACAACATAGTGCACCTCATTTTTGAGCATTGCAATAGTTGTCTCGCTGGAGAAATTAGAAAATTATTGGGAATTTCTCTCTCCCTTACGCATCTTGTGCAAGTCACTTAATGTCTGTTGGCCTCAGTTTCCTCATCAATAAAATGAAGGAGCTGGACTAGATAATCCTGAAATACCTTTCAGCTCTGTAACACTAATTGTATGATCTTACCTTCTCAGAGTGTACTCCACAGCCATACCCCTTGACCCTAAATCCTTCTCCAAGTTAAAGGACATTTGACTGATTCAGATGGTGTTTCAGGTGGTAATAAATGACTGCTAATAGGCAGCAAGATTTAGACCTGTGCTCATAGACCCAGGATTTTCAGAAGGTGATGACAGAGCTAAGAAGCTTCACAAACAACCACTGTGGAAGAATATATATTATTAGAAGCTTGGAGAGTGACCATCAGCTTTTCTTGGGTGGGGCCTCTTCCCACCCAAGTCCTCTGCCCCTAAAGTCAGCAATCCAAAAGAATAAACAAGTAAACAAAAATGACATCTAAAGAGAGGGAACATGCCTATGTATATTTAAGTTTTTGTTTCCTCAGCCTGTTACTATTGAAACATAGGGAAACTCAACCCTCAGCTAAAGGTAGGATGGGAGTACAAGATGGCTTAAGATGAGTTAATTATCAGCTTCATGTCAAGAATTAAGAAATGCTGAGTTGTCCTCTAGATTGTAGATGATAATTCATGGATATATACTATCTCTATATTCCAGCAAAGATGTTAGCTTAATAGTAGGGAGTTGACTATTTGACAGCTTAAGTTAGTTTTCATCAGAATGTAATGGAACCAGTATTCCAAAGACAAGGCCTAATAGCTTTGGAGACCAGATTTAGCTAAGAACAAATATGGCCACATAGGAGGGAAACACCAAAAGAGGCTAAATACCAAAATAAGTAGTGAGTAATAAGTAAATTTTTAATGGTAAATTTTTTTATCAAACAGTAGCTACTGTTCTTAGTAAGTCAAAGATATTGCTACAACATTGTTTGCCTTCAAACAAGATCATTCACTCAACCAACATTTGAATGTCCACTACGTTCGAGAGATTGCCCTCAAAAGAAAGAAATCAGTCTGATTTAAATGGTGGACACTATTCTCTGTTGCTATTTCTTCTGAAACTCCCATCTTAGATTAACCACTAATCCATTTGTAACCTATGAGCTTCTGCAGAGAATTGGTTGAAGGCCTGTAACTAGTGAGGGATTTGGACTAGATGATGTCTTCAAGTCCCTTCCAATTCTAAATCTTCTGCCCTGTGATTCCATGGTAATTCTGCTTTTAAATTATTATGAGGCCAAGTGCTATAAAATAAGGATTATATTTGTCACTAACTCTTCTGGAGAAGCTATTTCAGTGCCTTCAGAGAAGATGTGCTCTGAAACTTAGCTAGGTTTCAAATTAATAAGATTTTTAAGATGAGTGGTGTCAGAGGTATTGATGTAAACCATGCACCCAGTCATGGTTTCTTCTTTTATGTGCTAAATTCAGGAGCGTGTTGGATGCATTTCTTCATAGTATCATGACGTCAGTCAGGAGGTTTACTTCCTCTGTCCTTGGCTCTCCCTTATATTTGGAATGCAAGTTGGCTTTCTATGGACCCTCACCAGTGCCAACTTCTGATAGAATAGATTTCTCCAGACCAGCCCCTTGATAGCACAGCTGTTGTTTTCAGGATTCTTTCCCATGACCCAAGCACTTTCTTTCCCACCAGTTATACAAATATAAAATTAAAAACACTTTTTTCCCAATGGAGCCCATCTCTACAAAGTTGCCCCCAAAACAACTTCCCTTCCCCAAAAAACAGGAGTGCTACAGCCTGGAATTTCAATGTAAGAGGGAATTCCATTGAGTGGAAACAAGAAAAGATTAGGAAACTAAATAGAAAATTAAGTTTTTTATTTTTTGAGGAAAGATGATAGACTATGGAAATTAATTTTCTATGTCCCTCTCATCCCCATGTTTGTCTTTTTTTCTTTAGATACATCTAATATAAATTATAATTACCTACATCTTATCCCTATAGTATCTTTCAGCCAATAACTTCAAAACATTTCATTTGCCAATAGCTTTGGACCTTCCCTGGTATTTGGGAAAATGGAAGCATGAAAGATTACATCGCTTACCCCTGATCAAACCATAGGATTTGGCAGATTTGGGAATAAAATTTGAATCAGCCTTGGAACACAAGACAATTCTTATACTTGATTTGAGAATGACAATATTAATGGATATCTTTTTTTATCTAAAAGGCACCTGCCTCACCCCATCCCACCCATACCCAGACATATACTTTAAGTCATAAAGCCTTGAAACATCTCTTCCTTCTGTAAATCTACTGTTCTCTTATAAAGATGTGTTAAGGAAGTCACAGAGGAACAATAGGCCTTCTGCAAATTTTTGCTCTGTAAGAGAAAAACCAAGGCAGGAATAAAGCATATCATTTTAAACACCACAAGTTGATAAATAGCCCCTAGACTTGAGACCTAAAGCTAACAAAAGCATTAAATCTATGGGGCTTTGTGAAGGCATAACGTTATTTCATACTTCTCTGCTGCCACCACGATTTACATAACAAATCGCTACAAAATGCAATCATGTCACATGTTGGAAATAAACTCTTTGGAGTGTAGCTATTTTTAAACCTCCCATAGTAATAAGAATGGATTTTTTAAAAGTACAAAAGCTGAATTTGTGCTTTCAGTCATAACTAACTTCAGGAGCTCTCTGCAGTTGGGCTTGGATTAATTGAAAAGAAAACACATTTTTTCTTCATGAGAGATGAGATGGTATAATAGAAAGAGTGCTGGATTTCAAGTCAGTAGAGAACTGGATTCATATCTGGCTCAGGTACTGGGTGACAATGATAAAAGTCACATAACTTCTCTGAGCCTCAGTTTTTTCATCTGTAAATTGGAGGGGAAAATAGACCCAATCTCATAGCTTATTGTGAGTATCAAATGAAGTAACATGTACCAATGCAATATTCCATATCTCTATTCCATCACTTCACCAAACAATCTTATCTCGTCATCAGAGACAAGCTTGATCATCATAATTATACAGTATTCTGACTCATTTTTACTGTGGTAGTTCTTTCATTTGCATGCTGTAATCATCATGAATATTGTTTTCCTGGTTCTCCTTACTTAACTTTGCATCAATTTATAGAATTCTTCCCATGCTTTTCTGTATTCTTCATAATCATTCTTTTAAATGGTATGGTGAGATTCTATTATATTCTTGTAACATTGGCAAATTAATGGAAGGAAGGAAGGAAATAAGCATTTATTAAGTACCTACTACATGCCCTGCACTTTCCTAAATGCTTTACAAATATTATCTCATTTGATCCTCACAATAACCTGAAAAGTAGGTGCTATTATAATTCCCACTTTACAGTTGAGGAAACTAAGGCAGACAAAAGTTAAGCGACTTGCCTAGGGTCACATGGCTCATAAGGTGTATCTGAAATCAGATATTTACTCAGATCTTCCTGACTCTAGGGCCAGCACTCTATCCACTGTGTCACTTAGCTGCCTCTACTGTTTTTAAACAGGGTATTAACTGTTTACAGTTCTTTGCTACTATAAATAGTGCTGCTATAAATATTTGTATGTATGAAACCTTTCTTTCTACGTTTGACCTCCTTAGGGTATATGCCCAACAGTGAGATCTCTGGGTCAAGGGATATGGAAATTTTAGTCACTTTTGTAGTGTTATTCCAAATTACTTTCCAGAATAGTTGAAGTAATTCATAGCTCCACCAGTAGAGAATTGGTGTGCCTATCTTTCTGTTATTGTCTGTCTATCTCCATCTGTCTCTTCTAGTGTTCATCATTCCTGTCTTTTATCATCTTTACCTATTTGCAGGATGTGGAAATGATATTTTTAAAGCATAGTTCTGACCAAGTCACTCCCTGCTCAATAAACTCTAGTGATTCCCTATTACCTTGAGGACCAAATACAAACATCTCCTTTTGTCATTTAAAGCCATTTATAATCTGATTCTAACCAACTTTCTCAAACTTTATTATATGTTAGTCCCATTCGCACTAAAAACAATCAAACTGGCTTTCTTGCTGTTTCTTATAAACAACAATTCCATCTCCATACCTTTTCACTAATTGTTTCTCATGCCTGGAATGTATTCTCTCCTCACCTCAGCCTCTTCGAATCCCAAGCTTAGCTCAAATACCACTTCCTACTTGAAGATTTTCCTAATTCCCCCCAACTGCTAGATGCTTATTTTGCCTATACTGATGTGACAAGAGTGTTGGCAGCAAAATGCTAAAATGTTCTAAAAGGTACATTTAGTAATAAATGCAAACAACCATGGTGCTTTCTCTCATTCTCTGATGGTCCAAAGAGAATCAGACTTTTATATAATATTTCAATTATTTAGCCATCTGAGGGAGTGTGTAGTATTTAGTTTGGCCACTAGATAGCACTCTAGCTACCTATGAGTAACCTACTCCACCCATACTCTCCCCCTCCACCCCCCAATATATACCAATATATACACATCTGCATTTCTCATTGTTCCTGTTCTCTACCAACTGGTGAATAAAGTAGCCCCAGGTTCAATGTAAATCTAGTGGTATGATCTGGAAGATACCCCAAATTGCCAAAAATGAAAAATCTCAACTCAATGAGCCCCCACCCCATTTACTCACTTTACCTCCTCAATAACAAACTACCATCCTAATAGGAGTCAACAATTCATATTTAATGGCCTTATAACTTCACACACAATCAGTCAGCATAGAAAGTTCAAGCACATAATAAAATAAAACTTCAGATAGCATATTGTAATACTGCAATGTCATTGCAAATTAGTTTAATTTTTCCCTTTCTTCCCATCCCTCCTCCTAGCTAGTCAGAGAAAAGGAAAGGGTTTAGATAAGTTTAAAAAAAAACCACTACTTAAAATTCAGTCACTCAGAAGGAAACTGAGGACAAGAATTATACTTCATCTTATTGACAGCAGCTGCTATGGTCCATGCCTGACTACTAGACTTAGTTGCTCTCTACTTTCCTCAGTCTACTGTGATCCAGTCTGCTGTGTTGAGTGTCTGCTCTAATTATGTTCCAAGTCCATGACTGTTTTCACAAAGAGATATCAGTTCTCTCTTTTCTTTCCCCTACTCAAGGCCACTGGAGCAGTGCAGTACACACCTGCCTTGCTCCATTTCCATAGCAAGAAAATCAAGGAGCCTTAGGGGCAGTTTCTTCTTCATCCTCTCTAAATCCATGAAAAAAAACAATTCCGGGTAGAAGACCTTCCAAGGGCAAAACAAAGAGGAAACCTAACTGAGAAATATATGCCCATACACATTTCCTCGGTTACTCAAACTTCTCTATTGTCTCCTGTATCTTCATCCTCCCAGGAAGGCTTAGAAGGCTAGACTATACTTATGTGCCTATGTGTTAGAATGGAAGCTCCATGAGAGCAGATACTGTTTCACTTTTGTCTTTAGCTGAAGACAATGCCTGGAGAATAATAGGTGCTTAATAAGTGCTTTTGATTGATTGAATAAAGAATATGCTTACAAAATTTGCAGATGGCAAAGAGGGCTGAAATGGTTATGGTAGGAAAGAGAAAATGAGGAAAACGCTAGGGACTGGTTAATACTATAGAGAACAAGGTTAGAATTCAACATTGTCTCAACCCATTGAATAAATATGTGATTATGAGCAAAATATGTTTTATTTTGAAATTAAAATAATGTTATACACCTAGAAAGGAAAAAAATTAAACTTCTTCCCCCCCCCCAAAAAAAGAGATAAGGAATGGGACAAAAATGGCAAAAAAAAAAAATTATCTAGAATTCCAGCTGACACATCAGCCCCCTTGAGCTAAAGGTAACCAAGCCATTCCTGTGACCACAGAGCAATTATGGTCTTACACGAACTTTTGCAAAGAGTTTCTGACTTTTAATAATTTCTTACATGCTTTCTGACAGTTCTTTTCCATTAACTTTCAGTACCTGGTCTTTGGCACTTAAGTTTCATTCACCTACTGATGGTTGGAACTATTCTTGTTCTGGTTCGTGGTCGGACTTGCTTTTTAAAAATGGAAACAACAAATTAAAATATGTCTGGAGGAAACATTCTTTTTAGCTTGCTCTTGCTTTGATTTTCATTCAGCACGGATGACTTGCAGTCTCTCAGCACATGTGCAGACTTCATATTCAGCAGCAGAGAAGGGATATCTCCTAAAATTGTCACATGGTGGGCAACATGTCCTGCTTATTTTTGTTTTTTTCCACTATGGTGACATTTGCCTAAAACTCTTCTTTCTTCTACGAATTGATGTCTCAGACCTTGAAGGGTTTGTATCTAGATGTAGAACATTGTTCTATAAGCCAGCAACAGAATTTCTTTAATCTTTCAAACTGTTTGTGACAGTCATAACTATTTTCATCACTCACGGTTCCCAGACCTTAAACAGATGAAAGGGTGATTTACATGGATTGGCAGGGACTTGAGAATCCTTATTGCTTTGGTAAGCTGAAACAATAGCCTCAGTCCATAAAGACACCAAATAAGGTGTCCTGGAATGTGATTACATCCATATGCTTTCAACTAATTCAATGTAGACACAGTGAATAAATCCCAACCAATAAGTAGTAATGTTGCCTAGGAAGAGTAGACTGCTAACTTGATTCCCACTCTGCTAACCAACCCAAAGAACCTCCAGTGACCTAGCCTGAGTTTGAGATATTAATGAAAATAAGAAATTTTGTGGAAATGTTTAATTTCCACAAATTAATTGTCCACAAGTTAATTTCCACAAGTTCCACAGACAAACACAGTACTTCCAAAGGATATGCTCCATCTCTTATTCATCATCCATAACTATTGGCAGCTGGATCCTAAGAATGGATTCCCAAATCTTCCTCACTGTTAGTACTGCCAGACCATCAACTTTATAGAACACCTCTCTCCCCAACCCTGGTCAGCTAGTTTCAGCTTTGAGAGAGAGACTTACTATAAAGGCTACTTCAGGAAACTCACAAAAATCGTTACATAGGCTCAAACTGAGTGTTATGTAACAGACCTTTGTTCTCAGATTTTTGGCTAGTTATGTTAAGATTAAATTTGGGTGGAGTAGAAGGAAACAGTAAAGGAAAATTCTCTTCAATTTGGCTGCAATTTTACTCTAGTTTTCTTTGTTCTTTGAATTGATGATCTGAGTTTGTGGTCAAATTGCCAGCTACTGCCATAGAAGAGCAAGTGATACAATGATGCTTGTCATTTTCCAGTGCCTTGCTTCCAGATCCAAAACATTTTATAGACTTTATGCCTAAAAAGAAAGGTGCAAAAAGATTAAGAGACTTCCCAAGAACATTTATTTAATAGGTATTTCCCTTCCATTAGGGATGTAATGGGATAACAAGTAACTTTGAAATCCTTAAATAAAAGTTAAATATCCAAACTATCAAAATGCTCCCTTGTTATGTCTATATCCTTGATATTTGGATGCTTTTTTGTAATTGCTTCCTTATTTGTGGAGTAGACTTTCTCCTAATTTCATTAGGTCACTGAAAAATCATGGTTTGGCTAGAAAAGAGACTGAGTAAAATGCTTCCTTCCTTTCATCCAAAGGTCTTAACAACTTTGTCATCACAAATATTTATCTTCGGTTCTCAGGGAAGATTCCTGACCATGCAAAACACAGATGGTGTGACTATACTTCAAAATATTTCTCTTCTTATACATTAACTGGCACATAGTGATGGCAATAGCCTGACTTTTTAGATCTTGTGGCAATGCTGAGCTTATTTATATCATCTTTTGAAAAATTAACAAGAAAAATCCTGCCTACAGAAATTGAATGGGTTTTTTTTTGTTCAGTTAATTAAAAATTTTAGATCTTCTTTGAATTCCTAATTATTGATCAAAAGTCATTGGTTGGAAATGCAAATATTCTGGGTTCTTGGTCCTTGCTCAACTATTAATCTTGATGTGAAACTCCATGATGAAAAGAGAATAGTAATTCTTGTTCTCTCCTTTCCTCATATGATGGATGTAATAGCAAATGTAAAACGTCTTTGCCAGATTTGTCAAAAAGCAGCATATGGAAATAAGATAATTATATTTGACCATTTCATCTTGGAAGAGAGGTTACCTCTCTTCAACGACCATATTCCTGATGCCGAGCAAAGCATTTCATTTTTATCACATATCAAGGCTAGTACATATTTAAGAAAGGGATAATACCTATACATGAGTTATGAAAATATAAATTGTGGTCATTATAACCAACTGAATTTCAATATAATACATTCAACCCTCCTAATACTACTTACAAGGCGACTGTTGGATTTTTTATTCACCAAGTTATGTGGAAGCTGATTAGTGGATCTCATCCAAGATAGCGCTTCAAAAATAGCGCTGTGTGATCATAGTCCAAGTGAGCTCTCCTGGGTCCCTAAGTGGAGAGTCATTTCCCCAGAAGCATTGCTCTCATATGGCTCGATGTCATCAAAATGATGATTTATCACCTTTCCTCTCAAGAAGATATACAAGATATTTTAATAGAGGAACCTTGCACATATTTTCTAATATTCTTCTTTGGACTAAACTAAGCTATGAAAGTAAACACTGGTTTATATCCCCACTGGGGATAAGGCAGTGGGCCTGAAGGAAATATAATACTTTCTCCTTTTTTGTGCTCCCTTTTGGTTTTATTTAGTTTGGTACGGGGTGAATGTACTGACTCTAGGCAGCTGTTTGTCTTCTTTGATCTGAGTAGTAATAGAAGGCAGTGGAGATTGGTTAGGTTTGGAAGGAGGTGGCACTGAGAGAGAGAGCCTGCCAAATGTGTGTTTGTCTGCAAAGCATGATTTTGCAACCTAGTGATCAAAACACTATTGTAAATTAATTATGATAATACTCCTCTCTGTAGCACATTTTAGTGAAGTTGGTCAACTAGCATTTGTCAAGCTCCTACCATATGCGAGGCACTGAGGAAATAAAGAAAGGTTAACAATGAATTAATGAATGAATGAAAAACAAAAATGAAACTAAAAAAAATGGGCCCTGCTTTCATGGAGCTTACAGTTTATTGGGAGAGACAGAATGCAAACAACTATGTACAAACAAGATAAATTGAGGGTAGTCTCAGAGAAAGGGCTCTAAGGGTAAGGAAAATTAAAAAAATCTTCTTGCAGAAAATGATACTTTAGCAGAGACTTGAAGGAAGCCAGGAAAGCCAGGAGTTGGAGAAGAGGAGGGAAAATTTTCCAGATATGGAGCAGCCAATGAAAACAATTGGAATCAGAAGATGGATATTCTTCTGCATGGAACAATAAGGAGGCCATTGTCACTGGATTTTAGAATATGTGGGGGAGGGTGGAGTAAGGTATAAGAAAACAGGAAAGATATTAAAGGACCAGGTTATGTAGAATTTTAAAAGCAAACAGTGGAGTTTATGTTTGATCCTAAAGGTAATAGGGAGCCACTGGAGTTTTTTGAAAGGAGGAGGGTATGAGATAGTCAGATCTGCATCTTAGGAAGTTCAATTTGACAACTATGTGGAGAACAAACTAGAGAATTGAAGCAGGGAGACCAACTATCAGGATATTGCGATAGCCCACGTGTGAGATAATGAGGGTCTGTACCAGTGTGGTAGCAATGTCAGAGGAGAGCTAGAGGGGTATACAGGATATCACGAATATAGCAATGACAGACTTGACAACTTGTTGGATAAGGAAGAGAGGAGGAGGAGGAGGAGAGAGAAAAGAGCTGAGAATGCCATCTATGTTGTGGTTGTGTTAACAGGGTAACTGGGAGGATGGTCGTACCCTAAGCAGTAATAGGGAAGTTAGGAAAAGAGGAAAGTTCAGGGAAAAATAGAATGAGTTTTATTTTTTGATATGTTAAGCTTTAAGGTGTCTTTAGAATATTCAGTTTGAGATATCTCACAGACACCTGGAGATGCAAGACCAGAGATCAGTAGAGAGATTAGGACTGGACAAGTAGATCTAAAAGTTTTCTGCATTGGGATGATAATTGAAATCATGGAAGCTGATGGGAACACCAAGTGAAATAATAGAGAGGAAGAGAAGAAAAGAGAGGGCCCAGGACAACCCCTAGTTAGTGGGCATGACATCCATGACATGAAGATATCCAGCAAAGGAGTTACAGAAGGAATGGCAAGACACATAAGAAGAGAACTAGAAGAGCACAATATCACAAAAATATCAGAGAGAGAAGAGAGTATCAAGGAAGAAAGAGTGATCAACAGTGTCGAAGGCTGCAGAGAAGTCAAAAAGGATAAGGATTGAGAAAAGGTCATTAGATTTGGAAATTAAGAAGCCATTCGTAATTTTGGAGAGAGCATTATGAATGACAAGATTAGAAGCCAATCCAAAAAGAGTTAAGAAAAAAATAAGAGAAAATGACATTTAGACACAAAGGAAAGGAGAACTATAGGAGGCTAGCAGGAATGGATAGAACAAGTGAGACTTATTTGAGGATGGGGCACACATAGGCATGTTTGCAGACAGTAGGGAAGCAGCCAGTAGACAGGGAACAAATGAAAATTAGTGAGTAAGCAGCGATGATAGAAGGAACAATCTGCTGGAAAAGATGTAGTGGAGTTAGGATCACTTGTGCATATAGAGGGGTTTGTGATGGCAAAGAAAAGATCCACCTTTTTTCTTTTTTCTTTTCTTTTTTTTTTGGCAGAGGGAGAGGGGATAGAATAGGGGTTAAGTGACTTGCCCAGAGGTAGACAGCTAAGTGTCTGAGGTTGGACTTGAACTTGAGTCCTCCTGACTTCAAGACCAGTGCTCCATCTACTGCGCCACTTAGCTGCCCCTGAGAAGGGCCACCTCTTCATGTGAAACATGAGTAAAGGAGGAGATACTGGCAGAACACATCTGAATGATGTGAAATGCTAAATAGGGGAGAAGAGGGAACTATCTGTGATCAACCAAATTCAGTGAAATATGAAGCAAAGTTCTCAATTAGGAGGGTAAGGGGAAGAGGTGCCATAGAAGATTTGAGATGGTCTGAAAACTTTAGAAAATCCATTGAGGTGAGTAGGATAGTGAATCAAAAAGGAATATAATCAAAGGATTACCTTTCAATGAGGGCCCAGTTTCACTAGCTCCATTTTGAACCCCTCTCCAGGAGGCTTGTTACTGAAGCATCCAAAAAACTTTATTTGAAGGTGGCCCCATAACACAGGTTGACCCAGAGATCAGTCAATGTTGAAGCATCCTGACTTTAAAATGAAAGTCATTAGAAAGTCAAGGGCTAATCAATTTTGGTTCCTAATTAATTCTTGCATTCTTCTAACTAAATCAGTTTCCTCCTTTTCTCTGATTCCTGAATCTGTAAAATGAGGTTTTGTTTATCTTTCCTTTTCTGAATCTTCCCTCTATTTGGTTAAATACTAATAGTTTAGGTCCTCAGTCAAATTCTACCCTCTAAGCTGGTTTCTTTTTTTCTTGTTTCAAGGAAATCCTCAGGGAATCCCCCCCCCATGCCATTTCTGTCATTACTGGGTACTATTGGCATGTAGCTTTTCAGTCAGTCACCCAATGGCAATACTCTAACAATACCAATATATTCTATTGTATATCTTTCTCCACAGGAGTTCAAGGTATTTCATAGAAACTAATTTATATTCATAACACCTTTCTGAGAAAGGCAGTTACTATCTTGCTTCTTAATTATGATGAAACTGAGACTCATAGAGGATATTACTTCTCTAATGACCAAATAATAGGGCTGAGCTGGTTTTGTAATTCAGAAGAAATTCTAACTTAAGTCAGGAGATAAGGAAGCTTGAGTTCTACCTCTGACTCTAGATAATTCATTTGACTCTTAGTTTCTTTTTCTTTAAAATGAGGATAATGATACCTATATATTCTATCTCACAGGGTTGTTGTGAGGAAGAATAGAGGAAATGCATATAAAACACTTTGTAAAACCAAACATGCTATGTTAATTATAGACTGTTAGAGTTCTCTCCACTCCCCCTTTGAGAAACTTCTCTTTGTTCTATAAGCCATGTTTCCAGAGGATACATGGGCCACTGCTGGCTTCTCTTGAGGCTGCTGGTAATCCTGCTTCACCCAGCAGCCACATCTTTGCTTAAAATGAGCCAAGCCTATGACTGCTGCTTGCTAGGGTTGAATAAGAAGCAACAAGACAATATGAGTATGCACTTTCTTACCTGTAGTGCATTTATCCTTTATGACAGAAACATTGAATTTGTATAGTGAGGAAGTCCTCCAACCTAGGCTTTGTTCTATGTTCCATTGACCTAAATGAGATTCATCTTAGATGGCCTATCCCATCATTCACCTGCTTACTTCTTTTTTCCCCCTCACATTTTTGTCTAGAAACGCCATATTTAATAGTATTTTGGGGGTTTTAATAGACTGCAAATTCAATGTGAGTCTATAAATACAGGAGGTGCCAAAAGTCTTAGTGCAGTTTTAAGCTTTAATAGCTTAATTTATAATTAATATAGCCCAATTTAATTTAATAGCGATTAAAGCTTAAAATTGCACTAAGACTTTGAAATACTTAATATAAATTACTGAGGGAAAAAGAAGCTAATACCATCTTAGGCTGCATTAATAGAGGCATAGGAGGCAATGGTCCCACTGTACTTGACCTTTTATTCTTCCCTAGACAAGAGTGCATCTGAAGTTCTTCCTTCACAACTGATCAACTAACTGATTCTGGGCTCTAGATTTTAAGAAATTTATTGACAAGTCCACAGTTGGTCATCCTACTTATGGATTCTATATCAGGACATTCAGGATTGTGAAAGGATTAGAGTCCATCACATATGAGAATCTTTTGGATAAACTAAGGATGTTTAGCATGGAGAAGGAAAGGAATGTGTGTGGGGGGTGGATAGGTAGAGTATTAACTGGATAGTTGTTTTCAGGTATTTAAAGGGCTATCATATGCAAGAGCTATTTAACTTTTTCTTGACCTCAGAAGGAAGAAATAGGTATAATGAGTGGAAGCTACAGAGAGGCATGTTTCAGCTCTGTGCAGGAAGAACTTCCTAGGAATCAGAACTAACCAAAGGTGGAAACAGGATTCCTAAAGAGGTAATGAGTTCCCCATCAGTGGCTATCTTCAAATGGCAAGTTGGATGATTTGTTAGGGATGTTGTAGAGGAGACCCATGTATAGGTATTGGTTAGACTAGGACCCTTCCCACCCCCAAATTCTGTGATTTTATGAGATGTTTATGGGGTTTGTGGATTGTTGTTTAAAACACTATGATCATGAAGTCTGAGAAACTAAGGAAAACCTTGTAAGCAATAGGAACTGTGAATTATCATTGGGATCTGTGCTTTGACCCCAATCAACTTGCAGCCCATAGTGTGAAGACAATGGCAGACCACATGAATGCAGTGCTCTCATTTCCTAGTGTTATTTTTGAGTCTTCATTAATTTTGTTAATAACTAGGTGGTAGATGAGTCTTTTATTCTTTGTGTTCCTTTTTTTTTTTTTACACCCCTAGTCCTCCCAAAGAATTCAATATAACGTCTGCTATGGATGGAGTGCTGGCAACTCCAAAGCCCTTTTCAAACAGTGTGTGGTTTGAAGCATTTAAATGAAATGCTATTTATTCACAGCTGCTGTTTTATAGAACAGTTAAAAAGAAAGCGCAGTCCCAACATGGCCTTCTGCTATTTTTGCAACAGAACATTAGAGCCACACAATCTCTCCCCAGCTTGACGCCCTTCTTCCCTTCAAATTCACATAAGCCCTTTCTGGTTTTACTGTGAAGAATATTCTTCATAAGACAAAGTTACCCATAAAGAATTCCACCAGCTGTTCTGCCAAGTCTGCCACTATGAGTAAAAGAAAAGTATTACTCTTAGAGGTTTTGTTCCTGGGTAACTTCTTAAAATGGACTTTACTTTTAAAGTGGTTATTTTAATAATTTTTATACTTTGCCATTTTACTTTCTTTTAGAGTCTCTGAAGAGCTGAAAGGCTCATAATAATAATAGTAATAATCACTAGCATTTATATGTCACTTTAAGGTTTGTGAAGCTTTTTATACATGTTATTCCATTTGATCCACCCAACAACCCTGTGAGGTTATAATATTATCAAACTTTTCCTTGTGTTTCTTATGACCAACTTTTGGGAAAACCTGGTCAAAATAGAAATGCCAAAGCTTTGGTTTTATAAATTGATAAGAAAGAAAGAATAGTAGATTGGGAACTAAGAGACCTGGGTTCTGGTCACAGCTCTACCACTGATTTGGGAAGGTTAATTTCTCTGGGCTTGTTGCCTCATCTGTAAAATAAAGAGGGCTGTGTAGTGGAAAGAGCAATGAACTTGAACATAGGAAGATCTAGCCCAGGTCTGCAACATTAATTGTAGGATCACATACCAATCATTTAACTTTTTTTTTTTTTTGCTTTTTGGTGAGGCACTTGGGGTTAAGTGACTTGCCCAGGGTCACACAGCTAGTAAGTGTCTAGTGTCTGAGGCTGGATTTGAACTCAGGTCCTCCTGACTCCAAGGCCAGAGCTCTATCTATAGCGCCACCTAGCTGCCCCAGATCACTTAACTTTCTAAGCCACAATTTCCTCATTTATTAAATGAGGATAATATGTATACTACCTACCTCACAGGTTGTGGCAAGGGGGAATGCTTTATCAATCTAAACATGCTATCCAAACTTTATTTTTACTAAGCATTAATTATTTGACTAATCATCAATATTAATCAAATATCTAGATTATATGATAGTAATAATAAGCTTAAAATTTGTATATTTTTAATATTTATCTTCTACCTCTCTGTGCCTCAGTTTCTTCATCTGTAAAAAATGAAAATTCCTAGATGATCTTTAATGTCCCTTCCAGCTCCCAAACTTGTGATGTGGTAGCCCTGAAATATATGGCCCAAGTTTATTCTTAGAGCCTATTATTGTTATTTAGTCCTATCTAACTCTTCATGACCCCATGTACCACAACATGCCAGGACCTTCTATCCCTCCACTATCTCTAAATCTATCCAAGTTCATGTTCATTGTTTCCATGATTCTGTCTATCTGTCTCATCCTCTACCACCCCTTTTCCTTTTGCCTTCAATATTTCCCAACATCAGGGTCTTTTCCAATGAGTCCCATCTTCTCATTATGTGGCCAAAGTATTTAAGCTTCAGCTTCAGTATTTGACTTTCCAGTGAATAGACTGAATTAATTTCTTTAAGTTTTCACTGATTTGATCTCCCTGCTGTCCAAGGGACTTTCAAAATCTTTTCTAGCACCACAATTCAAAAATGTCAATTCTGTGACTCTCCACTTTCCTTATAGTCCAACTCTCACAGACGTCCATTGCTTCTGGAAAAAACATGGCTTTGACTATACAGACCTTTGTCAGCAAGGTGATGTCTCTGCTTTTTAGTCTGCTGTCCAGATTTGTCATAGCTTTCCTTCCAAGGAGCAAGTGTTTTTTTTTTTTTTTTAATTTCATGACTGTGGTCACTACCTGAAGAGATCTTTGAACCCAAGAATATAAAATCTGACCCGGCTCCCACAGGAGCAGTTGCCAAGATCTTAGTTAGTTTTACGTTAAGCTTCAAGCCAGCTTTTACACTCTTCTCTTTCACCCTCATCAAGAAATTCTTCGTCACTCTCTGCCATCAGAGTAGTATCATCTACATATCTGAGATAGTTGATATTCTCCCAGCTTTTTTAATTCTGGCTTTTGATTCATCCAGCCTGATGTTTTGCATGACATACTCTGCATGTAAGTTAAATAAGGTGACAGCATACAGCCTTATTGTGCTGCTTTTCCAATCTTAAACCAAGCAGTCATTCCATGTTTGGGTCTAACTGTTGCTTCTTGGCCCACATACAGGTTCCTCAGGAGACAAGTGAGCTGATCTGGTCCTCCCATTTCTTTGAGGACTTGAAACATTTGGCTGTGATCCACACAGTCAAAGGCTTTCATGTGGTCAATGAAGCAGAAGTAGATGTTTTTCTGAAACTCCCTTGCATGTTAGCAGATACTTAAAGTAGACAGGAACTGGGCCTATGATTTCATTGGCATAGGGAAGTCCCAAGTATGAAGTCTCTCTCTACCATTGCAAACCAACACCTACAACTCAAAGTTCTAGAGTTTTGCCCAGGGCACTAACAGGTTAAATGGCTTGTCGAGTCAAGAAGCTAGTTTGGGTCAAAGTAGAGCTTGAGCTCGGGTCATCCTGACTTTGAGGCTAGTTCTCTATCCACTATGTGATACTATTCATCTACCTCCTTCAAACCTTAACAAAACTACATTGGGTATGATCATGGTCTTCAATAACATTCTAGGGTTCAGCTTCAGATTTCACCTACTGTGCTGCTATCAGGCTTCCTCTGCTGTCCCCCAAAACTTGTGCTGGTCCTGCTTCTGAACCCCATCCATCAGCCAGGAAAAACAAATCAACAAACAACCCAGTTGTTGGTTGATGGTTAATGGCAGTTCCCAAGTTGCCTATAAACTTGTAAAGATCAGAAAAAGAGATACTTGATCCAGGAAGACTGAAACTAGCCTGGTGATGGGAGCCCTATGCCACAGGGTTAACTGTATGTACAATTATTGCTTTAATATTTCTAAATTCCAAGTCTATCATAATATCTCATAATACTAAAGTGTAGGTATGAGATAATACTTTTTTTTAAAGGAATTGAGCTTGGCCAGAAATATGTGAGTGTATTATCCTCTTCTTTATCCCCAGTCTACCTGTGTTATTCTGATTCTTAATTTTTCATTCTTTCTTTTTTTTTCCAGGCAAATGGGTTAAGTGACTTGCCCAGGGTCACACAGCTAGTGTCAAGTGTTTGGTCGGAGGCTGACTTCAGGGCCGGTGCTCTATCCACTGTGCCACCTAGCTGCCCCATGATTCTTAATTTTTTATTCCTCTTCATGTCATCTCTTCCCTAGAATTCCCTCCACTTTCCTGTTTTCCAAATTAATTTCGCACCATTTCCACTGAAATTTGTCCTTCACTGCTGTCAAAAAATGATTAAAGCAATAAATAACACAGGTAGACTAGGGATAAAGAAGAGGATAAAATATTCACTTATTTCTGGCCAAGCTCAATTCCTTTAAAAAAAATGTATTATTTCATACCTACCCTTTAGTGTTATGAGATATTATCAGACTTGGAATTTAGAAAATTTGGATTTGAAGGTTTATATACTACTCAGAACTATAGGCCCCTTCTAAACAGCCTTATTTCCCCATATAAAGAACCAGTAACTTATATCTCTTAAAACAGGAATGTAGTTTTCATGTAAAAAAGAGGTTCTCCCACGTTATGTATTCGCTACAAGGGTTTCTGAAGAGCAAATAAGTTTCTATGTATCTCTCATATTTTTTAAAAGACCTTCATGTTGGAACTGCTCAAATTTACTTTTAGAAATGGCAAATTTAAAGATCTATAAATGTCATATTTGTCATCGATGCTGCTGAACATGAAGTCAAAGTAAATAATATTATTGTTGTTATTTATTAAGGCTGCTATTTGAGATGGAAAAACCTTAAAAAAAAACATCAAAGCCTCTAAGTTATTCTTACCAGTTCTGTTTTGAATATAAAATAATAGGACATAAACTTTAAATTTTAACTTTGTTATATAAATGGCTTTAAATCTACCACAAAGTAATTGTTGCTAATAACAGTAATGTTATGCTGGGTTTTGTTAAGTGGTTATGAGTCATTGTTCTCCCCACTCAAAATTGTGGAAGAATTTTTTTTTTTCATATCAAGTTCAAATCAAGAACCTAACTTCTTGACTATGTTTTTTCTATTATTTTTTTCTATCAGTTGTTATATTTCTTTAGGAACCTTCATTACATTCTTTAAGGAAAGAAGTGAAGCTAGCAAAGAAACAGATGTGTCCCATATAAAATATGCAATAAATCTTGTCCCAGAAAATTCTTTGCTCTGGACTTTCTGACAGAAACTGTCAAATATCCACTTTAATTCAGGTATAAAATGTTCACTCCATGTCATGGCGCCAACCACCATATGCCGGAATAAAATCAGTGACTAGCAATAAAAGGGAATTCAACCACCTTTGAAACCTTACAAGCAATCACTAGTGAGAAAGATGCATATTAACCTATGGAGAATAATTTCAGCTTTGCCACTATCCTACTGGGCATTTCCAATGAGCTGCCACTCCCAACTCCGAAAGAATTATAATTTTAAAAAAAATACCATTGATAGATGCAAAAAGGAAGACCTTCCTGATGAAGATACAGAAAACCATAGTTTACTCACCCATCCTCTTTCCTCTACCCTTCACCCTGAGTTCTGGAATCTCCCTGAAGGGCAGATCCTAGAGCTTTAGTCAAATATGTGCGACTGCTGCTCCTAGCTCGCCTTGCCCAATTTTCCTAGATCATGTGAAACCAATCTTGCTTAACCTCAATCAGAAGAAATGACTTCAGCCTCATAAATCATTGTTATCATCCCACAGGAGGAGGTCATGCTATGGCTTTTCTCTATTGAAACATTTCAAGCCTCTGGTTCCACATGCTTCACCTCTTCCCCACCCCTTTCTGAAATCGGCATCATGCCGGTTTAGACAATTACCTTCACACCTCTGCCTGAAGGGCCCTGCTGGTTCTTTTCCCATTACCTTATTATTTGAACATTTCTATCTTTTTCGAGTTTGGAGGGAAACCTATTTCTCAATCATAATACTTACACTATGTATTTCCCCTAATTTTCCTATTATACTACAAGAAAAATGCAGGTGCCCTGTTGCATCATAAGTGCTCCTAAGAATGCATCCTTGATATCTCAGATTCCTTTTCCCCTAACACAGAATAGATTGAGTCTAACCTTTTTTTTTCTGTTAGAAAGGTTTCAGGTCTCTAATTCTGTAGTTTTGTAAACTAGATATATTTGGTAACTTCAAAGAGATTTTTCAGTGTTGTGGATGAAGACTATGGGGTAAGGGTGTAATTCTTCCAAATGCAGTTAAATGTAAAATTTGCTTTCATTATTTTTGAGAAATATGGAGGCAGTAGAATACAGAAAGAACACAGTCAGTAGACTCACTTAAAAATTCCATTTCTGCTACTTTCCTAGTTCTGTAATCTAACTTCTTTGAGACTCAGTTCCTTCATCTGAAAAGTGAAGAAATTGAAATAGATGACTTTTTGAGCCCTTGTTGGTCCCAAATCTATGATCCTGTGATTTAGCTTTAAATCTCAAGATCCAATGAAAAAGCTAGGAAAATTTTTTGAAACTCTTTGCAACTTAGGATTATCAAAGAAAAGAATTATTTGTATTTTATAAGCCACTTATTTTAACTGAATCCTTATCTTCCACAAAATTGTTCTGTAATTGCTTACAATTCTGTGTTATAGAAAACAGCAGTGACATCCTTCACCTTAACAATAGCATTACCAAAAATTTCGAGTATACTGTCTCCTAAGGGAGTCTGCATTTTGATACTAATTTGCAAACTTCACCAACATACATGTTTCCACTCAAGTTTTCTACTTGTAGTTGATCTATCACAATTTTCAGGTGCCAAAAGGATCTACATTTTTAATAAGCTAACATATTATAGCATATGTTTAACATATGACCCATTTGTTTTTCCTGAAGCAAAAGCATTTTATAAAGCAAAATACTGTCTCTATGTTGAATGATAGCTAAGGAATAAATGACTACAAAAGTCTCCATCTCATTGAGCACTTTCCCCCTAGTAACATGGCTTCTTTAAAACAAATCCTTGTTTGTTTGTTTTTTCTTTTCAATGCTTTGAGAATAAACCCTTGTACTAATGGTATAGGTGTGTGGTAGTAGAACATTAAAGCAGTTCTTTAATATGAAAAGTATATCCACTATGGTAGCTTGTATGGAAGATAATGCTACTAATTGACACATATGTAGTAGCACTTCAAGATTTGTATTATCTCATTTGGTATAAATGATATATGTAGATATAGATATAGATAGATATCTATCTATCTATCTATATATATATATATATATATCTATATATAAAGCTTTAAATCTCAAGATCCAATGAAAAAGCTTGGAAAATTTTTTGAAACTCTTTGCAACTTAAGATTATCAAAGAAAAGAATTATTATATATAATATATAGAAATTATTTATTATATATATAATATTTATTATATGATATATTAATATATAGTATAATGGTATATAATATTATAATATTATATAATATATAATATTATTATATTATATATATTATATATAAATTATTTATTATATATAAAGCTAGAGAGAGAGAGAGAGAGAGAGAATCCTACAAGCTAGGTACTAGAAGACTCATCTCCATTTTACAAATGGGTAAACTAAGGCTCAAAGACATTAAGTAACTGGCCAGTGTTGTGTAGCTAGCTACTGTCAGAGGTGAGATTTAAATCCAGAATTTCTGACTCCAGGCCAATCCACTATGCCCCATGAGTGTGAAGCAGATCATTTATTACTTTCACTGCATTGATACTTAGTTAACTGGAAAATAGCTTTGATTATTAATGGATTTTGGATTCCTTTTTCAAAGAAACTTTTTAAAACTATAATTCTGAGAAAAAACCTGAATCATTATTGCAATCAAGTAATATGAAAGTGGTTTAAGTGGCAGCTAGGTGGTGCAGTAGAAAAAGCACCAGCCCTCGAGTCAGGAAGACAAGAGTTCAAATTTGGCCTTAGACACTTACTAGCTGTATGACCCTGGGCAAGTCACTTAACCCCGATTGCCTCCCAAAAATGGAAGAAAATGTTTTGGCCAGTTTATAAACACTACATAAATGCAAATGTTACAGTAGCAAATGCAAAGGAAAATAAGAAATGTATGTGAGTTAAGAGAGGCAGTAGGATATAGTAAGAATAATAGATTTGGAGTCCAAGGAATTGAGTGCTAGTACCAACTAGTTGACCACTTTGTGGCCCTGGGCAAATCACTTAACCTGTCTTGTCCTCAGTAACATCATGTGTAAAATAAAGAGGTTGGAGTAGAAAACTTCTGAGATCCCTTCTAACTTCAAATCCGATGTTGTTTCTGACTTATTGTCCTGGGCACACCAGCCACTACTAGAATTCTTAAAGAGAGTTGTGGTTTGATAGTGAAAACTTGGTGATTCTTCCATAGAGAATTCACTTGTCTGGCACAAAGGTCCCAGGTACATTTTAAGGGACTTCTTTGTCTCATTAACTCTATTAAGATAATCTTGGAACTTCAGTATCGGATACCCCTAAGGTAAAGTCATCTCATTCCATCACAAGCAGATTAGCATGCAGGGCTCAGAACATGAACAGATTTGTTTGGGGAGGAGGGGTTAAGAGAACTACTGGGGCTTTTAACAGAACCATAGAAAGCCTCAATACCCACCAGCAGGCAAACCTCCCCACTCGCTCTCCCCAAAGGTTTTTATAGCCTCAGTAATTTATAGCAGTTCCTAAAAAGGGTTTCCTCCTCCACATCAGATCTCCTTGACATGGCTTCTCTGACTACTGTCAAAGAGCTCTCCAGTCCCAGCTCCTTTTCATATTCTCTTTTGCTGTCTTGAATTGTTATGTGACTCTGCTTTCTACAATTCTCAGATCTCAGCAGGCAGCAGTCATTCACTGTTCATGGTCAGTAAGTGTGTTTCTTGGTCCTTCACTACTCTGTAGTTCTTCCTGCTATTTCTCTATCTGTAGTTCTCCTCAGCCTCCACCAGATGGTAATTATTCCCTTACCCAGGGGATCAGCTTTCTTCCATGGCCAGTAGGGGAAGAGTATGCCAAAATCTATTTTAGCAAAGTGTGTTTACAGTTCAAAATTCATATGTAGATCAGACTTACATATGTTTTTCTGAAGTCACTTTGTATTCTCATTCTCTCTCTTTCTCCTCCCTCTCCCCTTCTCTCCTCTCCACTCTTTTCTGTGTCTTTCTCTTCTTCCCTCTCCTACTCTCTTCTCTTCTTTCCCTCTGTCTTTGTATGTGTGTGTCTCTCTCTCTTCCTCCTTCTTCTTCCCTATCCTTCTCCCTGCCTCCCAAGGTAAAATGATCAACAAATGGTCAAACTACTAATTAGTTAATAACATTTATTGAACCCTGATTGTTGGCCCAGCAAGTGTTAGGGGACTGGGGAGGATAGAGTCAGTGATAAGTCCTGTGATTTCATTGGTATGGAAAATTGAGGAAACTCTCTCTACAGCTGTAGGTCAGCTCCTTCTCTGCAATGTATAGTCTTAGAAAATTGATTAGACCACTGAGAGGTGTCACAGCCACTATATGTCAGAGATGGAAACAAGCCAGATCTTCCAGGCTTAGAGGGTGGCTTTCTTTAACTTGAGGTGGAGGGAATACAAAAGAAATAGAAGTCTGTGCTCCTGGCCTAGTAGACCACTAATTTTTAGCTTTGGAGACAGAGCACATATGTCCTGTGCTGTCCCTCCAATCCTCTCAAAAATCCAAGCCAGCAGTTTACTTCATGGTTAGCCTGAATAGTTAATGAGTATGTGACCCAGTCATCTCTTCACCCACAAGATTTACAATCCTGAACTCTAGGGACTTGTGGTACAAACTAATGAACAAAAATGGATTGTCCCTGCCTTAAGTGAGGATTTCACCAATTTAATAACTCTAGTTTCCCTCTTGGCATTGGAACAGACTTCAGTGACCAGAAGAAATGCTGTAAAGTGATTGCAAGTTAGAACACTCTTTGACTCCATCCAGAACAGCTGGCAGTTCATTTCCAGTTCCTAATTTAGTGTTCCAAAGCTCTACTCTCCACCCCTTTGAAATTTCCACAGGGTGCTTACTGAAACACAGACTATGGATGACCCTCTGGAAAATCTGCAATCTTAGAGGAAACCAAATGCTTTCATCATTTTGCTTCCCTTGGCATCCTCTGTAAGAATGATAGACTAAAGACAAAGCCCATGACACTCAATGGAAACTTGCAAAAATTCTGAACTACTTAGTAGATACCCTGGCCAGGAATTCCATAATGAGGTTAAATGACTGCTTCGCTGAGCATTGTGAAAAGGACATTTAAAAAAAAAAACTTATAGGAGGTTTCCAGGGGAAAGTTGTATTAACATAATTATTTAGAAGGTATAGATACTTGTTCTTTTCTAGCTTGTTAGGTAGTAGAAAAACATACCTGCAAAAGACCTTACCACTTCATTTTTATTTCTAATTACTAACTTTTTATAAAAAAATTAATATATATGCCACATCATGGAGAATTTCATACTCTTTGGGAATTTAACCACCTGACTCCTCATTAACTACCTGACTCCTAATGAGCCTGTCTCAGCCAAATTCTCAAGTGAATCACTTCAAATCTTTACTCCTGATATTCTAGAGCCAATGTTCTGGAACCTGGTGTTCTTAAGCCAATGAAAGCCAGGGAATTCAGTATGAAGGCTGAAATTCCATCTTCCGCTTGCTCTCTGATGTGCAAACTCATGCAGAAAACTTGGTAATTGTTATAATAATAACTCGCCTTTATATAGTCCTCATCTGTTTGTTATATGCTTTCCTTAAATAGAAAATAAATCCAACTCTATGATGTGGGTAGTATATTATTACTCCCATTTTACAAATGAGCAAGTTGTAGCCCATAGAGGTTAAATGGCAAGTCTGAAGTCATACAGATGTTAACCAAGACAACACCAAGTCTCAAGGTTCTACTCCTATATGTCTGATTGTTTCTTTTCCGTTCTGTTTTACTGGATTAGCATCCTGTCTCTGCCCATTAATTATGAGCTTTCTCCAAGTCAGTGAGTGGTCTCTAAACTCTTTTGGTCACCCCCCCATCCATTAAAAAAAATCCACAGTTTTATAGCCCTTTGGGCATAGTTCTAAATTGTTCTCCAGATCAGATTAATTCACAACTCCACCAACAGTGCATTAGTGTCCCAATTTTTCCACATCCACTCTAGCATTTGTCATTTTCCTTTTCTATCATGCTAGCCAATCTAATAGATATGAGGTGGTATCTCAAAGTTGTTTTACTTTATATTTCTATAATCAATAATGATTTAAAGCATTTTTGTGTGACTATTGATAACTTCGATTTCTTCTGAAAACCTTTGACCACTTGTCAATTAGAGGATGGCTTTTCTTTTTATAAATTTGGCTCAGTTACCTATATATTTAAGAAATGACGCCTCTATCAGAAACACTTGCTGCAAAAGATTTTTCTGGTTTCCAGTTTTCTTTCTAATTTTGGCTGCATTAGTGTATTTGTGTGTGTGTGTGTGTGTGTGTGTGTGTGCAAAAGCTTTTTAATTACATGTAATCAAAATTATTTATTTTATTTCCCATAGTTTCCTGTGTCTCTTATTTGGTCATAAATTCTCCCATTATCTGACAGGTACAGTTTTACATGCTCCCTGAGTTTGCTTATGATAGGATTTTTTAATGTCTAAATGATGTTTCCATTTTGACCTTATCTGGTATATTGTGTGAAATGTTGGTCTATGCTTTGTTTCTGCCAAACTGCTTTCCAGTTTCCCAGAAATTTTTGTCAAATGTTAAGTTCTTATCCCCAAAAGCTTCAATCTTTGGGTTTATCAAACACTTGATTACTATGTTCATTTACTACTGTGTTATATGTACTTTACCACTGAACCACCACTCTGTTTTTTAGCCAGTACATAGTTCTTTTCATGATTCAAATTTTAGGCTTTTTCATACTGCTGTTTTCAGAGTTAGGTCTGGAGGTTTGGAATATTTTGGTGCTTCCAATTTGGTGTGATCTCGGGAGACATGAGGTGACTCCTCTCTTGGTCTGTACTCTGGTCTTTACCCAGGAAGAGCCCCTGGTCCCTTGGGATTGCAATCAATACTGCTCCTCAGGGTCCCTTCTCCTTTGGGACTGAAAATGATACTGTTCCTCAGAGTTCCTGATCCCTTAGGGCTAGAAAGGATACCGTCCCTCAGGACTTCCGCTCCCCCTTGACCAAAAGTGTTCCTTTCCACCCTTGAACTGTGACTCAGAGTGGGGTATAGGCAATGGAGTTGCAGACAGTTATCCCTCAGTTCTCCCACTCCATCTTGATTAAAAGTGCTCCTCTCTGCCCTAGAACTATGACCCAGAAGTGGTTATAGGCAATGGAGTTGCCAAACACTGCCTGCTCCTGCATCCAGTGCTAGCATAGGTGTACCCTGTAATCTCATTCTGATCAATTGCCACAATCCCTTTACCATCTCTGGCTTAAGAGCTCCTGAACCTGCTGCTGTTTCTATCACCACTACTTAGTCCCACTATTGGTGTTTCATCCATGTGGGCTCCAAGCCATCTTCCTCCTTTGTGTCACAGATCTCTCTTTACAGACTCCTAAGTTGTCTTGGGCTGGAAGAATATCTCTGACCTTTTGTTGGCATACCCACTCTAGAATTCTATTAGAGATACTATTTTTAAAGTTGTTTGGAAGGGAATGTTGGGAGAGCTCAACTTAGTGAGTCTCTAATTCACCATCTTGGCTCTGCCCCAATGAATGGTTTCTTTAGAGGCAGCTATATTAAGCCATTTGTCCATTTTGTGTGCATTAGTTTAGTTAAAACTAGATAACCCGTAAATTCACTTAACCGGGTACATGTAAGTGTAAGTATAACATGTCACCATATGCTGAAAACAAACAAACTGGAGAGTTGTCACCGTCAATCCCTTAATTGTCGTAGAGTTCATACTCTCTCCTCATGTATCATACATATGTTCACCCAACATACAGATGAAGTGAGAGTTCTAGTGTCAAGCCATATATTAAATATTAGTGAAGCTCAAGTTATTTATTGTTTTTATTGATAAAAATATAGAAATAGAAGTTTTAATTTTTTTCCCTTCTCTGCTCCCCATGGATGTAACATACTTTGAGAACCACTACTCTAAGGGCCTGTCCTGGTCCCTCTCCTCTTCTCTCCCAACTCATTTAATAAAGTAAATAAAAATAAAATAGGACATCGATAATGTCAATATATAGTTTTTTAAATCAATACGAGGCCTGCAGGGATCCTTACGTGCAGTTTAATAGTCCAGTTTCTATTTGAGTTTGACACCACTGATGTAGGCAGCTCTCTACTATAAGTTGTAGAAACAAAGATGCTCACTTGCACTGATAAAGGAATTTCCTCACCCAGGAGTTCCCTATGCAAATGAATCATAGTTCAACTCTTTTTTCCTCACCATTAGGTATTGGTTGCTGGCACCCTAATTTTTCTTAGGAAAGAGTGTAAGAAAGGTAACCCTTATGACTCTAGATTTTCCTACCCTGGTTTAAAGTCTACAATTATGCTTTTCCTTTATTTCTTCTAAAATGACCTCAGAAAAACTATTCCATCTCTACTTTCTCCTCCCCCCATAAAGTCTACCCTTCAATGCTATGCTATTGTCACTCTTGGTAAGCAATATTCTTTGCTCCTGGAAAGTGTAAGACAGAAAAGTTGTAGTATCAGATGGACACCACATGAAGGGGAAAGCACTCCTTTTGTTTTCTCATTAGCATCGCTATTTGTAGAGCCATAATAAAAACAACTTCTTTACTGTGTGTCCTGTTGGTTTATACCAGTCACGTCAGGTCTATAAACCATGGTATATTAAAGTGTAATAGACTGTGTAAAGAATTCTGGGACAATGTTCCAATCTCCCCCCATCCCACTTCCCTGTTCCTGTTTCCACTGCCTTTACTGCCCCTACAGACAGGTATCCATAAATAGGACTTAATTATGTTCGGCATAATGAAAAGAATTTCTTGGAAAGTCACTTCTGAAGCTACTTTAAGAATATGAATGATATCCTTTTGAAAATCAAGTTGTTGAGTAGTTCATTCAGGATGTTAAATGGATAAATTTCATTAGCCTGAATACCTCTCAAAATTATAACTTTATTTACCGTGTGCATAAAAATGGGTCTGCCATGATTACACCATTTAAAAAATTATGTCATATATTGAATCTTTTATTAGGGCTTATAAGTTATTCAATTTTAAATCTATGATCCTATAAACCAGAAGGGAATTTAGAGATCATTGAGGTCAATCCTGTCATGTTATTGTTGTTGTTGTTGTTACTATTGTTTTTGTTATTGTAAAGATAAGGAAACTGAGGTGCCCAGAGAGGTCCCTTGCCAAACACCATATACTTAATGAATTGCATAACTCAGATTTGAATTTAAATCTTGATTCCCATTCCAGTTTTCTTTCCTCTGTACCCTACTACCCATGTTTCTTGTCTTGCCTAAATGAACCAATTCCCAAATGGGGTATACTAGGATGAGGAAGAGAAGTGTCATGCCATTTAAGTCTTTTATACTGAGGGAGTTGGGATGTCTGGGATGTTCAGGGAGGACTAGTACCTCTAATGTATTCTTTTCCATAAAAAAAAAAAGCCTTAGATCCTTAAAGAAATAAGATAGACAGGTCTGTCTTCATGCTTTGGTAGTGTGGGTTTGACTCATTGTTGTGTAACATTCCATCTGGTCTAATAAACATTCTGCCCAATTAACCAGATCAAAGGTTTCATAACCAGTGATTATTAAGTAGCCTGGTACAGTAAAAAAGGACAGTGTATTGTGAAGAGACCTAAGTTCTAGCCCTGACTTGGTAACTAGTAAGTCCTATCCAAAACTCAGATTTGTCATATGTAAAATGGATGTAATAGTACCTACCCTTACCTCTTCACAGGGTTGTTGAGGAGATCGAATGAGATATCATATTAAGATATTATAGCTATGAAAGCATTTTGAAAAACTGTAAAGCTTTATACAACTAGAAGGTGATAATATTATCATCTAAATTCTTTATCATTTTTCTCAACTATTGAATTTCCCAACTATGTAAAGAATGTTTGCCCACCTCTACCACAGACAGAGCACAATGCATAGACTAAAACTTCAGTAAGAAGGATTTAGGTCAGACAGAGGGAAAAGCAATCTGAAACAGGTGATTGAAGGTATTTATGCAAAGCTTTAAGAAAGGAAAATACATCTGTCTGAGATGGTCTAAGTCAGAAGGTTTCAAAGTCACATGGAATAGGGAACTTCTAAGGAATGTATCCACTGCCATTAACTTGTTTATATACCATATACTCTCATGTACAAATATCAGGACATAACCCACCAACAGTAAGGCTTTAGCTTTAGGTTGTTGATTTGTTCTTTCAACTGGAGTGGAGATTGTATTGATTTATGGGAAGATAAAATAAATTAATGGAAGGAACTCTTAGCTAGGAGTCAAAAGTCTGAGTTCTGGTCCTTGCTCTGTTATCCAGGAGAACCTCTGTGACCTTGGGTAAGTCCTATTAGCCTCTATACGCCTCAGTTTCCTCATATGTAAAATAGGGATAATAATACTTACACTATATACTTCACAGGGTTTTTGTAAAGAAAACTCTTTAAAAAGCAAGTTTTTAAAATCCTGGAAGTTAGGATTAGTAGTACAGCAGGTGTATCTTAAAAATAATGAAATTGTATCAACTACAGTAGTATGGTATAGTGGAAAAACCACTGGACTTAGACACATATGACTTGAATTTGAGTTCTGGCTCTGCTGCTGATTACCTATATGATCCTAAACATGTCACTTTATCTCTTGGGCCTAAGTGTCCTCATCTTTAAATGAGAGGATTAGAAGAACTGATTTCAATAATCTCTACCAATAATCATCATCATTTAATACATAGGATGTGTGCTTCCTTGAAAGTCCTTTAGTATAAGCTTCATATTATACTGTATAAGTATAATATATTATTATAGTGATCAGTATAGGTTATACAGAGAAATGAGAAACTGCTACACATCATTGCAGACTACAAAAGTTTAGCCCCAACCAAATATGTAACAAAACATTCCTCAATAGCTAGAATTTTACATTGCATGCTTCCTATGTTTCATTAATTGAAAGGCAACAGATCCCCATGATACAAATACAGACCTAAAGTTATCCAGGAGAAAGCAATCAATAAACTGCCATGGAATCGGACTGTTGTCACAGATCAAAGTGTTGCCTGTGATTGCCTAGGCAGAACGTCTATTCATAAAAACTTTAGAACAATGTTTTTATCACCATATAAAATACACATATCCTCCAACTGAAATGGAAGAAAGAACTTACAGAATACAGAAGAAATCAAAATTATGCAATGTGGAAATGGACAAAGTACAGATCATCCTCATCATCCTGTTTGCTTTCATTGAGTTTATTGAGGATAAGCTTACATCCTACTACTTTAGTAAACTATAAAAAAGCAGGTATTTTATCCACTTGCACAGTAGTCCACAGAACATTAAATACAAAGAATAATAGCCGGCCAGTATCTTGTTTCAGGACCTTTTTATCTGAACTTTATTGGAAAAGGTAAAAAAGAATGAGATGATAATAATAATATAGTGAGAATGAGAAAAATAATGATGGCTAACACTTATGTGGTGCCTTAGGGTTTGCAAAACATTTTACATACATTATCTCATTTGATCCTCACAATCCAATGAGATAGCTGTTTTTGTTACCCTCACTTTACAAATAAGGAAAATGAGGCTCAGAAAGATTAAGTGACTTGCCTAGGGTCACATCGCCATTAAGTTTTGGAGGCATGATTTGAACCCAGATCCTCTTGACTCTAAGTCCAACTCTTTCCTACTATACCTACAAATAGCCCTACCAATCAATAAGTATTTATTAGTAGCATACTTTCTATTTTGCACCATGATAAAAAAATCATTGAACACAATTATTTTATGGATTTGTTGCATATATTTCCTTCTTTTTTTCTTAGTTTAGAAATGGATATAACTCATCAAATTTGATTAGGAATAGGTATGCCCATAATTAGAATGTATGAAACTAAACATCTAAAATATAAATATTTCAAGGAGATTATGTGACTAACTTTTTTTATTACATTAAAGTAGTCTTCAACTTGAGAGTAACATGGGCTTGTATTCTATGATGACTTTCAGTTTCAATGATGAGATCTCAATTTTTAAAAAATGAATGTTAAAAATATATAAATATTAAAATTTTTAAAAGGAGTCAGTTAAGACTGCTGTCATGGAAGAGAATGAAATGTTGATTTAGGTTAAGAAGAATTTTTAGACTGGAAAGGTTGTAAAGAGATTCTGTAGTTTTCTGAGGTTGGATGCAAAATTAGTATGCCATTTGTGAAGAGGCACTTAGAGGACCTTGCCACAATTAGGTCATGAGTCTATGGATTCCTAGGAGAATTGAAGTAATCATAACTTATCATTAGGAGATCTTGAAAAATATCATGCTGTACTTAGTTTAAAGAATAAGATAGATATCTGTTAAAATGAGAATATAACATATTCTCAAATATGGAATAGGCTAAGTGCTTACTCATGATCCCATTCAGCCCTGGGATGCTAAGAGAATCTGAAAATGGGAAAGTATGGGCATTTAATGCTGATTTACTATAAGATAAAAGTTTTGCAGAATCCCATATTTCTAATATTTGGTCTTGGATGAGGCAGAGAGATCTATAACCTTTTAACCTTTAAGAAATGCTTAACCAAGTCATGTTTATTTTCAAAGTCATGGTTAAATTTCAAGCAGATGAGCTTAGGTGAGAGTTGGAGTGGGGGGCGGAATATGGTACAGTCTTTTTTATGGAGGAATTATTTAATTATTCTGTATAGTTGACATTTGAATAAAGGTAGAAGAACCTTTCATTTTCACATTTCTCTTTCACATTAAGAACTCAGATATAAACATAAAGCTATCTCCTATGTGTTCAATAGAGCTGTTTCCTCACAACAACCCTCTGAAGTATACGGTACAAGTATATCATCTCCATTTTCAAGTCAAAGAGCTTTGTCAACTGAAATGTATTTCCTAGTATATGCAAGCTAGTACAGGGGATGAAGATTAATGTCTCTGCCTTCATGGAATATTAGAGCCGAATATCAGGACCTGAGATTTAGCCTGGATTACACAATTTTAGCTTTAGGGGTTCAGCTACAAGTTCAGAGCTCCATTTGTTAACACAAGACTGCCTCAAGTAGTTGACATATTTCTAATGAGATAAGTGGAAATGCTGGTCTGGAATGATTAATAATATTAGCTAATAGTTTCTAATATTTATGTAGTGGTTTACAAAGTGCTTCATGTTATCTCTCTTAATCTTCACAATAGCCCTGTGAGGTAGGTGATATTATCCCCATTTTACAGATGAAACTGAATCTGACAGAAATTAAATGACTTGGCCAGAATCACATATCTAGTGTCTGAGGTGAGGGTTTGAACTCAAGCCTTCTTGAATCCAAGCCCAAGGCCCTATGCACAGAGTCACCTAGTGGTCTAACCACTACTTGACTAGACTAAGGCCAAAGAAAATCAGATCTTTGAAAACTGGAGACATTAATATTCAGTGATCATATTTATCAAGATCATTTTTTCAAGAAGCTGAATTCTCAAATAATGCCAATAATCAAGTAGTTCATACTTTGAAAAGAACTTTCAGCTGCTAATTGTAAAAGTTTGGGGAGCTGACCTTTATAGAATATCTGGTTCTAAAGAGTTCTCAGTTGGGAGAATTCCCAACATGCAGTGCAATATAAAGGTAGAAAGGTTTTGTTCTTGAGATAAGCCAAGCCAAAGCATGTCCACAGCCAATGGTGATTACTTTCGTGACCATATTCCAGCAGATAACACAAAGACTTTCTTCCTCTTCTTCAACTTCATCTATGAACACCCTTTGATATGACTCAGGAATTCAGCCTGAAGAAGCATCTTAGCTCAGAGAAGATTACACCCTGTGATTCGGTCTTCAATGAATATGGACTTGTTCTCAACAATTGGAAGGAGATTTTGAATTCATGATATTGGTAGAAAGGGAGTTGATAGAAGCAGTTGAATTAATGTTGATTGTGAGGTGATAAGAATGTGGAAATCTGGTGGGAATCTGGCATTGGCCGTTATCAGGATTTATGGCACAGCCGAACTGGCCTTCTTAGTGTTCCTCCATCTCCCATGTCCATGCCTTTTCACTGACTGTTTCCTATTCCTGGAATGTATTCCCTCCTTATTTCTGCTTCTTAGAATTCCTAGATTCCTTCATTATTCAGCTCAAATGCCACCTTAGATGTGAGACCTTTCCTTATCTTTCCATTAGCTAGAAGGCCACACCCCCAAATTACTTAGAATCTATTTCATATGTACTTTTATATATGTATATGTTTGTCTTCCCCAAAAGGATGTAAGATTCCTAAGAGTACTTCATGTTTGTTTTTGTATCCCCAACGCCTAGCATGCTGCTTGGCATATAGTAGGTGCTTAACAAATGCTTATTGGTGGATAAATTGGAAGAGTGAGTGAGTGATGTAGAGTTGCAAAATTGTTCCATATACTATCTCCACCATCATGTTCTAAGTTGCCAATTCCAAATGAAAGCTGATATTGTAATTAAAGACTCTGTTTTTGTTTTGTTTTTAAGGCAAATTCTCAGATCTTGAGCATGAGATAAAAAGTCATAGGTATGGTGGAAGATAAAGAGTTTTTTGGGTAATTATAATTGTTCTTCCTTCACAGCAAAAGGAGAGCATAAAATGGAAGAAACCCACTTGGAGAATGCTCAGAAAAGGTAAGTGGCCAATCAGTTTCTCATTCTTCTCTAGAAGAACCATTCTCTCAGCCCCATTAAGGCCAAACTTCCAAGAGAAAAATAATTCATTGAAAACTGGATTAGAAGCTCCAAGAGAAGGCAGTACAATATTTCCAGAACTTTTGTAAAGGCCTTCCTTTCTTCTGATTTTGAACAACGATGCTTTGTGTGGTTGGGGAAAAGGGATGAAAGACCTCTAAATAACCAATGTCCTCACTCTCTTTTCTCTTAAGAGGACACATCTATGAGGAAAAGACCAATAATTTGAGAAGATGATTCCTTAACATTCTTTATTCCTTTTGCACAGTTCAAGCAACCCAACACTCTCTCCCTTTTGCAAAGTTAAGTGGGGACCTAATGCTTTAGATGTTCTCAAATTAAGAGCATATAATTGGTGCAGGTCTTTGCTGGTCCAGATGTCGGACAAAATTCCCACTGCATTCAAAAATGAAATGAGAAAAACATTGGACGTTAGATAAATAAAGCACAGCACTCTATTATTCCATATTGCTAACATAAATTTCTGTATTACTACTGGATATCAGCTGTTTGTTTGTTTGTTTGTTTTTTGAAACCCATTGATTTCTAAACACTGGGTAGGAAAAGGTTCTGGTTCCATTTATACTGCTTTGTAACAGGACGTGTCATCTGGTCATCATTCCACTACACCCACTCACATTGTGAACTTACTAGGGTAGGAACTTTAGGAAAAATATTTTCAGTTTTCTAGGTATAGAACCCCTTGGCATGATAATTCTTCTACCCTATGATTTTTTTTGGGGGGGGGTGTTATAGTTGTAGTTATAATCTTAAATTTTTGTCGCAGCACGTCTTAAACTGCGGATCACAACCCCTTATGGGGTTGCAAAAAGTTTGGCAGCAGTAGAAGATTTCTAAACACGCAATGACCAAAAATTAATTAAAAAATCAAATGCATAATGAATCTGAGGTATTTCTGGCAGTGCTTGCCCACTTTGCATTCGTACCTTCACTACAGCCTTGGTTCTGAACACAAAGCATGCCCACTCTGCACTGTGCATGCCCTCAGGCCATGCAATGCCAGCAAAGAGTGGGAAAAGTTTAAGAAGCCCTTGAGGGTACTTTTGCTGAGTATATGTTATTCTCTTGTTTCCCAGTGTATAAAGGAATATATATACACACACACACACACACACACACACACACTTCATAGGGCAGTAATCTTGTTCATATAGGGAATCTCAAGAAGGTGCCGGTATCAGAACACTCAGAAATGCCACTTTCAAGGGTAGAAATTCAGCTTGCTCTGTTTGTTCAAACTTAAAGAAAAGAGGCCCACCTGAGTGGGTGAGGCTGCTATGGTGCATTAGCTATGCTGAGTGAGGCCATAAATGGCCATTGTCAGCATTTTCTGTGGCTTTGTGGTGAAGGTGGTCTAGCTTTCATGATAGACATGAAAAAAAATGCTAGATCCCATCTTTAATGTGGAAACCACAATTGTTTAGTTGCCCTCTTAAAAGGAGGTTGGTGGTCAGTGTTGTAATATTCATGCAAGATTTGGTCAATTAAAAAAAAAAAGATTTGGTCAATTCTTCAGTTCTATCCTCAAGAGAAACAATTTACTCTGAGGCTAGAGAATATTTGCTTTTCCTAAGCAGTTTCTGAAGGGCATACATGGAAAACAATAAGTGAACATGTTCCAGTGTGGGATCTTACACTGTAAATACAGTTTCCTGGGATTTTTACCTAAGAGATGATACAGAGCAATTCACTTTGCTGGAAGGGGGAGGGAGGGTCTTTGGTTGAATTAAAAGGATATAAATCAGACAGGAAATTGCAGAAGGAAAAAAAGAGGATAATAAAGGGAATAATTTCAGGGTAGAAAAAAAGTCATATGAATATAAAATATACAGTTAGAAATGTACTTTTTTAAAGTTGAAAGGTACTTTCATGCATTATCATTCTAGTATGAGACATGTAAGGAATATTGTCCTTTGGACTGCTGTCTGTTAGAGACTATTAACCTGCTCTATTAATATGATTGGTTATTATTATTCAGATGTGAAAGCTTATTTTAGATTGTTTACAGTGGCCAGCTTTAATACTTATTGCAATTAAATTATAAAAGAAAAGTATGTTGCATTTGGAGCTTGGTATCCTAAACCTCTCAGATAGTTGTAGGTTTAATTTCTAGGTTTTACTTGAGAAGAGTAACAAAGATTGACTCAAATCAAGTGTTTGGTTTTTGGTAAAGTTGGAGGGATTAGCCAAGCTTAGCTCATCTTCCAACAATTTGTTTTCTCTGGTTTCTCTAGAGGTACATTTGCTGTTAGTTTCCAAAACATACAGGCAGAATTGCTGAAATTCAGCATTCCCTTTAGTTTTCACCCCAGTAAGTGTTAGCTAACAGGGCCTCAGAATCCCAGGGAGGGGGACAATGAGTGTATATGGTTAGATTCTGTTTACATCTTGGGAAACTGAAACCTCAGAGAAGATGACATGCTTTTCTCCTTCCCTGTGATAATAGCAATTCTCCAACCCATAGTGTCATTCCCTGAAATGGCTTCAGTGTTTATAGTATCATCAGGAGTCTGTGGATCCATTCAAACACAATGTTTGTTTTTTGCCCCTTTGCCTCATGCTGCTGGTGAGGAAGGAGATGACCTTTCTCTCCTTCCTCTTTCCTGGAACATATTTCTCAGTGCTAAAGGTAGACTTACTGATTGTGTATGCACGTGCGAAATAAAGATGAAAGAATAGAGGGAGAAAATTAATAAGAAATATTTTATGTACTATCCACCAGACCTTTAGGATGGGTAAAGAAAAACAAAAGTTTGTAAAAACTACTTGCCTAAAACAGAAGAAAATATTGTCTTTTAAATACCCATCCCACTTACTAAGAGAGATATGGAATTGTAATAGAAAGAAGAGTGGAATTAGGTATCAGGATACTGGGATTCTAATCCTGTCTCTGCCACTAACTACTTTGGGAAAATTGTGTCACCTACCTGGGACTCATTTTCATCATCTATAAATTGAGGGGTTAGAACTAGATAATCTCTAAGATTTCTTTCCGGATATAACAATCTACATCCTGTATATTCCACAATAAACTCCTCTCTCTATGTTATCTATCTAATTTGTTACTTGTTTCCATAAAATAAGTAATGAAATTTTTTTAATAGAAAAAATTACTTCTGACTATTCATTTGGTTTCCTAGGAAATTTTATTCCTGTAGTCTTAAAGTTTTGCATCTGGTTCAAAAAGAAAAAAAAGAATATTTCTTTTTTGTTTTTATTATTTCTGTTTTTCTGGTTATCAAAATATGTATGTTTAAAATTACAAGGCTAATTCTCTTAGGAAACCACTAAAATTATTGACCTGTTCCCTTCCTGCACTTCCATTCTTTTAATAACGAGGACATAAAAATCCCTGACCCACATTTTTAATTTGTACTAAAAACAGATTTTATTTTTTTAATTTACAGAAGCAAAAAGAATTTATAGAACTCTGAGCTGCAGTTCTAGCTTGGATCTCGCCTCATTATGTTCATGGAGTCAATTAGCAGTTCATCTGTGAAGTGTGATAAAAATCTTATGAGATACATATTGCACAATAATTGAAAATGAGATGAAAGTATAAGAGTAAAGGGGCTTCAGAGTTTTATAATCACTGATGAACAAAGTTCCAATAGAAGTCCCATATTCAGAATGGCCACAAAAATGTGGAGCCTGCAGGAGATGATAGAGCATGGAGTCATAAACCTTGCTGGTCATAACTCCTTTGATTACTTTCCAGTGCCCTAGGAAAGAGGTCCCTTTACTGAAGCGTGCTTGCCTCTGGAAAATTAGCGTTTTGGTATTTGCTGGGGAAAGAAGGAGGTACGGGGAGTGAATAAGAACAGGGTTTAAGTTTAGAAATAAAAATTGTTGACTACCTAGAGCTTTGTATTTACTCAAAGAAAGACAGTTTAGGGGACCTAGGCATTTCTATACTAAAAATCGCTAATCTTTACATAACACTTTATGGCTTGTAAAATACATGTTGTCTGATTCTCACAACAGCTCTGTGAAGTAGGCTTGCTTATTTTCCCCATTTTACAGATGATGAAACTGAGGCTGAGACAGATTAAATGACACACCTAGTAAATTTCTGAGGCCAAATTTGAACTCAAGTGTTTCTAAAGTCCAGAACTTTATCTACTACACCATCTAGCCGCTTATAATAATAGCTAGCATTACAGGTTTGCAAAGTGCTTTAGATGGTTTATCTTATTTGAGCTTCACAACATCCTCATTTTACAGATAAGAAAACTGAGACTAGAGTGCAAAAGGGCAGGTAGGTGGGGCAGTGGATAGAGTGCTGGTCCTGGAGTCCAGAAGTCTCCTCTTTCTGAGGTCAAATCTGGCCTTAGACACTTCCTAGCTGTGTGACCCTAAGCAAGTCACTTAATCCTGTTTGCCTCAGTTTCCTCATCTGTAAAATGAGCTGGAGAAGGAAATGACAAACCACTCCAAAATCTTTGTGAAGAAAACCCAAAATGGGGTCACAAAGAGTCACAAACAACTAAAAAACAATTGAACGACAAAGAGTGCAAAAAAGGATCCGTAGCATATGGAGATTCTTTTCTTTAAGGCCTCGGTTTTTTCTCTTCTTAAATCTTTACAAAGGATTTTCTTCCAGCCCAGACATCTTCCCAGCTCCCGAGCAGATCTGACTTTGGTTGCACCAAGTATACTATATGAGTTGATTTGTCTGTTTATGTTATTGAATTATGCTGGGCTAAGTAGAATCAGAATATTATGCCTAGAAGGAACCATAATCATCATGTAGACCAACCCCCTCATTTTGCAAGAAAGAAACTGAGGCCCAGAGAGCTCAAGGGAATGACCCAAGGTCAGACCTCTAGTTGTGGCAGAGCTTGGAATTGGAACCCAAATCTTCTTATGCCTAGTTCAGTATTTAGTGTTCCCCCATTTTATCATGATTTTACATCTGGTGGGGAGAGAGGAGTGGAATTCAAAATTTTCTCCTCTTATTCTACTCTGCCCCCACCCAACACACACACACACACACACACACACACACACACACAAATTATGCATTTTGATTCCTAGACAAAAAGATATGTCCCCAGAATCATGCCCCCAAAGAAACAGTCAGTTTGAGGATTGTCATATTTGGTGGTCAGGGCTGTAATACTCTCCAAGGTTGAAGGGAATTTACAGTAATTATTAGACTGAGCTACTGAGTCAGAAACCAGGCTTGCGGGAAACCTAGATTCCCCCAGTGGGTTTACGTGTTGACAGTTTTCCTCCCTCTCTCATCTTTCTTCTCTCCTGCAGTTTTGAAACAACGGTAGGATATTTTGGGATGAAGCCAAAGTCCGGTGAGAAGGAGATCACGCCCAACTATGTGTTTATGGTGTGGTATGAATTCTGTAGTGACTTCAAGACCATTTGGAAGCGAGAGAGTAAAAATATTTCTAAAGAAAGGTAAGGTTCTAATAAAGTCATTAATACCCCCTTCAGGAGTCTGGGAAACTGCCTTCCCAAACTTAACAAATTACACTCCCATATTTCACAGGCGTCAGTGTTTGCTTTCAGATCAAGTGGACATCAAGGAAAGATTATTGCCTCGGGGTGCATAGGAAAATTCAGGGAAGGCTTGCTGTACACACCCCCCCAAGCAGATAAACACACATGATCTGATAAGTTACACTTTCTTAACCCCTTCCAATTACTAGCTAGTAAAATGAAAGGGGAGCCATGCTAATTTGCAACAGATTGTGTTTCTCTGGGCATTCTCATGTTGGGCTGGCCTAAATGAGGTGGTATTGCTGTCGCAGACAGTACAGACAAATAAAAGTGAATGCTTTTCCCATTAATATACTGAACTTGCATCAAAGGGAAGTCCCTGAGACTCAGGCCACACTTAACACAAGGTTGAAGCCCCACGCTGGATTTACAGCGCCACTTCTGACTCCTTGTATCCTGCTTAGGACATCAAACTACATGCCGCTAGGTCTCATTGCAACCTCTTGATTTTATTAGTTGGGAGCAGAAGGAAAACCTCGGCCTCGAATTGGTTCAGGTTTTGTTTTCTTTCTTGGAAAACCTGGATTTTGCCTTGTATTTACCGTAGGGAGCATCCCTTCCTGCATCTCTGACTGTAACTATTCTAGCAGGTTGCCATCCTTCCTAAAGGAATACTAAGGGTCCAGACTTCAAACAGGTCTGAACTCCTGCAAAACAGATGTATACGCAAGCTGGTTAGGAGGGAAAAAGGAAAAAAGAAGTCTCCCAAAGTAAAGGAAGCTATTCCCTCAGATGGTATCTACATTAAATATTCCTTGAAAGCATTTCCTGTTCATCACTACTGACTCTCACTCCTATCTGTAACCTTGAAATTATAAAATAGAGAGATTTTGGCTTATGATTTTGTACCTGGGGGGGAAGATATTTAGGTCTTAGTATGTCATGCCTCAAAAGTTAAATTTGAGGGTTTTGATGAGTTACAGTGCTTTTTTAAAAGAATAAATTTTTATTATATATTTTGTTATTATACTATCTATATTTCCTCCTACATCCATATAACCAAAAAAAAATTTTTAAGGAAAAAATGTGAAACATGAAAAAAATCAGCAAGACCAATCAATACTATGAAATATCTGAAAAATATATGTGATATTCCATTCTTGTAGACCTCCTGCTTCTGAAGAGGAGTAGGAGCAGGGAGCTGTCTTCTGTCTCTTCATTGGGGCTATGCTTGTCCTTTGTGCATTGCAGTGCTTTATCTGAGGATTAACTGGCAATACTATTTGGTACTCCTGTGATACATTATCAAGGAACAATTTTAGAGATTCTCATCCCCACCCCCGCTCCCCACCTCAGAAAAGCAAGAGCTTACTAAAATTGCTCCGTGCTGCTGAAAAAGAGATTGAGATGCTCCTGTTAAACAACAAGTATATATATTTTATAATAAATTTTGTAATTTGTGATAAATTTATAAAATAAAATTTAAATTTTCTAATATCCTAAAAACCCCAAAATCCTAAATATCTTCATATCCAATTAATTGCCTTTTTGCTGTCATGATACAAACACTCTTGACAACCCTAGATAACCCTAGACGTGGTAGGCACTTCAGGGGCCATCTAATTTTTCATATGAGGAAACTGAAGCCCAGGGAATTCAAGTGATTTACCTAAGGTCGCACAAGTAAAAAGTGTCAGACACAATATTTGAACTCAGGTTCTCTGACACCAGAACCAGTTCTCTTTCTACTGTAGCAATTCTATAAGATAAATATTGCATTTTACAAGCTTCCTGTAAAAGATGGTACACCTAACCCTGCTTTTTTGAAGGAGTAGACTTCTCACTGGTGTTCTATACATGCACCTTAGTCATAAAATCCAGTAGCATTTCCTATGCATCCAGCCGGGGTCTCTCAGTCAAATTACCACTTAAGCTGGAACCTTAACTCTAGATCCAAAAAAAAAAAGAAAAAAATCAGAATGACAAGAGAAATCCATCAATTATTTTTCATTCTAATGACTGTTGAAATGCCAGATGGTACAGCAAATTAATGATTGTTACCCTGCTATAGGAGTGAACTCTGTTGCCCACTCAGACCAGAATAATCATCTTTCTGCTAGGGCAATGGGAGCTCAGCATTCTTCAAAGTGACATTTTCCCCAGCTTTCCCTCATAGGATTTTTTTTTTTGAGCTTTGCTTTCTGGAAAACAACTGCCCGCTTTGTACTCTGTAAACCAACACCTTTCACAGATCCTGAATTTAAAGTTTTTAAAATGGAGGTAGTTTTTAAGGCCTCTAATTTGTCAGTCATGTACATCTTTACATCCCAACCATTCTTTGTACTGAGGAAACTCCCTGATTTCTTACTTAAGACAAAATCTTTGAAAATTAATGATGTCTGGTAAAATATTTTGAGGAAGCCATTAATTAATTAAGAGTTGTAAACATGTTTATATACGATAATGGAAACCCATTTAAAGATCTTGGTTATTGTCCATTACGCTCTCATGCAGAGTTTCTCAGGGGAAATATAATCAGGAAGTGGGGACTTTTGATTGTACTATATCTGAAATGGCAGGTATTTTGTTCTTTGGGGCCCCTCAGACTCATGTAGTGATCCTTGAGGTGACTTAAGGTAATCAATTTGGGTTTACACAATAGCTAGGTGTCTTAGCCAAAAGCGCTGGACTCCATGGCTTGGAGACCTGAGTTTGAATCCTTCAATTACTTAACATCTATGGAGCCCTGGGCAAGTCACTTAAGCTCTCTCAGCCTCAGCTTCCTCAACTGTAAAATGGGGATAATAATAATACCTATGTCCCAGGGTTGTTGTAAGGATCAAATAACATATTTAAAGCACTGTGCAAACTTTAAAGCTCTATATAATATACAAATATTTTATATATATATATAATGTATAATAACATTGGTATATATAACTTATAAATATTAGTAACTATTAGTCATTGATCAATAAATTAATCAATTTAATTGATAAATTGATCAATTTATTAAGCACCTACTTTGTGCCAAGCACTGTGCTAAACTATTAGTTATTAATTGTAAAAGGTTCCATTAAACTGGATAGCAGATGGCTTGCCTTTATCATTTTGGTGCCATTTTCACTGACGATACATGGCAAACCTAATCAGAGAATTACAGAATTTGAAAATTGGTAGGGAACCTCAGTGGTTATTTAGTTCAACTGCTAGACAAAAGGAATCCCTGCTATAACATACCATATAAGAATAGAAGTAGACCATTAGAATTTTAGGTTGTACTTTGGAAATAAATTGTGTTGAGCAACACTGAATACTCAATTATAACCTAATATTAAAAAAAAATTCAAAATCCAATTACACCATAAAAATAAAATAAATGTCCTTATGAAAACATGATCTTATAACTATTCACAAAAACTGAAAGTATAGTGTTAGAGTTCATCCAGAAAAATTTTATACTTCATCCTTTTTTGTAAGTAATAAGTTATATTAAGGGCAGCTAAATTAGACCTCAAGAAACATAGAGGATGGGGGTGGAGGTAGCACCAATTTTTGTTTTATGTTGGTGTTCATGAAGTTTTATGTTTGTACAGCTCTGTGACTAGATATGTTATAGGCTGTTATACCCAGACATTTAAGGAAATTTGGTATAATGGGAAGGGTACTGGACTTAAAATCAGAAGACCTGGGTTCATTTCCCAACTTAAATACCTTTGTGACTTTAGCAAGTAACTTTGATTTTTGGGGTTTGGGTTTTTTTTTTTTAAGCAAAGTTTCCTTGTTTATAAAATAGATAGTGTGACCTATTAAATAGAAAGTTGGTCTCAGACTAAGGAGGACTTGGGTTCAAGTCTTAGCTCTAACAGATGCTGGCTGTGTTACCCCGGACAAGTCACTTGTCCTTTCAAGGCACCCACCATCTCTCTAAGCTACAGAGCAGATCCTCATCTGTTTTGGTAGAGGGAGTTTCCTCACTGAGAATTCCCTATGAAAGTGATATCGCAGTTCCCATTTAAAATGCATACATAATATATTTTTATTATAAAATTTAAATTTTATTTTATAAATTATAAAATTTATTAAGAAATATATGTGTGTGTATATTATATTAAACACATTATATAATATTTTATACTTGTATTATAAATGTCGTATATATTTCTAAGCACCTTCATGGAGGAGGTAAAGGAATACCATGTGAAGTCAAGAGCCTTAGCTTCTAGGCCTAGCTTTGCATTAATTTCCTACTCACCTAGAAAAAATCACTTAACTTCTCTAGGGCTCAGGTTCCTCATCTTCACTCTAGCAACACTCCAAATATTCAATTCCCTTAGATGTACCCACCCCTAGGTCAACCTTGAGCAAGTTAGATGAGATTTATTTCTGAGATCTCTGCCAGTTTTTAATATTCAGTGATTCTTGGAAAGGGTCTAGGCAATAGTGACATGCCACAGTTACGGCAGCAGGTAAGTCTTTCTTACTGTTTGATAACATTCTGTTTTGAGTTTGCTTCTGTGAATTTCATAGCACAAAAGCTACTGCTGCTTAATTATAGCTGGAATATCTACATTATAAAATACTCTAATACCTAACTGAGAAGACCTGCCTACCAAATACACACTGTAATTCACAAAAGGTAAAAACCTCCCAGAGGAGCTATGTGGGGAATATTATTGGTAAATTGTTCATTCACCCTGAGCCAAACCAAACAGCTATACTATTTAAAGAGTCCACAATGGGAAGGTAATGAATGAATAAGGAGTGTGGTAAGCTTCGTGGGACGTGCAAAGGAGAGATTCCATTATACACATAACAGTTATTATACAGTACAAGGAAGTGGTTACTTTATTTTCAAGCCCAACTAAATTTTGAGTTGATTTTAAAAATACATGACTTGTAACTGCTGTGGTCATATATAAGCTTATATGGTTGCTACTGTGGATAGCTTTGAGAGCAATGAACAAATTCTCCCACTACCAAAGTGGATAATAAGATTTAGAGCTAGAAAGAATCCTAGAGATAATGTAGTCTAAAGTTAAATGACTTGCTCAAGGTCACACAGTTAGGAAATCAGAATTTGAATTCAGGTCTTTTCCACTTCATGCTGCCTTTTTAGAGTAAGATATCAGGTTCTCGGAGAGGCATGGTCACTCATTCAAGTGACTTGGGGACCATTGATTATGGTACAAACAATTCAGTAATACTTTGATTTATAAATTGAATCCTATTCTCCATTGACTAGCAATGGAACTCCAGAGACCATTTGCCTTCAATCAATCAATAAACATTTATTAAGCACCAGAAATACGAAAAGAAGCAAAAGACAATCCCTGCTCTCAAGGAACTTACAAACTAATCTTTATTTATGACTAAATTTCAGCTGGATTGACTGCTAACACAAAAGCTTTGAGTTTCTCTGCCCCGCTGTCAAATAAAAAAACTACCCTTAAGTACATAAATGCTGTACAATTTTAGAGAGAGTTAGTATGGTGTAGTGTAGAGGGCAGCTAGGTGACACAGTGGATAGAATGCTGCTCCTGGAGTCCTCTTCCTGAGTTCAAATCTGGCCTCAGACATTTCCAAGGTGTGTGACCCTGAGCAAGTCACTTTACCCTGTTTGCCTCAGTTTCCTCATCTGTAAAATGAGCTGGAAAAGGAAATGGTACGTCACTCTGAGATCTTTGCCAAGAAACCCCAAATGAGGTCACAAAGAGGCAGACATGACTGAAAAAAGACTCAATACTCACAGTATAGAAGGAGCTGGACACAGAAGTCGGAAAGATCTTGGTTCAAATACTGCCTAAGAAACTTGCTAGCTGTGTGATACTTAGCAAGTCACTTTACCCTGTTTGCCTCAGTTTCCTCATCTGTAAAATGAGGGAGTTGGCCTCAATGACCTCTGAGGTTCTCTTCCTGCTCTAAATCTATGATCCCATATTTAAAAGGGAATTTAAATAATCACTCCCTGATATAATCAATTAGGAGAGATCTGTTATATATCCACCACATACCTAATAGCTTACTTGTGCTATGGGCCTTACAAAGGTATAGTACCATAGTGACTTACATTTATACAGCTCTTTAAAGATTACATATAACAACCCAGTGAAGTTGGTAGTGTATTACTATCCCCATTTTACAATAGAGAAACTGAGACTCAGTTTATATCCTGCAGTCGCAAGAAGTAGTGAACATTGGAGTCAGAATTTAAAAAGCCCAGTTCTCCTGATTCTAAGTCAGATCATAGGATTATATATTTTAGATCTAGAGTTAGCACGGGTCTCAGAAGCCATATAATCCAACCTGTTCATTTTATAGATGAGGAAACTGAGGCCCAGGAAGGTTCCAAGTGAAGGTCACACAGAAAGCAAGTATCAGAGGAAGAAGTTGAATCCTGGTTCTCAGACTCTAGAGTTGCAGTACCTGGCTTCTTCTCTTTCCTCTGTACCCTGCTCCCTAATATTTAATCTATCAGTCACTGAAACACATTTATGACATGCTTATTTTATGTCTGGTACTGTGTTAAGGGTTGGAGAAACAGAGGAAGGCAAAAACTGAGCTTCTCACTTTGAGTTCACATTCTAATAGGGAAAACAACGTATAAGTAACTAGAAATAACTAGATATATATGAGATATATACAGAGTAAATGGAAGGTAATTTCAAAGAAAAAGAAGCACTAGCAGCTAGAGAACCAGAAAAGGATTCTTTTTTAAAAAAAAAATTATTTAGTATTTTATTTTCCCCCAGTTACATATAAAAACAATTTTTAACATTCATTTTTAAAACTTTGAGTTGCAAATTCTTTCCCTTCCCCTTCCCCACCTCACTTCATTCAGAAGGCAAACAATTAGTTATAGGTTACACATGTGTAACAATACAAAAGTCTTCCATAATAATCAAGAAAGCAGACAAAAAAAACCTCAAAAAAAATAAAGAAAAATTTTAAAAGTATGCTTCATTCTGCTTTCAGACACCATCAGTTCTTCGGGGTTGGATAGCATTTTTCATCATAAGTCCTTCAAAGTTGTCTTGGATCATTGTATTGCTAAGAATAGCCAAGTCATTCACAGCTGATCATCCTATAATACTGCTGTTACTTTGTACACAGTACATTTCACTTTATATCAGCTTATATAAGTCTTTTCAGGTTTCTCTGAGAGCATCCTGTTCATCATTTCCTATAGTTCAATAGTATTCCATCATAATCACATACCACAACTTGTTCAGCCATTCCCCAATTGATGGGAATCCCCTCAATATCTAACTCTTTACCCCCAGAAAAGGGCTACTATAAATCCTTTTCCTTCAGAAAAGATATCTTGCAGAAGATGGGATTTCAGCTAAGTCTTGAAGAAAGCTAGGAAAAGTAAGAGGTGGGAGAGAGAAGAGAGCAAGCATTCTAGACTTGTTAGAGATGGACAGTGCAAAGGCATGATAAAAGCTAATAATAATAGCTAACATTTATGTAGCACTTACTGTGTGCCAGGTACTGTGATAATCAAATTACCTCATTTGATCCCTCAAAACGTCCCTGGAAGGTAGGTGCTATCATCATTCCCATTTTATGGATAAGGAAACTGAGGCAGAGGTTAAGTGACTTACCCTGGGTCACACAGCCAATAAATGTCTGAGGCCAGATTTAAACTCAGATCTTCCTGATTCCAGGCCCAGTTAAAGCAGAGACTATATGGAGAGAAGTAAAATGTAAAAAGACTGTAAAGGTAGGAAGAGGCCAGATTATGACAATCTTTAATGCTAAACAGAGGAGCTTCGGTTTGAACCTGAAGGTAAGAGGGAGCCAGTAGAGTACAGTTGGCAAGGGAGTAGGGAGATGGGAATGGGACAAGAGGCAGTGACATGGACAGACTTAAGCTTTAGGAAAATGACTTTGGCCCCTGAGCGGATGATGGATTGCAGTGGGTTTTGACATGAGGCAGGGAGACTTATTAGAAAGCCACTACAGTAGTCTAGATGAAAAGTGATGAGGGCCTAAACTTGGATAATGGCTCTTTGAATCAAAAGAAGATGCTGTGAGATGTCATGAAAGCAGGGGAAAAACTCAATATTTGACAACGGATTTGACATTTGGCACAAAGGAGAGTGAGGAAGGCGTCAAGGATGACGCCAAAATTGTGAGCCTTGGTGACTTGGGTGGATGGTGGTACCCTTAGACAGTAATAGGGTAGTTTGGAGGAGGTAAGGGTTTGGGGGAAAAGATGAGTTCTGCTTTGAACGCAGTGAGTTTGAGTTTCCTGCAGACATAAAACAAGGCTCCTGTCCTCAAAGATCTTGCATCGTTAACTGTGTAGGAAACACAAATATATGTGGAACAATTAGTGTGGTGTAGGAAGAACACAGATGAGGGATATGAAGGCCTTGGGCAAGTCAATGTATTTCCCAGACCTCGGTTTCTCATTCGGAAGATAAAAGATGTGGACTACGTGACCTCTAATGCCTGGAGATCCCTTACAGCCCCAAGAGTCTACGGTTCTGTGAAATAAATGAAAAATGTGTCTCATTGACTATAACTAGAATAGTTAATATCATAATAGAAATGGAGATCTTGTGGGCTATTGAAATCAGAGGGTGCATCATGGAGTAGGTAACACTTGAACTGAGCTCAAAAGGCTAAGCAGAATTTATATATAGGTCCGTGAGAAAAAGGGACTTATTTCACAGAGGGTGAAATAAACATGAGTAAAAGCATGGAGACAGGGATGAGCATGGTTTATATGAGGAACAGTTTAGAAGTTAGCACTTGTAGGGTACAGCTGGAGGAGTACAAGGAAATAAGATTGGATGGGTAAATAGAGTCAGGTAGTGGCAGCCATTGAAAATAAGCTAGACGGACAGCTAGGTGGTGCAGTGGATAGAGCACTGGTCCCGGAGTCAGGAGGACCTGAGTTCAAATCTGGGCTCAGACACTTGACACTTACTAGCTGTGTGACCCTGGGCAAGTCACTTAACCCCATTGCCTAGCTACAAAAAAAATAGCTAGAGCAGCTTCAGATACTTGACACTTACTACTGTGTGACCCTGGGCAAGTCACTTAACTTCAATTGCCTTGCCAAAAAAAAAAAAAGAAAGAAAGAAAATTAAAGAAAAGAAAATTAGCTAGAGGATCTTGAACTTTAGTAAGCAACAAGAAGAAAAATTGTAATGGTAAAAATGGTGTTTTAGGAAAACTAGTCTGGCAACCAACGATTAAAGTCCTATTCCAGTGCCTCATTGTAAAATGGAAGTAACTTTGGTTTCTCTAAGACTATGCCTGCAGACCACAAACTCTGGAAACTCAAACTAAATTGGAAAGACTTTCAGACAAAACCAGTGATGGAGAGTATTTAATTAAGAAGCATAACAGCGATATGTAGAATGAGTTGAAGGAAGGAGATTAGAGTCCAGGAGGCCAGCAAGGAAGCTATTTCAGTAATCCAGGCATTAAGTGATGGAGGCTTGAACTAGAACAGAGAAAATGAAAAGGAATGACCAAATCTTTGAGACATTTCCAAAGAAGCAATGGCAGAGGTTGGTGACAAATTGGAGAGAGGGGAGAAGGGAAAAAACCTTCATATATCTGGTCTGGAGCACAGTAAAAGCAGTAATACCACTGACTTCATGAGGTACGTGGGAAGATGAGCCAGTCAAAGCAGAGGGGGGTGTGGGGCACAGAGAAAGGTGATGGGCTCAGTTTCAAATAAGTTGAGTTTCAGTTGATAAAAGGACATACAAGTGGATTCTGTAGACATTTAGAAATCTCAAACTGGAATTTAGGATTTGGGGTATAGATTTGGGAGACATCTTCCAGGAGGAAATAATTGAAGTTAGAATTAATGAGTTCTTCAGGAAAAGGAGTGTGTGTGTGTGTGTGTGTGTGTGTGTGTGTGATAACTCCATAAATATGTGCATGTATGTGGATATATGTATGTATGTATGCATGTATGGGGGAGAGAAAGAGAAAGAGAGAGAGAGACAGAGAGAATCACATCAAAAGAGCCAGCTAGATGCCATACAGTAGATAGAGTGCTGGGCCTGGAGTAAGAAAGACTTGAATTCAAATCTGTCTTCAGACACTTACTAACTGTGTGACCCTGAGTAAGTCACTTAACCTCTGTCTACCTCAGTTTCCTCAACTGTAAAATGGAGATAATAGCACCTACCTCCCAGCATTATTGTGAGGATTAAATAAGTTCTTAGCATAGTGCCTAGCATATAGTAGGCCCACAATAAATGCCTATTCAATTCCCACATCAAAAAAGATATTCGGAAAAAAAAATTCCGTAGTTCCTTATTAGCCTACTTACTTGTCTAACAACCTTTATAGGTCATATAATTTCTGTGCATGTGTGTGCATGTGTGTGTGTATACACATACATATGTATATGTACACACACACATACCTATATGTGTGTCTGTATATGTGTGTATTTATTTCCTTAATCTTCCTGCTGCAGGCGGGTAAGACTTCATTTGTTTAATTTAGATTGTGATATTGTTGGCATACAATCGAGAGTTCGAGTCAGATGAGACCTCAAGGAAACACTAATTTAGATCTCGGAAGGCATGAGGAGGTATCCTTGGATTCTCATGTCATTAAAATAGAGCAGGGTCTGGGACTGTGCAGAAGCAGATAGGAAAAGCATTGGATAAGGAAAAGCAGCTCTTTCCTTCTCATTTGGTGACTTTAATTTCAGCCCCCTATTTCTAAGAAGGTATGCAGGAGTGGGGCCTTCTAGGTCCTTGGGTGCAGCCTTTTGACTGAGTCCAAGTTTTATAGAACAAATCCTTTTAGTAAGGGGATTTGTTCTGTGAAGTTTGGATTCAGTCAAAGGGCCACATTTGAGGACCTAGAGGGCCACATGTGGCCTCCAGGACACAGGTTCCCCACCCCCTGCACTACCTCTCTAATTGTTCTCTTGCAATTGTGTGTTTCCCTCACCTTTCCTTTCTCTCTTTACTGAAGCCCAAAGTGATTGTTTTGGAGGAAAAGAGAGATAAGAGGCGGATCTTGTTCAGGTTGGGAAGTGGGATCATTTTGGTCCTATCTTCTCCACTTTGAACTCTGAATTGGAATATCATACTTCTTCCTTTCATGTTGCTAGAATTAACTACATCAGGATACTCAAAATCAGGGGTGTCCTTCTTGCTGCTGAGAGATGAGGCACTTTATTCAATTCATTTATTCATTATAAAAGTGATAACACCTCTGACTTAATGGGAAAGTTGGGAAGGTGAGCCAGTTGGAAGAAAGGTGATGTGTTCCATTTTGCATGTATTGAGATTCAGGTGATAACTGGAACGTCCAAGCAGAGATACCTATAGATATTTGGAAATGCTTGATACCAAAGGGACTGTGCAAATTAATAAGGCATAGTCCCATATTTCCTGGATCTTACTATCCATTATGAAATAAGACATGTACATTCTATAACCATATAGTTAAATAATTGAAATACTGTGTTGAATATGTGTGCAAAAAAAAATGCTTGAACAAATGAATGCTATGAGAATCATGAAGGAAAGAAGGATATTAATAGGGAAAATTCAAGGGAGCAGAGTGAGCTAGATCTAGTGAGCTAGATTTCACCTAGATCTTGAAGGATGAGTAGAATTTCACCAAGCAGAGAGACAGAGGGAGCTCAAATGAGGACTTCAGGAAGTATTTATCCTCACTCCATTCCCCTTGCTTGGCAGTGGGCAGTGGAAACCCAAAGTAAGACTTCTCCTAAGATCCAGCTTCAAAATTTTAGGATTATTTGCCTATATAGCTCTTTCCAGGGCCAGCCTTTGGGTGGGGATAGAATAGGAGGTTGCCTTCATGACACACATACATAGTGTGATTTGAGGGCTGGCTAGAAAGCTCTCCTACCTAAAAATATCTCCCCCCCACACTCTTCCGAACAGCGTTATACCATTTTTGGTGTTGGGTGAGGCTGAGCAAGTAAGGCAGGTACGTTTTATAATCAAAAAACAAGGACTTGGTATCTACCAATATGCATACGTTTTCATGACCAAAGCTTGAAAAATTTTTCCAAGGACAAGCTGAAAATCCCCTGTGAAACTGCAGATTTACTCTATGGGGCTAAAAAGTTCAGTCTAAAAGCTATTAACTTAGATAACTCCCTCTGACTTTGTTACCTTTCACTCTGCACCTCAGTCTCCTGGTTAGCTTGGGGTGTTATGTCTGCTAGGTACAAAGTGATTGGTTTTAACTGATCATGCATTCCAGAGCAAATCCAGGTACACCCTCCACTTTTACTCCCCTGTGGCCTAGAAAAGAAGCCCTAGAAATATGAGGGAGGTTTGTTCTGTAATTAATCATTTGAAGTTTGAGTATGTTTTGGTTCTCCGTGTGATATCACATTGAAAACTATGAAGTGGCTGGTTCCGTGACTGGTATTTTGGGCACTAGGAAGCGTCCTCAAAGAGGAAAAGAAGGGCCTTTGCTTAGGAGGCTGGGAAGAGGAGTTTGGTTGATATAAAATTTAGTATCTTATTCTCTCACCTCCATGTAACAGGCAAACACACACACACAAGTGAGTAATTGATGGTGTTTTCTAAGAGAAAAGGTTCTAAGATTAATTTTAAATTTTCCTACTATCCCAGCATACCCTAGGTCACCAACAGAACTGACCTATGAGAGGGAGTTAGGGCCAGGATCAGGCATCAAAGAACTGATGAAGAATATGGGTTTGTCTCAAACTGAGTGTGAGTTCCTGACTGCCTTCCAAAGATAAATGCATATTGGCTTATCTATTATTTTGTACTATCTGTACTTCTCACTCCAGCTACTGTGGGTTATTAAAAGTTATACTTTCTGACATTTCAACAGTATTTTCCCAAGCACTATCAATCTTTCAACAGCTGCTATCCTAATTATTGTCAACATTTCATCATTATCCATTGTCCAGGTCAAATTTAATGGTTCTATGTGGGGTTTGTTTGCATATTACTATTAAAGGAGATTGGCTTTATTTACCATATTTCACTGGCTTTGACAACCTGACTTACTAGGATACACACACACACACATACACACACACATACACACACATGCATGTGTATGTATATATGTATATACACACACACACACATATATATACATATATATTTTCCCCCAATACTTACCACTTTACCAGCTGTCACAATTATCAACCACTAAAAAAAATTTTTATCAAAGGCATAAAGAACAAAATTGGGAGTGCTGCCAGAAGTGGCATGAATTCATAATAAAAATAATAACCACAATAATAGCATTTATATAGAGCTTTAAGGTTTCCACAATTCTTGTATATATTATCTCATTTGATCCTCACAACAACCCTGTGAGATAGACGCTGTTATTATCCCCATTGTACTAAGGGAAATAAATTAAAGCTGAGTAATTGAGGGTAAGTGCCTTGCCTAGGGTCACACAGCCAATAAGTGTCCAAGGCAGAACTCTAGCTCAGGTCTTTCTGACTTCAGACTCAGCACTCTCTCCATTATGCCACCTAGCTAAAGGAGTATGACCCTGGGGCCCCTCTTGCTCCTTGCCCCAGGCTAGTTCCCAAATCTCTCCTTGAATCTGCACAGTTATTCTTGCCTATGACCAGAATGAAACATTGCCACTCTTATAGTGATAATTGAACCTGACGTTAAAAATTATTTCCTAAAATCGATGCTGGGTATTGACTTCACGAATGCCAGGAGAACTATACCACCTCCCTAGAGCAAGCTGAGAAAATGCCTCTGTGGCATTGTCCAGGAAAAGAGAACTATTGCCGCTTCAATTAAATTAAACAAATATTTATTAAGCCCCTTTTATCTGCAAGGCACTATGCCTCCATTCTTCTCCTCTAAAAGTGCAAGACATTTAATGCCAAACAAACAAAAAATCAATGTAGGTTATGCTCCTGACCCAGGAAACCAGGAAAATTATTGCCCTTTGCTTAGCCCTGAATTATCACTTGAGGAGCTGAGTGTGTGCATCAAGTGACACGCACTGCCAAGCCATCAGCTTATCTTCCTGCATCACCTTTGTGATGTCCCTTCCTTTGGGTGTTCTAGCCTGACTCTACTTAGCTGTCAGGTCATTTAGAGAGCAAAAGAATTGATAGACCACTTTTGTAACTTCCTTGTGCTTTTACCCATCTCCTTTTTTACTTCCTCTCTCAAAGACAGACAAGAGATTTTTAGTGGTATTGGGAGTGCCGTCACTGTTATTTTTGGTTCTTTTCCCCCAGACACTTCCTGCCAAATCATCTGGTTTTCTCCAGTGGGTTGCAGGAGAAGCATGCCTTAGAAGTGTGTAGCAGAGCTTCCTCATGTTGCACCATGCTACTAAATGCAGGATTAGAGGATAGGAATTCATTTTTCCCACCTGCGGCGTCTAGAGCCAAAGTTTGCATAACAGTCTTTTCTAGGTAAAAGCCTCTCCTACCCCTCAAAGGAGCCCAAGGCAGACTTTACCAAACTGACAACAAAAACATGCTTTGCCTGTTCTTTCATTGGTTTCTCAGCATATGTTCTGCACATATTCAGAAGTAGACTCTAGAATTGGGGGGATTTATTTGTATGTAGCAAGCCATGAGAGCCAAGTGATAATGGTTTGGGTCTTTAGCTTTCTTTGTCATTTCTCAGCAGTCTTGGGTTTTTCCCCAGGCAAGCAAATTTGCCACAGTTTTTAAAGACTCACTGCTGTCCGTGTTGGCGCATGGAGTCTGCTCCATCAATTCCCTTAGACTATTTTGACCTCTTTCTTACAGTGGCGAATGATATTAGGTCGTCTTTTAAACAGATTCATGTTACAGCTGGTCATATTTCATGCTTTAGCAACTTGCATTTCTTAAGCTGTCTTCCCTATAATTGCCTCTGTTTTCTGTGCCTTTGTCCGCCAAAGTTTCCAAAGCCATTCACTTTTAATATCTTGGATGATGACGTATATATGGTCACACAGTGATTAATGTTTCAAAGTCACCCCGTTCTGCAAGAGCCTTGGATGTCATTTTAGCCCTCTAATCCCAGTCCAAACCTAAAACTTACTTCTGAATTCCTAAAATCACTTGTTTGCTATTGTCTGCACGACCCAGAACAGGTTATTTCACTATCAAATAATAGTTCAGTAACCAGAATGTTACACTAGATTATGTTTGTCCCTGCTGATAATGTGAATCGTTATCATCATTAGAAGAAATGTTCAAATAAATACAACTAAATTATTACCCAAAAAAATGTGCTATAGTAGAAGGAGCCCTGGACTAAAAATGACATGCATGACTTCAGTTCTAGTACCATCCCTGCCAATGTTTTACTGAGCAACCTTGGACAAGTCATTTTTGCTTCTCTGAACTTCACTTTCCTTCAATGTGAAATGAGAAGATTGGGCTAGGTGGTGTCAAAGGTTCCTTCTAGCTCAAACAATTGATAAATCTATGAAAACAGCTTCAGTATCAAAATGAGTTTGAGTTAATCAGCCTCATCTCATTTAAATCCAATTCACTTGCAAGTCAAGATAACACTTTCTTGCTGTCACTGGTCCTCTTTGAGAATGAAGGACAAACAACAACTGATTAGGGTTTAGGATTGTCACAATCAAAAATGTAGAGCTGGAAGAAACTTCTGAGGCCATCTAGTCCAATTCTCTCATTTTACAGAAAAGGAAACTGAGGCTCAAAAAAAGGTGAAGTGATTTATTTGCTCAAGGTCACACTGGTAATAAGTGTCAAAAATGGGATTTGAGCTCAGGTCCCCTGACTCTGAGGGAGCTAGGAGATGCAGTGGGTAGAGTGCTGGCCCTGGAGTCAGGAGGACTTGAATTCAAATCCAGCCTCAGACACTTACTAGTTGTGTGACCCGGGGCAAGTCACTTAACCCTGTTTGCTTCAGTTTCATCTGTAAAATGAGCTGGAGAAGGAAATGGCAAAGCGCTCCAGTATCTTTGCCAAGAAAACCCCAAAAGGGATCACAAAGAGTTGGACATAACTGAAAAACAACTAAACAATAACAACCTCTTCTGGCTCTGGAGTCACTACCACACTGTCTCTGTTTTATCCCTATTCTAGAAGTTCTTGGAGTAAAAGATACCAATAGGGAAAGAGGAGGAAGGCAAGGCTATAAATAAAATAAATCACAGTGAAATATTAAATAATTACTACCCTTGTGTGAGAAGGGAAGGTGAAACTCTGAATTTTACTGATTTTCCTATTTCTTCTTTTGGCTTATGGCTGTCGTAGACCTGACCCTGTGGTTGCTTTCTGGTTGGCAGAGACTATGCTACAATGCTAGGTTATTTTCTAGGAAGTAACAGGAGTGGGGATTGGTTGAGGAGTCATGGATCAATTTGTGATTCATTAGCGTTTTGTTTGAGCTCAGACTATGTACTGGGCTCTGTCATTCTAGGGTCAGTTTGCTTGTATTTTCAAGAGACTTTATCTTTTTAACACATTGTTAACTTCCACTTGTCCCTGAATAACCCTTTTGGGAGAAGCATTGTGTTGGCAGTCATTCTTCCCAGAGAATTAATCCCATCAATACAGAGAACTACCCTACAAGTTCCATAGAGCCATAAGGACGTTCAGTGTTCTAATCCTAGTGACTTTTTCGATACAGAGTGTGATCTAGGGCAGCCCAAATTGTCCTGTCCCTGCATGCCCTCCCTCACATATACACACAATGCTTCGTTTAACTTTTGACCGATGTACTCAATTAATACAAACAAATTAAAAACTGATTTCCCATCTTTTTTCCCATAAATATCTCTGCATATTCAGTCTTAGCTTCCTCATAGAACATGATCTAATGTTATATTAGATGACAACAGAATAATGAATCCATCTGCCCAAGTCTAGAGATATTGCTTAGTCTCTGATATATAAATCTAGTCTAGAGTAAGCTGACATCATTTCCTATCAAGAAAACCCTCAGAAAAATTGGAGTGAAAAGGTTGTGCCAGCATTGATTTAGTATAGGACCTTCAAGTATGTTCTCTCCCCTTCCTATCTTCCCCCCAACACAGTCAAGAGTAAAGATCTGATTCCCTGTCAAAGAGAGGAGTAGAGCAATCCCAGAGGGAAACTAACTTCTAGGAGGTAAAGGGGTATTTCTTATTTACCTGGAAAAACAAGAATTCTGTGGAAAATCTTCTGTTTGGCAGACTTTTCCTACCTTCCTGGTCTTCTTATGCCTTATTCCCCACCACATAAGCCAAATATCCCTGTGTGATTAAATTTTGGGTCCAATCGATTGTTTCTTTATAGTAATAGTACAAAATATATACACTAGAGAATTAGTTTGACAGGCTCTGCATCTAGCTGCATGTCATAATCTATTTTTTAATCCAATTTGTTTTTCCTGTGTGAATGGCTAGACCAGTATCTGCCATATAACTCTGGATTCACTGAGATAGTTTTGGAGTCATCTAGTGCTCAGTAGCAACTAAACGACAAAATTAATAGAACATTTAGCCTGAAATTAGGAAGACCTGAGTTCAAATCTGGCCTCAGACACTTACTAGCTTTATGCCCAGGGCAAATCACTTAACCTCTCTGAGCCTCAGTTTTTGTGATTATAAAATGTGTGTGTGTGTATACATATATAAAATCACCTGCCTTCCACGGGTGTTATGGAGATCAAATGAGATATTTATAAAACATTTAGACACAGTGTCTGGCACAAAGTAGGCACTTGACAAAGCTTGTTCCCTTCTTTTCCCTCCTTTCCCAATTAAATTAGGATAATGTCATCTATGAATAAGAGCATTTGCAGAATGTGACCATTAGTAAAAAAAAAAAAATTAACTTTAGGCAAGACACAGGATCGTAGGATTATAGATTTAGAGTTGGAAGAGATTTCTGAGGTCATTGAATCCTACCCCTTTATTTTGTAGATAAAGAAACCGAGACCCAGAAAGGTTAAATAATTTGCCAGGTTCACACAGTAAGTGTGTGAGGCAGAAATTAAACCCAGGTCTTCCTGACTCCAAATTCAGTACTCAATTCACTCCACTAAACTAAACTGCCTCTTATGTTCCATGACGCAAACCAAAATGTCATTTGCCAAAATATAGCTCCCTTTGAAAAACTTACTTGATGTCAGCATCCAACAGGCTATCTAGCAAAATAATCTCTGTGATCACATATGTCACAAAGGCTTGTATAAGTTTGACATGTGCTGAGACACCTAGTCTGAGAAGAGTCTGTAAGTCTGTACTTTATTCAGTGGAGTCAGATGCTTTCTTACAAAGAATTAAGTTATAAACCTAGTGAGATCTTAAAATTTTCTCCTCCTGAAAAAAATAAATCTTCCTATTTCTTTCTCTTGTTTTCATAAAGGATATCCTCAGCAGTACCAATATAATTCTCGTAAGGATTTTATAGTCGTATGATTAATGCCTGTCTTCTAATACTTTAACATTATACCTAATACCATGCTTAATTTAGTTCCTACACTAGAAGCTGCCTATGCTGATGAAATCAGCTCATTCGTTTCTTTTGTTTATGCCACCTCACTACCGATTCCTTATGTGGACAGGAGGAGAGGAGGAAGGAAGGAAGGAAGAAAGAAAGGAAGGAAGAAAGGAAGGAAGGAATGAACTGGCCAGTTGGGAAATGCACACTCCTTCCATTCTTTCCTTCCTTCCTTCCTTCCTCCCTCCTCTCCCCTTGTCTACATAAGGAATCATACCCTCATCTGCAAGTGTTCTGCCCAAAGGAATAAGTTTCTATTGCTAACTCCCTTCCCCTCTCCCACACACATGCAAAAGATATCTTGGAGTTTACAGGCTAGATTCCTTTTTTAAGGACCATGCCTTATCTCCAAATCACTCTGGTTCTCAATGATTGACCAATAATAGGTCCCAGTCCAAGTCTCATTTGGTCATTGTTTGGGGTCTTGATGGCTCAAAGTGTAAATAGCAATTGTTTCTGTTTTGGCCAGAAACTCTGAGGGTCTTCCACTTATAGACTGATTTTTTTTTAACTAGGTAAAAGAAACCATTCTTTGCTTCATTTCTAACCTAGCCTTAATCATTAAGAATGTATGTTGCCTCAGACAAACTGAGACCTGGGAAAGACCTTAGCTTAAAAAGGCCAAGGTCTCCCACTGCATCCAGGACCATCTCTGGTTGTCCTGATCTATATGTTGCCACTGGACCCAGATGGCTCCTAAGGAGAAAGTGAGGCTGGTGACTTTGCACAGCCCTGCCTCACTTAAATCCACTTCACTTGCAAGGCATGACATCACCTTCCTGAAGTCCTGGTCCTCTTCAAAAGCGAAGGACAAACAACCTCGCTACTACTCTGTGCTCTCCATGAGAGGAAGACTCATCTAACATAGCACTTATGACAGACAGTGCTTTTCAATCTGCCACTAATTTACCTTTCCAGCCATATTTCACATTTGTCCCTTTCATACACAGTCTACACATAAAAAACAATGTAGTGTGGCAACTTATATGATTTAACCATCAATAATAATACTAGCAACTTGAATTTATATAGTTATCTGAGGTTTGCAATGCACTTTGTTTAAAGTACCTTACTTGATCCTCATAACCAGCTTCTCAATTAAGTACTACAGATATTGTTCCTGTTTTACAGAAGAAGAAACAGAGTGGTTAAGTGACTTACTTCCAGTCAAACAGCTATTAAGTGTCAGAATTTGAGGAATTTGAACTCAGGTCTCTTTTAAAAGAAATGCTAACAACCCCAAAAGAGCTGCTAATCTCCATTATTGTTGCTTTACAAATTCCTCAATATTCAGTGTTTCAGAAGTGGTTTAAACTGGACTCAATCTTTTTAATACATTCTTTTATTGAGTGAGGATTGGTACAGTTATTTCTGCAAATGGGAAAGGTTAGTAAGTGGGAATTTCAAGTTCTGTTACTCTCTAATCATTCCTAGATCTGTGCTGATGTCAAGAGATGCCCAGTTTTCTGGTCAACTTGGCATTTTTTTTCTGGTTGTCTTATAAACCTCTGCTCATATACAAGTCAGACTCTGTTTCTGTGTCTCTCTCTTTTACTCTCTCTCTCTCTCTCTCTCTCACACACACACACACATTTTATTCACCCCCACACCCACTCTTCATGTAACCAAGGTAGGGTTTCAATTCATTATCATTAACTCCAAACTGTAGACAGAAAGATTGATTTTGATGTGTATTTTGAATATATTAAATTAGTCTTGCAAATAGCCACTTGCCTCAGGCAAGTGATGATTTATATTGAGCAACTAGTAAAGAATGTGGATTTCCCTTATTTAAGTCCTTGAAGGAAAGGGTGTATTTTTTTTTTAAGTTTGTGGGTTGTTTAATTTTTTATGCATGTTTGAAATTTTCTAGTTTCTAAAAATTTCCCCAGAGCTTCAATTTTCAGAATTGTCTCTGATAAGCAGGAAAAGAAACAGAATCCAATTAACCACACAAAACACATACTGAGGGTTAAAGAAACTATATGATATTCAGTTAATAAGAACCTACCACATATTCAGAGACATAGAAGCTTAAAGTTGGAAAGGTCCTTAGAGGTCATAGATGACCTACAACCTTCCAATGAAGAAATTTGATAAGGAATTCTGGTTTTGATAAAACATCAACTGCTCAGTTAGGAAATGTGGTAGGAGAGTGCTGAACTTTAAAATCTAATTATCCACCTTGAATTTTAACACTGCTAATCATTTGGAAATGATTCCAACTTTTCCAGACTCCCAAGAAACTGATTGGATAATGGAGAAACAATTGTTAAAAATGAATTCCTCTGTTTCTGTTTAATATAGTTCTCTCTCCTCTTTTTTTTTTTGTCCTTCTTTCTATTTATCTTTTCTCTTCGTTTTCTTCATTTCAGGCTGAAAATGGCCCAGGAAACAGTCAACAAGTTAACAGCAGAAAAGAAGGTGGAGACAAAGAAAATCAATCCCACTGCCAGTCTGGTAATAAGATGTTTTATTCAGTGTAACCAAGGTTTTCTTAATACTGAAAAAAAAAAATGTGAGGTAAAAATGAAACTTTTTGAAGTTTACCTTCTTTTCCTTTTCCTCAATTAAAATGGATGCCATTACCAATAAGCCCAACCTGGTCTCCTTAGAATTCTCACACCCTTTTCTCAGTAGATCATGAGAATAGAACCATAATACTTTATATTTCAATAATACCATACTTCTGAAATATCCAAAACACTTTCATATTTGAGGTCTGATTTGTTCCCACTGCAGAAAAAGGGCAACCAGTATTCCTGTTCAGCAGGTGAGGAAATTGAGATGCTGGAAATTTAAGCGATCTTTCTAAGTCATAAAAAAGAGTGTCAAAAGCAAGGCTAAAACCCAGACCTCCTGGTTCCCAGCACAGTGCTGTGTCTCCTGGCTTCTATTGCCTCACTAAAGATAGGGCAAAATTAACATGTGAAGGACTACACTGAATTTCAACCCAAATGAGTGTAACTCAAGAAACATTTAACTGACCCTCTTCACTAGTAAATAGAAACAATTTTTTTAAATGGTGTTTTTTTTTAATTAAAGACTGTACCATCATTTTGTTTAATTATTTCTCATGACAACCTTGTAAGGTAGCTCCTCTGAAGTTTGGTACTATTTGTGTGTAGGAGCTCAATGTATACTGTTTGATGTTGATAAGAAATAAAGAAACCACGACCCAAAGAACCTGCTTCTATTGGTTGATGGCAGAATGAGTACATGAACCCTCTGAGTTATGTTTCTTTATCTCACATGCCTACATGACTGGGAATTTCACTTGACTGTCAGATTTCTGGGTTGTGGGTTCATGCCCTAATTTGTGCCCCAAACATCTATTGCTTTTGGTCTCTTCCATTTGCATCTTGTATATATCATTCTCCCTGCTCTCACAGACAAATTTCATCCCACTAAGACACCCCATCTTTATTGAGAAGGTGAGATCTTCTATTTTGTCAGAGGGAAACTTATGTGGGGTCATTGCATTATTATAATTATAAATTGACCTCAACTAGTCAGATTCCAATTAGAAGGCATAAGTTTTTTTTGGTATGGGAAGTATAAGGAAACCTATAAGACAATTCCTCATACAAGTACTTAAGTAAAGAGATGGTATTTAAATTTAGATGGGTATTTTTTTTAAGTTGACTGAATTTAGAGTCAGATTTGAGTTTTAACCTTGGTTGTGATACTTACTACCTGTGTAACCTTGAGCAAGTTACTTAAACTCTGACCTTCAGTTTCCTCATCATTAAAATGAGGGGATTGAATTAGCTGGCCCTTAAGATCCCTTCCAACTCTCAATCTATGTTTCTTGATACTATGATCTCATAGATAACAGACAGCCCTCTTTCGGGGGTCCAAATTATTGTCCATTTCTCAGGAAACTTCCTCTCTCATCTTTCCATACCAGTGCCTGTTGGCCTTTTAAATATTTCTGTCCCACCCTCATGAGCAACACTCATCCCCTGAACATGTTCAACATATATCTATGTTAAACCTACAGAAAGTGTGCATTCATTTTTCTGTTCTGTTTATACTTGTTTCTATTTATATAAACTCAACAGAACTACATGTGCCATCCATCTAGAGGGGAAAAAAATTAATGGAGAGGAAATATTTGCAGCAACAGTTCAAACCGATGAAAGAATATTTACTTTTGGTCTTCTGCAGATATTTTCAACCTGGCAACAGGAATTTTTCATATTCCCATGAATGAGAAATCACTACTTTCCATGAAGTCCTTGGGTAATGCACTTTAAACAGGTCTTGAAAGATGTAAGGGAACAAAGAATAGCCTGCTATCCTTTAGAACTTGCTCTGAGACCTGGAGTTGCATGGGATTAATTTTGCAATAAGCTTTTTTATTTTTTAAAAAATTGGTTTGTGGACTGGGTAAGGGGTAGAATGATGACAGAACAGTAGGAAACAGAGTGATAGAGAAACACTCATCTCTTTGGCATGTTTCAGACAATTCAACACAGCCTTCTAGACCACATGCTTGTTGTAATTTGAGAACAGATGGAAAATTAGAGAAAGGAATGATAATAAACTCATTTTTTTCTTAAACAACAGAAAGAAAGACTGCGTCAAAAGGAAGCCAGTGTGACCACCAACTGAAAGGAGACATATGAAAAGGATGACAGTGGGACTTGATAAACTTGCATGATGCTTTATGGTGTGACCAGTGCCCTGGAGAGCACTTGGTAGAAGACTTGGTTACCAAACATTTGCTTTTGCTCTACTTTTCCTGAAATTAGCCAAGGAAAACTCTCCAGGTCTTTGCAAAGCAAGACCCTCAAAAATCCAGAGGAACAATGAGAAGCTGTTTACAGGAACACTAGAAAGAATTCTGGTAACTACATCTTGGGGGTATCCAAAGGGATCCCCTCTGCTAAGTGACTAATGGATGCACTGTGTCTATTCAAGGCTTATTGACCAGAGCATGGTATATATGTTGCAACAGATGAAGGAGGGAGCTGTTATCAACACACCTGCCCTATAAGATCGTTTTTAAGCCTTGGTCTTCTCTTGCTGCTGCTTTGATGATTGGCCCTACTTTAATCATGTTGGAAAGAATATGCATCCTTCTCCTCAGAAGGGTTAAAGATTTCTATACATAAATATATCCTGTATTTTATTATTTTACTACAGCTATTTTTAGAGACCCAAGACTTTGTAAATATCCCAGGTTAAAAGATTGTTTTGCACACCAGTGGGGAGGGGAAGAAGTAGCCAAACTCCATTCTCCGAGGAGAATGTCTAATGACTCCAGGTAGTTGGCCTGAACTAAGTTAATTCCGTTGTTTTGGTGTGATGACTATTTGGTGTTCTTCCCTCTGGGTCTAGGTATGCAGGAATCCTGCATACTCAACTCCCAAAAGACAAAAAAATTTACTCGAACAACTTGAGGATCAAATTCATTGCTTGTCCAGAAGAGAAAAAGTGGCAAGTACATTTTACATTTCAGACTGGCGTTTGATTATTGATGCCACAGAACAGCCTGACATCAATGATGTAGTCCCCAAGCAAGATTTTGCTGCCAGAACAGTTTAATTAGGGAGTACCTGGAGATCCCTGGGTTCCTTCTTGCTCCTGTATCAAAAGAGATCAGGAGTCAGATGAGAAAACTTTCTCACTAACAAGTGATGTTTGTGGCAGATAAAGGTCCTCAGTGTAGAAATAAATGAGCACAGGGGGAAAGATCTTTATGTCCAAAAGAAAAAAAAAAGTAGGCTACTCTTGAGCAGGTAGTTTTGTTTTGTTTTGTTTTGTTCTATGAACCTGAGAAACTAAGAGTAGCTACTGGGACATGAGTCATGATGATATGGTTGTGAGCCCAGGGAAAACCCATCACGGACTCTTCCCCTGACCTGACTATCCTTACTCCCCTTGTCTGCCCTTTGGTTCTCAGACAGAAAGCATAGGACAGAGAAGAAAGTAAAGAGAGGTTTGAGGTGATGTTTCTGAAGGCAGTAAAGCTTCCTCTGCTGATCAGTAGAGGACCATCTAGAAGCAAGAAATACCCCATGAGTGCCTTTTCCCTCCCTACTGCCTCTGATATCCATCGCCCTTCTCCTCAGGCTCCTAGATCATTCCTCCTTGTCAGGTCCCTGAGTCTCTCTCCGTTGTGTGGTCCCCACCAACCTGCCAGTCAGCAGTCCTTTCAGGAATTGCTGCGAATAGAAGCATCTAATAAAAATACCACTTCATCCTTAACACAGTTTTTATCTCTAAGGAGTTTTAAAAAATGCGTCATGAAGGTCAAATCAAAGCATAGGAAGCATATTCACACAGGTGCTAATTGTTTTCTTTAAGCTACCAAAAAAAAAGAAAGAAAATGATTAGCTTTTTGTACCCCCAAATAAAGTGCTAGGACAATCAAGGTAAAACGTCTATGCAGAACTAAGAAGGACTTACTTGACCTCTTAGTTAAAGAGCCTTCTATCACTGGGTTCTTATGTTTCCTATTCTGTCTCACTCAGATGTGATGAGATCTCTGGGAATTTATCAGCTAATAAATCTGATGGTAGTGACCCTTTTAAAACAAAAGCCATCCAGTACTGTCAGGAGTTCCTCCTGGCATTTACACGTGGAAGAAGAGTATAGTAAGGTTCCTAAGATTTCTGTGGCATAGAGCTACTTCTAATTTGCCTGAAGCCCAGAGATCAACAGATGAGTTTATGATCAAAGATATAGAAGTATAGGCCATTTTAACAGCTGGGTATAATAACAACTAAATTCATGATTGATGGATGTGTTTGTGTATGTGTGCATGTGGCTACCCCAAAATGAGGAAGAACAAGGGGAAACTCATCCAGAACATTGGACATTTCCAAAAAGGAGGGGGGCTATCACAGCTGCTGAATTCCCTACCCACTCTTCAGTGGAAATGTCCACATACTTCTAAGGGAAGGAGTTCCTAACAACAGTATATCTTCCTATCCCTCAAAAAAAAAAAAATACTACAGCTCCATATGGAGTAGGCAGGGAACTGGGTTCATGGTATTATCCAGCTCTCCCTCAACCCAGTAGAAAGGGCAAATTATCAGTAACTACAATTACCTGACCAACCAGATCCAGAATCCAGAAACTAGATCAAATGGTCAAATGTGACCATCCACTTAAGTACTCATAAGATAACAGCTTCTGAGCATGTTCCCCCCTTACCTAAGGAGCATGCTAATATCCTTGTAGCCAATTTCTTGGTGCCATAAATCCCAAGGCTGCATGTTTACTGAAGTGCAGATTCTTACAAAAACATGATTGCAATAAGCATTGATTGCTGGATGTGTATATGATGCTTACATACTACTGCCTATCCAGGTACAAAGGCAGAAAAGCCATAACAGGCCACAGAATAACCTGTAGCATATTATAAAGAATATTAGAAGGTGGGCTCTCTCTTGCACACAGACTTCTAATCCAAGTTGAAAAGGAAGGAGGAAAAGCAAAGTGTGGGTAAGTAAGAATGGAAATATGAGTGCTAGGTGGCATTTCACAGCCTAGCATCTCAATACCTGGTAACAAAACATGAGGGGAAAATGGTCAATCTTGACAATCATCTCATGCAACAAGAGCATGCCTTTTAAGCAACTGAGCCCTGTTTATAGGAAGTGCCTTCAGAGACCCTTAGCAACTTGCTAGGGCACCCAAGGCAAGGAAAAACATGAAATCTGGAAAATAACAGAGGGAAACCCTCTGGTGCTATATCTTGCATTTCTCCAACTGAAATGGATTCTATCTTAAAGTTAGCAAAGGGAATGAACACTTATGATTTTTCAATGAATATACAGAAATCACTGCAGGGTCTGGGGTTGGACTAGGTGATCTTTAAGACCATTTCTAGCTTCCATGGTCTCTATGGAGTCCCTTCAGTGAGGTAACCACTTTCACACTAAGGTCTCATACCCTACTACTGAGGAAACTGGGGAAAGTGCACGTATTAGGAGAAAAATTTGATATATGGGGGGGCTGTGAATGACTTTAAAACTTTAATGATATTGATGAAATGGTCACTGTTATTTTCCCAAGGACCAGTTGTAGATGAAATAGGAGAGCTACAGGTATACTCGAATAATGGTTTGCCTCTGAGTTACAAATCTCACCATAGATTTTGCATCCTGTTCTCAGGCAGTTTCAGCTTAATTTTATTATTGCTTCTCTAGATGTTTCCATTACTTTCTTTCTCCTACTATTTTTCCCAACCTTGATGGTTTATAATATAAAAGTATACAACAGAAAGTAAATATATAAATCTTAGGTCATACAAAGGTAGGGCAAACTCCAGGATTCTACTTGGAATAAAGGAAGCAGGACACCAAAGGACTTGGTTATTACACAGGGTTTGTACCCACCATCAACCCTTAATCATAAACAGTGGGTAGAAAGAAAATCCCATTTATAAGATATGTGAGATCTCATCTTGTGTAAGCAATGAATTCAAACAGTTGTGATTACATGATGATTCTGAGCAGAGTAGTCCCCAACCCCTGTTTGAACCATCTATATAAGTAAATATGAACTGTAGTCTAGATGTGAATACTTAGGATGGTGAAAGTCAATTCCATTTGAAAAGTCTGTGTACGGGGCAAAACAACATATTATGATGCAAAAAGCCATGGACTGAGTCGGAGACCTTGCTCTGCCATTAATCGTTATATGACATTCGACAGAGCAACCTTCCTAGACTTCCCTTTCTCCATCAAGACAAAAGAGTTGAACTACTTAAATGCCCTCTCTACTCCAAAATGCTGTAATACCAAGACAAAGAGGTAGAACAAATCTTTTTTAAATTGGTACCATTCAGCACTCCAAAGAAAAATCTCAAGATCAAGTCCTGAACTTTGTCTTAAATCTGTTGGAGTTCAGAATTACTTCAAACTCATCCTAATGGATAGTGAGGTCAAGTTTAAGTTTGTGTTATTGAACTAATGTTGTTATAATTGAAATGTGGCATTGGCAAGAGAATAAGAAAAGACCAAGATGTATCCCTGAAGTCATTGTAAGTTCTTGAATTTGTCAAAAATGCAGGTTAATTTCATGATCATTCATCCAAATGGAGTGGTGTCTCTTTTTCTATGTCCTGTTCTCTGTCATTTTAGTTTGTAATAAGCCTTTCATTTTCATTTTCAGCATTTGCAGGCTTGACTCTACTTTTAATAGAATGTTATCAACAATTAGTGATTATTTAGCACTGAATTTGGTGCCAGAGCCTTTGTTATGCAAAAAATAGTATGGTCAATAAAGACACTAAGTAACATTTAAAGTGAACAGACTCCCTCAAGATTAGACTAGAATTTCTTCTTTAGGTAGTGGTTCCATTTTGATTTTTTAATTAGCCTACATTCTAACTATGGCTACTCAGGAGTGTCTTGTAAAAGTGTGGAATATCCAGAGGACATGGACCCCATACATACACATTATAAAGTCCAATGATCATGCTTCAAACATCAGTCAGTTGACCTTTTGAAACCTTGATTTAGTAGGAGAATGGGATGAGACAGTGAACGTAAGAAACAGAACTGAACTATCGATTTCATTCCCTTTACTTCTTGGTCATAATAAGAAACTTGCCCCTACCCTATCCCAAAGAGCCCTGGGGTTGACATGCATGTGAAATAAATCCCATATGGTCAAACTGATCTGGAGTTCAACACCCATGGCCAGTTTGAGGCGTTTCAAAATGCAAAATAACCAAAGTTGTTGTTGGGTAGCTTTCTACTTTCCAGCCACATGGAGAAATAATTCCATCTGCTTAGAAACCTCCCTCAGCATTGGCTAAGAATTGCACATGAGGAAAAACACCTTCAAAAATGGGAGCCAATAAATATTTGATCATCCTTTTATACCAGTGTAACATGGTATTTGCAATTTCACTGGCAATTGATTCTAGGCATAGTCTCTCTGAGTGACAGAGAGGCAAGTTCTTCATGTTATTGGGCAATGGCACAAATGATATTTCTATCCATCCTGTCAGCTATTGACACCTTGTTCGAGGCACTAAATTCCAATTTCACAATTTTTATTTCCCTCCCAAGAAGCAGTCAAAAATCTCACATTCTCTAGATCAATGCCTTACTGGAAGTTACCAAATTTAAGATGCTCCTAGTATGTCAGATCTGAAGCCCATTTAGTAGGCTTTTTTTTTTTTTTGCTTAAGATTCCTAATCAACGCTATGACATGAATTTATCACAGGACATGTAGAGCATTGAAGTTCTTATGAAAACGAAGTGGTAGAAATGCAGGCGAGATCAAGCCAACCAGAGATGTTTCATTGTCCTCCACACCAGGTAGAAAGCTTTCTTTTTCCAAGAGCTGTGCAGGATTGGTAACCAATGGAGAAAACAGTGAAAAATCCCACACTTCACTTTTTCTTGGAGGTGAACTTCACCCGGCTCATCACTTTTGTTATCTTCCCAATCCCCTCAAGCTGCGTCTCCTTGTCCTCCCATGAACTGCCTCCTGAACCTATAGCAAATAACTGTCTTGACTGACTCTTGGTTGACCTACCTCAAAGATTTTTTTTCTCCTCCTTCTTATTCCCTAGCATGTATTCTCAGAGAATTTACTCTGGTGTTTTATAGTCCGCTTCAGTCCTGAGTATAAACTAACATAGGATTGAATTGCACATTTTATCTTGGAAGCGTTTGTTAATGAATATTTTCTGCATTCAGTGTGCTGGGGAAGATAGCAGAATTGATTTCAGTTCTTAGACAAAGTGATAGATGAATCTGCCCATTTATCTTGCCACACCACCTTCCCATAAAATTTCCTATTTCCTATCTTCTCCAAAATGCTAAGAATGCTTGTGTCTGTCCTTTGATCTTAGCCTAATCAAAATATTTCTGTAGGCTATTTTTTTATGCGTTGGGTGAAACTTGATACAAGTGTGCTAGCAAAATGTCAGCGAATCTACAGTTTCTAGCTAGCTTGCCCCTGAGGAATCTGGCAACCTTTAGTATAAGACTAATATATCCCTCTGTATGTGAGCCATCACCTAGGCTGAGAAATAACTCCCATAATCATCCTACCTGTATAAAAACTGGGGGACTGTCACCCTGAAGACAGGGAATACCTAAATATAGACTAAGCAGCTCTTCAAGATTGGAGCATGCGTTGCCAATACATTGTTGTATACTTAGCATGTCAAGCAAGGGATCATGAAAACATTTTCAGGAATGTATGAATAATGGTTTGTCAACAGCCCTGGCAAAGTTCAACATATTTTCCTCTGTTCTCACTGAAATTTTTCCTTCTATTAACATCTCATGGACTATAAGCATTTTTATCTATTCAACTGCCTGCTTTCATTTTCCAGGTTCAACTTTCCAAAACAAAAAGGTGATTCCTGCAAAAATTGGGCATAGGGAAATGTCTCTGAGTGGATCTTCACATATAAGCCTCTGGACAGACGATGATCAGATATGCATAGTATCTATGTTCTCCACTATTTGGTCTTCATTCCATTCAGAGCTATAGAATGAAGATGAGTAACAAAGTTTTCTGGGTACTTTCCTCTTTCCATTGAGAGACTAAAAGTTCTATCAAAATCTTTGTATGTAAGAACAGTTTGGAGAAAGCATGAATAGTTCAATTATTAGTCCTTCATTTCTGACATATGTAGAGTTGCTACCTTGTTTTTTGTTTTCTTTTCAAGACATGACCACCTCCTGATGTGCCTAAACCAAAAGTTTCCATTTCTCCTTCTTGTAACACTGTTTGATAGGCATTTTTCTTGAACTATCTTCGCGGCCCAATGTGACAAAGGTTTGGTTCTACCTCCTAGTACAAAATGAATGGATAGATGTCATTGCAATGCCCCACCTTCCTTGTAGGCATTATAATTCTCTCTGTCAGCAATTTCCCAAGGCATAAATAATGTGATCCTCATATAGAAGCTTCATTTAAAAATCATAAGTATTTGGTAAAATACATGTTCCTTTAAACCACCATTCTGAAATATGCTTCCAATAAGAGGAAGAATAGTTTTTTAGTTAGATTTTTTTTGCAGGAATGTTCTAAGAAAAAAAGTGACAATTAATGCTCAATTTCTCTTTTTTGACTTGGGTTTCAATATGAATACCAAGCCAACAATGGGGATCGGGTTGTCTCCAAATTTTCTCAGAGGGGCCTATCCCTTAGCCAGGAAAATAAGCACTGCTCTACATGCCCAGGACCTAAATGAAATCAGGAATAGGTTCTAATAGAAATCAGGAAGTGGACCTGAAAAGATGTAATAATCTTGGCCTCTCATATCAGATTTTTCTATGTTTCATTTTCATGGGATCCTGTACCTGAGGAATCAAATGTATTTGTTCTAGCCAGATGCCTATATTGTCTTAGCTGTGAACTGGGAGATGGTGGATGGTAGAAAGAGGATGGGAACAGATAGGAAATAGAGCATATGGAAAATTGGATAGAGCAAACACAGATTTTTCAGACCAATAAATTTTTAGTGGCCCAATGGTTTTTGTTCATTCTCTGCAAAGAGTAAGATGTGATTTCTGATCAGTGAGATCTCTGCAGTGAGATGTAATGTGCAAACTTCTCTGTGAGAGTTCAGTAAGCCTTTGGTGGGAACCAAAGAGTGCCCTGAATACCCTATTGTCCTTTGTGTTGATCACTTCCTAGAAATGTGCTGAAATGGCAGATGTCAAAATGAAACTGGCCTATGTTTGCTTTGATTAGTCAGTTAAAGGTACGTGTTTATTGGTCCAGTTCCAGTTTTTCTGATCATATCACATTGAATTTCCAAGACTCTTTGGTCATTGGCAGTTTGCTTCATTTTGCTTATTCCCTTTTGATGTTTTTCCCACCATCACCCTTCCCCTTGTACTCCACAGCTATTATTTCTTTACCATTACGATCTCTCTAGGCCTCAGCTCTTTCTATCTTTTCCTATCATAAATAACTTTCTCATTCATTCTCTGATTCATCCCCTCACATCCTGCACTTCAGTTCTCATTCCTTCTCCTCCTTGACAACACCTTTCATTCCAAAGGATGCCCACATGATAGTAATTGACCTAGCCAATTCTACATTGTCGTACCTCTTGGTAGGGTTATTGTTGCCTCAACACTTCCAGAGACCTGCTTACACTAAGCATGCCTTCAAACATACAGAAAATCAGGAAAACAAATGAGGGAAAACTTTATTGGTCTGACTTTTTTTTATTTTTGACCTGGCTTTAAAAATAAAGCAAAATAAATAGATTTGCTTTATTTTAATGGGAGATTAATGTAATCTATCCTATTCCAGGCCTACTTGGCTTTTCATTTGGGTTAGACATGAATTTTAGTAGAAGTTATGGTACAGTTTGGGTAAGAGGAGGAATAGTTATTTGAAAAAAATCAAACTTACATGATCTTAAATAGTTAAAAACTTAATAAGTTAATTGGATTCAGGTACATTTCCTTTAAAATATTAAATGTATATGTATTTCTAATCTATATTTGCACATTTAATTTTGTAAAAGCTAAGATATGCTTATGAGTTGGATTTGTAAACATCCTTTGCAACCAAATGAAGTATTTATTTTTAAAAAGAAAGGGTGAAGGAACAATTGTTGGTTTGTATATAATGAAAATATAGATATATATTTTCCTCCTTGACACTGCTATTCACCATATTAAGTGTATTTTTGTATGTAAAACATATTGGTTACATATTATAGATTGTCTACTCAAAGAATTCAGTCTCCAATGTAGCTATTATTTATCCTGTGTTATTTGTACTATTAATGTTTTAGCCTTCTTTCAATTTGTTTTAAGAGATAGAACCTATTTTTTTTTAATTTGCAGAGAACTACATTTATGGCTTAAAGATGTAAATTTCTTAAGGTTACTTTAATAAATGTTGTTTTCATGTGTTCCAGGTGTGTAGTACAAATTCATTCTCTATTTTCACTTAAAATGGTAGCTTATGGGCAACTTGTAACTTACCAAGAATGCCTACCTGTTTCAATCATGTCTTAAGTTCACTACTGCCACGACCTCCTGTTTGTTACCTAAGTGAATCTGAAAAAGTTCAGCATTTCCATTTTTCTTTCTACCTTACACATTTTTGTTAAGAATCTACATCTTTGCCTTCTGTATTCTAACTCAGTACCCACAAATGGTCTGCCTGTAGCTGCAGTCAAGATTAAGCACTAACTGAGCCCCACCATTCATTTTTTTCTAAATTGGACTATCTCAAAGACAGCCTCTATCCTGAATAATATCCTGGTGGGAGAAACAGGAGTTGGAAACTCAAAAGTTCATGCATGTAGGAACAGGAGGAAATGTATATGTTGTGACAAAACAAAAAGAAAATTATGTTCAAGCTCTGCAATAAAAGCATGCATTGGGTTAATTTGATAAGCAGTAAGCTATAAAATTCAACAAAAATGTAGTTGGCAAATCTAAGATTCATAGCAAACAATATCCCACTGTATTTAAAGATCCTCAATAAATTAACACCTAATTACCACTGAAGAAGAATTTCTATTCTATCTTTAGGAAATCTTAATTATGAAATCATGGAGTTGAAAGATATCTTACAAGTCATCTAGTCCAACCCCTTTATTTTACAAATAAGGAAATTAAGTTACATAAATTGCCCAAGATCATATAAAGGAGTTACATAGATTGGACAAGATAAGATTGAAACCTAGGTCTTCTAACTACTAGACTTATTTTTGATCCACCACACTATCTTCCTCTCAACAAAATAAAGCTTCCTCCTTTTTATCCAGATACGCAATTATGTTAGTGTAGGCAGAGTGAAAACCTAGCTTATAGTTTGGAACTTGGGATACGAGAATTCTAGAGTGATACCAGATAATATGGATCCCAGCAACCTAATGATGATGGTGACCTCTAACCAAGAACCAGCAAGAATATTGGGGGAAATGGATTGTTGAGAATCTTTTGACAGAAGGAAAATCTCCATGGCACTCGAAGTCCAAGAAGAAATATCTAAGGGGCAGCTAGGTGGCACAGTGGATAGATACTATGCATCTTAGATTTGCCAACAACACTAGTGGGTAGAGCATCAGCCATGAAGTCAGGAGGACCTGAGTTCAAATCTGGACTCAGACACTTACTAGCTATGTGACCCTGGGCAAGTCACTTAATCCCATTGCCTAGCCAAAAAAAAAAAAGAAAGAAAAAAATATCTAACAAATTGTGGAAAGTTTTCCTCTACAGTTCAGCCAAATTATAACTTTTCCTCCTAGGTAACCTGATAAAAAGAGGTAAAGGTGGATTGAGCTATAAAGATACATTTTCTTATGTTTCTGCACCACCCTCTGATGCATAAACCTTCCATTAGACCAGGAAGGCAGAGAAAAAAAGTTTATGGTGTAGATAAGGGGTGGAGAACCTGTGGCCTTGAGGCCACATGTGTCCTTCTAAATCTTTAAGTGCAGCCTTCTGACTGAATCCAAATTCTTAGGGCTTTAGTACTTAAGGATCTGGAAGGCCACATGTAACCTCAAGACCACAGGCTCCCCACCCCTGGTGTAGATCATAATTTCCCAACATTAAAATATGGTTTTGCAGACTTCTTATGTCCATATTCTCCCCCTCCCAATGCATTTATACAACTCCTCTGTGATTCTGAGATCCATAAATTTTTAAAGTTGGAAGAGACTCAGAGCCCACCTAGTCCATGTGCACCTGAACAATAATTGCCATGACAACATATTCAAAATGTAGTCATCTAGCCTTCGCTTGAACACCTCCAGTAAGGAGAAAAATCCATTCCTCCAAAAGCAGCCCATTCCTCTTTGGGATAGCTCTAAATTTCATCAAATGTAAATCTGCATCCTTGCGGCTTCCACCCAATGCTCTTACTTCTTCCCTTTAGGACCAAGCAGAGCAATTCTAATCCTTCTCCCAAATGGCAGTTCTTCAAGTACTTGAAGAACATCACATGTCTTCTGTTCTCCAGGTCAAATTTCCCTGGGCCCTGCAATTCATTCATATGTGGCAGTCCCTTGAGGCCCTTCACCATCCTAGTTGTTCTCTAGACATTCCACCATATATCAATGTCTTTCCCAGAACAGAAACATTGATTAAACTGCATCTGAACTAATTAAGCTCATCATTACAGTCTGTCATGAGCTTTTGGGATCCTGACAGTGTCATCTAGTTATATTAACTGTCTTTTCTTTGTGTCATCTGCAAATCTGAAAAGCATGCCATTTATTACCTTATCCAAGTGACTGATGAAAGTATTGAATACTGAAGGGCAAAGGAAAGATTGCTTAGACATTCTACTAGAAACCTCCCTCCAAACTGACATGAATTTATTAATGATTACTTTTAGAACCAGTCATGTTCTGGCTTGTTTCCTATGTCTGAATTTTACATTCTCCCTTCAAGATTCTAGATAGATGATAGATGAATAGGTAGAGAGAGAGAGAGAGAGAGAGAGAGAGAGAGAGAGAGAGAGATTTAATTCTGAATTTAAGAAATAAAACAAGCATTTCCATAACATAGAATAGAAAAAAGATGATTTCACTCAAAACTGTAAATCTATTATGTATAATTTGCTATTCTTTTAAAATATACATTAAAGTTATCATGTAACTTTTTTCCCCTTTTTTTCTTCCCTCCCTCCTACCCTAGAGATGGCTACCATTAGACACAAATATGTGTGTGTATTTGTGTGTATGTATATGTATAAAAGTGTATGTATATGTATATACACATATATGTAAAATCATTCTATACATACTTGTATTTATCAGTTCTTTCTCTGGATGCAAATAGCATTTTCCTTCATAATAGGTCCTACTGTAGTTAATTTGGATATTTACAATAGTCAAAATGAAGATGCTTTCTCTGTTGTCAAACTGAACACAATTCACTCAAACAGTTTTATATTCTTTGATACTTATCTCTTGGCCTACACAATATTAGTAACCAAACTCTACTTACAGCTACATTAATACTGGATAGGATCTTTCCCCACCTCATCCCACCCTTCCCCCACCCCCACCCCAATCCTGCCCAACATTATAGAAGAAATCAATAAATTCTTGAGTTTTACAAATGTGCATCTCAAAATTCCTTCTTTTTCCTCTTCTTTTATCTTTGGTCTTCAAATGTTTTCCCAGCAACCACTTTCCTGAGAAGGAGTGTCTCTTACCTTAGAAGTTAATACCACCATAATGTTGTAAATATCAAAGGAGAAAAGAAGAAAACATGTGATGCCAGTTCTCCTCCTAGGGGATAAGCATTCTTTTTTTTTTTTTTAAGTCCATGGCCAGTAGCCAAGACTATCAGTCTGAAGTGTGGTCATGGCTGAGAGGTAAATTAAAAGATTGATGTGTATTTTACTGACTTCCCACCCTGTTCACAGACACAAGCACAGTGCAGTTCATACACTGCAAGATGAGATGCGTATATTCGTATATATTCAAATTCCTATTACCACACCTACCCTGTGTTTTTGCTTGTAAAGTGAGTGATGAGACTTTATGTATGTTCCTTATTCTTGTTTTAGATGATATTGTTCTCTTAAACCTCTGTCAGTCCAACTGGGCACATGTCTATTGTACAATTTTCTGTTAAAAGCCACATCCAGAGGCATAAGTAGGAATTATTTCACTTAGGGCAAAAACAGCTGGGCATAGAGCAACACAGAGGACCATGTGACCATGGATGTAGTCATATTAGAGGATACAGTGACCTGCCCCCCCAGAAAAAAACTATCCCTCCACAGATTAGAAGAGAGAGAGGGACCCGGGGAGAAGATCATCATGGTGAGAGGAACTATATGGCTGTAGTAGCCTGAAAAGAAGTCCCAGAGAGATGCAAGCCAGTAGAGCACTGTGAGGTAAGGTATAGGAAGAAAGTGCCCTCAACTATGTCAACACCTTAGGACAAAGTGTCACCACCTTGGGGCCAATCATGACTCTTTTGCCTCCAAAAGAGGATTTGAGTTGCTACTACTTCTGAAAAAGTCAAAAAACTGGTTGTAAGATCCAAATTCAAGAAATGAGGCCTACATATCCTACAAGATTTTAAAGAACAGCTAACAGGTTTTCTTTCTTTTTTTTCCTGTGCATCTTATAGGTTGGAGAAGGCTTCATCAGCATAATGTGAGATGAGATGTGAGCTGGAATTGTATTTAAATACCAGGGAAATGTATGGGAAATGCTGAGTATGGGCAAGCTGGCTCAATTAATGCTTCAATGCTTTCTCTCCTATGTTTGCTTTGTCATCTGGAAATAACCATGGAATGAATCAGCCTTGAAATATTTCTTAGATGGGAGAACAATGTCCTTACCGCAGAAGAGGATATTTCAACAACAGAGATGGATCCTGCAATGCTCAGTGTCCCAGGGAAGCCTAGCAAGATCTTTCTTAATGGGAACCACTGATTGGTTTTTGACCCAATTGGAGTCCAGTCAGCAACATTTTAAAAATTTAATTAAGGACACAAAATACCACCTTGCTGGGAGAGAAAAAACCTATTTTGCTTCTATTTCTCTGCCAAGGAAGATGACTTTTGGACTGGAAATAAAAGAACAAAAATGGTTAATGGGAAGTTGATAAGCAATATATGTAAGGACATAACGAGAACACCTCGCTGCCCTTAATGAGTTCGTCACCTGACCCAGATGAACTAATTAATGTGACTGCTGACCCATTGTCAGTGCCACTGACATGGGAAAATGGAAATGATACCATGTAAATGGACAAATGTCCTGAATTTTTTTTAAAGGAAAGAAAATAGAATCTGCATACTGCAAACCTGACATCAATTCCTGGGAGAATTCTTAAATAAATCACTTAAGGAAATGGATAGGTAGACGGTTTTAGAGCATCTAGAAAAAGGAGGCAGTAATTACAAAAAGCCATCATAGATTCACAAAGAGTAGGTCATAATCTCTATGTTTAAGTATTTGAAGGATAATCCTGTAATTTTTATAAAAGAGGAATTAGTTACCCTTTTTGACCTTAGAGAGCAGTACTAGGAAGAATGGATAGCAGTTTAAAAAAAGCAAATCTAGACCTGATGTCAAGAAAAACTTCGTAGCATTTACAACTTTGCAGAAGGGGAATGGTCTATCTTATAAGGTAGTGAACAACCTCTCACTGGAAGTCTTCAAGTAGAATCTGGATAACTAATTGTTGGGTATGTTACAGTGGGGATTCCTTTTCCAGTGTGATTTGGAATGGATGACCACTGAGGACCCCTTCAACTCTGAAATTCTATACTTCTAAGGGCTCATAGAATGTGGCTGTTCACTTGAACAATACAGATTTCAATCAATCCATACCTGCTCATCCTGTGTGACTCTTGTCTGAGTCCTCCTAAAAAAATTCATCGCAGGAAGTCCACCCAATGAGCTGTTGGTCTTCCTAACTTTTTTTCAGCATCAATAGAATATGAGGGCAGCACACAAGATATCCATTGGCTAGCCCTCACTCTCACCACATGACCAGCCCATGATTCTTGAGCATACATTTTTAAAATTTTTTAATTTTTAAAAAATTATTTTATTTTTAATTTATGGAATTGAACAAGCATTTCCATAGCATAGTATAATAAAAAAGATAATTATGAACACCCAAATTAACTACAAAAGAGCATACATTTTTGAATGACATCTTTTATTCTGATTCTTCCTACTTTCTTATTTAGAATACATTAGAATATTCATAATAAAGACATATATAAATGTCTATGTGAGTAGCTGCATTTAAGTTTCTGAATATTAAAGTGACCACAATCAAGTAGGGCTAGTAGGGCTAGTACAGGAAGATTTCATGAATGAGGAGAGCCTTGAACCACATTCTGACAGCAGTAAGGGACATGATGTAGTAGAGAAAGTCAATTGATTAACAAGCTTTTTCCAGAGGTAATGTTAATGTTGCTTTGACTACAGTTCCTAGAGAAAAAAGCGTAAGAAGGGAAGGGAATGTTTGTGAAGAATAATCAGGTAACTTGGTCAGCCTACATATGATGAGGTCTCAGTAATAAGGACAGCATGGCCCCAGGCAGAACTGGGAGGTATATAATAATAACAATAAATAACATTTATATAGCATCTACTATGTGCCACGCACTGTGCTAAGGGCTTTACAAATATTATGTCATCTGATCCTCATAACAACCTTGCAAAGTAGGCACTATTATTATCCCCATTTTACAGCTGAGGAAACTAAAACAAACAGAGGTTAAGTGACTTGCTCAAAGTTACAACCTAGTAAGTGTGTGAGGCTATATTTGAACTCAGGTCTACTGAGGTCCACTGTGCCACCTACCTGCCTCCCCACATTGGAAGGACACCATCATGGCTACAGCCTGGCAGCAAGATAGGAAGATGTACCATGCTACCTTCCTTCTAGCCATCATCATGACCTTCTGCCCTCTTCACAGGAACCTTGGACCCTATCCCTGGAACCACCTTGGGCTCTGATTGGTGAGCTTTCACCATGCTTGCCAAAAACTAGGAATCTAGTACTTTTTAGGGTTACCTTGTACACAGTCCCCATCCTTTTCCACCTCTCCTTTATATGTTGTCTTCCTTGAGGGAAGGAACCATCTTGCTTATTTGCATTTATACCTTACTACTTAACCCAGTGGTTGGCACATGGTAAGGGCTTAATAAATGCTCTGAGATGTTTATGAAGCACCACAATGCCTTGGAGAATTTAGCCATTTCATCCCTTTTTTTAATTCATTCATTTAAGTGGCCAATAAACTTTCATTAAAAATGTAATAAGTTAAAATATTCTGCTACTGCAAAGTTTGAGAAGTACTTGCTTAAACAATGGTACTCTGTTTCTTGACCAAATATGACAATACTCTGGTGGAGAGAAGCATGCATGCTTACCCATTCAGCTATGACTGGCAAGAGCTGTCCTCTGCTCCAGGAACCATTAAACAATTCTTGTCTACTATGGGTGTTGAGAGCAATAAGGGGTAAAAGAGTAAGCTGTCATTCCTACCTCCTTTGGTGAGCTGAAGGCTATCCTCACCATGGCCCTTAACTAGACTTCTGCTATATTTATTAGCTTATATACTACAAAAAAGGAATTGCCCCATAAGACAGAGTCCCTCATTTAGTAAAGAGTCCAATTCCTGATTTAATGGAGAGAGGACAGAAAGTAGTTTACAACACATTTTTAATTCAGTAACCAAATTTGTTTATTAAAATTATATCTGGCTGCAGGGTGATAACTTTAGGAAGCCTGCTGTTGTTCTCCACAAGGTATCTCTAGTGGAGCTAGAAGAGATGTCAAAAAAGCACCAAATTCCATTCAAAGGTGAAATAGTTTGCCTATATTCAAAACAACATGGGAAATCCTGAGTTCGATGATAAAGAATATAAAATGGAGAAAGCATCCAGGCAACTTTGATCAGGCACACTGAGTAAACTGTTCAGAAAGAAAAGAAAAGGAAAGAAAAAGAAAGGAGTGGAAGGAGAGGAGAGAAGAGGGGGAGGGGAGGGGAGGAGATGGCTCACTGGGAGGGGTGAAAGAGATGGATAGTGGGAAACTTTTAGTGATATAAAAATCAATACAAATTCATTTTTAAAAAAATAACTGCAAAATGCAAAATTTAACAAAATTCTGGGAGTCAGTTAACCAACTAAGACATTTTAAGACATATAAATACAATTACAAAACTCTCTTTAAAGCAAGAGTTCTTAACCTCTTTGTGTCCTGGACCCATTTGGAGGTCTGGTGAAGCCTATGGAACCCTTCTTGGAATGATTTAAATCTACAAAATAAAATACATGGGATTATAAAGGAAACCAATTTATTGAAATAGCATTTTGAAATATTTTAAAAACAAGTTCATATGCTCCAAGTTAAAAGCTTCTCCTTTAAAGAAATATAAAATGACTTATAATTAGGGGGATATTCATTGCTCATGGTTGAACCATGCTCATTTAATAAAAATGAAGATCCTGCATCGATTAATTTGCAAATTTAGCGCTGTACCAATCAAAAGAGCTGCACAAAATGATTCATTTAGAGCAGGAGTTCTGAACCTTTTTTGTGTCATGGACTCCTTGGCCAGTCTGCTAAAACCTATGCACTCCTTCTCAGAATAATGTTTTTAAATGCATAAACTATGTGGGATTACAAAGGAAACCAATTATATTAAATACAGTTATGGAAATATTAAAACTTCCAAGTTTACAGTTCCCTTGAAATATATCCATGAATTCCTTGGATGTCCATGAACCCCAGGTTAAGAATCCCCAATTTAATGAAACAAATAATGTAGAATCTCAAGAAAAAATTATAAAAAGTATAGGAATTAAAAAGGAATAGCATTTACAGAACAAAAATTATATTGCATGCAATAGTCATCAAAATTACTTGATATTGGTTTAAAATAGAGTAGATCAGTAGAACACACTGAATAAGGAGGAATCAGAAACAATTTAACTCAATAACCCATTGCTTAACAAACCTGGGATCATAACTTACTCTCATAAGTACTCCTTGAATAGGAAAGAATTTGCTATTTGACAAGAATTGTTGAGAAAACAGGAAAGTAGTTTAGAAGAAATTGAGAATTTGGGTTAGCCCAACAACTTATACCATAGATCATAATAATCTCTAAATGGACACAAGATTTGAAGTTGTTGTTCATCCTTTCTTCTTTAAGAGGACGGATGACATCAGGAGAGTGATGTCTTGACTTGCAAGTGAAATGGACTTAGGGTGAGGCAAAGTTATGCAAAGTCATCAGCTTCACTCTCTCCTCCAAAGTCAACGAAGTCTTGTGGCAAGACCTAAGTCAAGATGACTGGTGATAGCCCTGGATGCAGTGAGAGACTTTGGCCTTTTCAAGCTAAGGCCTTTCCCAGATCTCAGTTTGTCTGAGGTAATGCCCATTTAGTCGTTAAAAGTTAGGTAAAAATTGAGGCAAAAGATGGCCTAGTTTGCCTTCATAAAAGAATCAGTCGGAAGGGGAAGACCTTCAGAGTTTACAAGACTTGAAGACCCTATTGAAACATAATCAGACAATGGGATGATCTTTCTCTTTATCTTCCATCTGTTCCCTTCCCTGATCCTCAGTCATATAGACCTAGATAGGTAAAAGAGACATGACTGCTAACATTACTTGGATGAGCTGGGAGTCATCAACTCTAATTCTTCTGGTGAGATGGAGGACCATTAGACTTTACTATCTGCATTGTCACTGGGGCCTAGGATCCTCCAGATCTTACCATCTGTCCTATATCTATGTCTTCCAGACCCCTAGGACACTATCATCTAATCAGCTAATGCATCCTAAGGACCCCTGGACCTTGCCATTCACATTGCCACTGCCGCTTCTGACTTCTAAGCCTTGATAGCTGTCCTGCAGATGAACTCTTTTATGTGTAGTCTCCTCTAATTAGAAAGTGAGGTGCATAATAACACTTTTTTCTATTTGTATCTCTAGTACTTAGAGCAGTGCTTGGTACATAATAAGCATTTAATAAATACTTTTTTCATTTATTTGTGCAAAAAAAATCAGATGAGAATGAGATTAAATAATTTTCACAACTATGGCTAAGGAGAGAGCTCTTAAGCAAAAGAAAGGGATAAAAATTATCACAAAAGATAAAATCAATAATATTGATTACATGAATTTGAAAGTTTTTCCATTAACAAAATCACATAATAATCCCAATTCATTAGGATAAATAGGAAAGCTTCAATTGGGGGAAAACATTTGCTTCAAAAATCTCTAATACATGTCTGATATATGAGCCTGTGTAGGGAATGATCCCAAATATGTAAAAAGAGGAACCATTCCCCAATGCATAAGTAATAAGAGGATCTGAGCAAATAGTTCTCAAAAGAAGAATTTCTAACCACTAATAACCATATAAAACATTGCTCCAAATTATTAGCAAAAAGTGAAATACGTCACAACAGCTCCAAGGTTCCTCTTCATACCAATAAGTTGGCACAGATGTCAAAAAATGGAAATAGTCAATGTTGGAGGGACTGTAGTTAGGCACACTAATACAATGTTTGGTGGTGCTGTGAATTGGTCCAATCATTTTGGAAAGAAAATTTAAAATTATGCTAAGAAAGTGACTAAAATATCCATACCCTCTTTTTACCTAGAAATTTCACTGTTAGGCATATAACAGAGATCAAAGACAGAAAGAAAAGTCCTTTATACAACAAAATATTCTTAGCATCTCTTTTCTTGCTTTTTTGTGGTTAAAAAAAGAACTGGAAACAAAGTAAAGTGCTGTATTTGGAGTCAAAGGACCTGGGTTTAAATTCTGGCTCTGTTATTTATGACCTCTGTGACCTTGGGCAATTCAATTAACCTCTTGGGACTTCATTTCTTTATCTATAAAGTGAGAAGCCTGTACAAGATGACCTCCATAGTCCCATTAGTTCTGAATTTGTGATCCAATAATTTCATGTATGGGGCACATTTAGGTGGCACAATGGATGGAGTGCTGGACCTGGAGACAAAAAAACCCCAGTTCAGATCTTCCTTAGATACTTACTAGCTACAAAACAAGCTGGACAAGCAAACAGCAAACCACCCCAGTATCTTTGCCAAGGAAACCTCGAAAAGGGGTCACAAAGAGTCAGATATGACTGAAAATAACTCAACAATTTCATGTGAGCCAAAAGACCTGAGATGAAACCTAGAAGCTTTCCCTAGAAGCTTGTTGATTAAGGAGTGGCTAAAAAAGTTTGTGGTACATTAATACGATAGAATATTATTGTACTACAAGAAAAGATAGATATAAATCTAAGGAAGAATGGGAAGACTTATATGAACTGACTTATATGAACTGATTCAGAGGGAAGTAAGCTAAATTAGGAAAGCAATGTCCACAATATCCAATGTAAATAGACAGAATAATGACAACAAAACTAGAAATAATGTTATAATTATTATAACAAAACTTGGCCCTGGGAAAGAATTGAAAAAATTCAGTCCCATTCCTTCTCTGTAGAGGTAGGGAACATTGGGCATGGAATATTATATAATACCATCTGACTCAATTGACATGTTAGTTGGTTTTGCTCAAATTTTTTTTCTTTTTAAAAAAGTATTTGTTCAAAGGATAGCTCACTACATAAAGGAAGGGAGATGAATATATTCAGAAAGAAAAAACAAATGATATTGATAATCATTAGCCTAAGCAGACCAAAGCCAATCCATTTTCCATTTTTAAATATTTTTATTTGTTTCTCCATTTCAGGGATTAATAAAATCTTAGCATTGGAAGAGACATTAGAGACCATCTTATTCAACTTTCCACCAAATATAAGAACTTCAAAATCCATGAAATGTGGTTTGTAAGATACTTGAGAATACTGACTGTGTCATATACAATTCTCCCGTCCACACTGCAGGGGTTAGGGGCAAAGCACCCTGGTAATCTGGAAAATTCACATAAAATGTTTTGACCCTTTCTTTATACTAGAGAAAAAGTATGAAATTTTTTTTCTTTTATGGGGTGTTTACATTTACTGCAAAATCTGGGTTAAGTATTTGGTCATAGGCTATGTATAGGTCTATATTAAATAAAATACTGTACAAAAAGAAATAAAAATAAATATGAAAATTTTAAAACAAAACAAATTTGAGGAAAATAATACTAAATATACTGCATGTATAACAAAAGACATAAAAAAAATAACCATTGGTAGCGTGTTTAGTGTGCCTTAAATGTCCATATTACCCCCTTATCAAGAGGCTAAATGAGAGACATCGTGTAAGATAGCATGTAGACGACCTCAATGTGGAATCGATGGGGTTCTGGGTGGCCAAGGAGCATTGTCCGGAAGCAATAACACTTTAAGGCGTAATCCCTTGCTGGCAAGGTATTTTCTAACCCATAGCACAAAATACTGATGAAACCAGTCAAGGAAGTGCTTTGGTCATCCATGCTTTCTTACTGAACCATCCAGTAGATTGTTCCTGTCCTTTCCTTTCAAAGTTCGAGGGGTAGCAGCTTTATATACCAGGGTGGTCTTTATTATGAACCCTAAGACATTGGCACAAAAGAGCGGGGTAACCCTATCCTTTGTGGCTTTAAAACCTGGAACTCACTTCTCTTCTTGACTGATGTATGTCCTCTGAAGCATCTTTTTCCAATATAGGGCAGTTTCGTCAGCATTAAATACTGTTTCAGTTTGTAGCTTTTCTTTTTAAACAGTTTCTTCAGGGTTTCAGGAAACTCCTTAGCTGCCTCTTGATCAGCAGATGCTGCCTCTCTTGTGACTTTTACATTGCATAGGCTAAACCTTTTTTTTTAAATATTCAAACCAGCCTTTGCTGGCCTAAAAATCCATAGAGGTAGACCCTTCACCTTCACTTTCCTTTAGGAAATTATATAAGGACTTAGCCTTTTCTCATATGATGCCAGCATCTACTGGAATGCCTTTCTTATAACAATCCTGTACCCAAAAGAATGTTGTACTGTCTATTCCAGAGAGATACAGATTTTGGGGCTTATGCAAATGTTTTGCAGTTGTTAGTATACCTACAGGCTTTGTGGATTTCCTTCTCTTTTTTTCTTTTTCTTCTTTTCTTAAGTAGCATTTTGGTTTTTCCCAATTGTATGTCAAGACAAATTTTAACATTCCTTTTTACAAGATTTTGAGTTCCAAATTTTTCTCCCTCCCCTCCCCTCTTCCTAAAATGGTAGGCAATTTGTTATAGGTTATAAATATGTATATATATATATATGTGTGTGTGTGTGCAATTATATTAAATATTTCCATATTAGTCACAGCTGTGAAAGAAGAAACAGATCAAAAGGAAAAAAAACACAAAAAAATAAAGTAAAAAAGTATCCTTTGATCTGCATTCAGAGTCCATTAGTTCTTTATCTGGATGTGGTTAGCATTTTCCTTTGTGAGTCCTTTGTACTTGTCTTGGATCATTTTGTTGCTGAAAAGAGCAAAGTCATTCATAGTTGATCATCACACAATGTTACTGATACCATGTACAATGTTTTCCTGATTCTGCTCGTTTCACTTTGCATCAGTTTGTACAAATCCTTCCAGGTTTTTCGGAAATCTGCTTGCTCATCATTTCTTATTGCACAATGTTATTCCATTACATTCATATACCACAGCTTGTTCAGTCATTCTCCAATTGATGAGCATCCCCTCAATTTCCAATATTTTGCTAATGTGAAAAGGGCTGCTATAAATATTTTTGCACATGTAGGTCTTTTCCCCTTTTTTATGATCGCTTTGGGATACAGACCTAGTAGTGGTATTAATGGATCAAAGGATATGCACAGTTTGGCTACCCTTTGGTCATAGTTCCAAATTGCTCTCCAGAATGGTTGGATCAGTTCACAACTCCAGCAACAGTGCATTAGTATCCCAGTTTTCCCACATCCCCTTCAACATCTAACATTTTCCTTTTTTGTCATGTTAACTACTCTGATAAGTGTGAGGTGGTAGTTCTGAGTTTTTTTAATATGCATTTCTCTAATCAAAAGTGATTTAGAGCACTTCTTCATATGCTTATAGGTATCTTTGATTTCTTCATCTAAAAATTGCCTGTTCATATCCTTTGATAATTTATCAATTGGAGAATGATTTGTATTCTCATAAATTTGACTTAGTTCACTATATATTGGAGGAATGAGGCCTTTATCAGAGACATTTGCTGTAAAGAATATATCCCAGCTTTCTGCTTTTCTTCTAATCTTTGTTGCATTGGTTTTGTACAAAAGCTTTTTAATTTAATAAAATCAAAATTGTCTATTTTACATTTCATATTACTTTTTATCTCTTGTTTAGTCATGAATTCTTCCCTTCTCTATAGATCTGACAGCTAGACTATTCCTTGCTCTTTAATTTGTTTATGGTATCACTCTTCATGTCTAAATCAAGCACCTATTTTGACCTTATTTTGGTATACAGTGTGAGATGTTGGTCTATACCTAGTTTGTTCCCTATTGTTTTCCAGTTTTCCCAGCAGTTTTTTGTCACATAGTGAGTTCTTATCCTAAAGGCTGGGGTCTTTGGATTTATCAAACACTAGGTTACTGTGGTCTTTGACTACTGTGTCTTGTGTACCTAATCTATTCCACTGATCCACCACTCTATTTCTTAGCCATAACTAGATACTTTTGATGATTATTGTTTTATAATATAGTTTGAGATCTGGTATTGCTAGGCTACCTTCCTTTGCATTTTTTTCCACTAATTCCCTTGATATTCTTGACCTTTTGTTCTGTCAGATGAATTTCATTGTTATTTTTTCTAGCTCTATAAAATAATTTTTTGGTAGTTTGATTGGTATGGCACTGAATAAGTAAATTAGTTTAGGCAGAATTGTCATTTTTATTATATTGGCTTGGCCTATCCATGAGAAATTGATATTTTTCCAATTGTTTAGATTTAACTTTATTTGTGTGAAAAGTGTTTTGTAATTGTGTTCATATAATTCTTGGGTTTGTCTTGGTTTCTTCAAGAAACTTGGAAGGTCTACAAGAAATGTCTGTCTCATTCCAGTAAAAAGGGAGTGCAGTCCAGGACAGGAAGAGTTCCAGGAAGCCAGCAGCAAGCCCCACCTCAGCAAACCAGGAGGATATCCTGAGCCCCAGCACAGTGGAGTAGGCAAACACCAAGATCAGGACCCCTCACATGCCTCAGCATAACCAAGGGAAAGGGCAGCCTCCAGCTCTGAGAACCAGGGGCTTCAGTGTAGCCCCAGGCAAACAGGCAGACTCCACATTCATATGCTTCAGCTTAGCTTTGGGCAAATAAGTAGAGGACAACCCTACAGGTGCCTAAGCAAATGGGCAGATACCACAGACACCAGACAGTAGCTCCAGGACTCCACACATAACTCAGCGTATCCAGGCAAAAAGGCAGCCTCCAGCCCTGGGACCACCATGTGCTACAGTGTAGCTTGGGAAAACAGGCAGAAGCCACTGCAGGAACACCCCACCAGCCTCAACACACACTAGACACTAGCACTGGGACCCCGGCTTAGCACCAGGTAAGCTGCAAGACCCTTATAGCCTCTATCAGCCCCAGCCACCTCCAACCCGATCCCCTCAGCAAAGCACCAGACACTAGGGTCCCCCATGGGCCTCAGGGCAACATCACTGCAGCACCAGGTGAACAGCCAGGGCTTATAGCCCTTGGCACGAGAAGCCTAAGATGGTAACCCTTCCACATCAGGAGCAGAGCTCAAATTTTAAAAAAAGAAAAAAGGCCAAAAAAGTTGAGCAAAAAACAAAACAAAACAAAAAAAGAATCTGACCATAGAAAGTTATTATGGTGACAGAGATCAACACAAAACTCAGAAGAAGGTCACAATGTCAAAACACCTATGGACAAAGCCCCAAACAAAAATGGGAAGTTGTCTCAAGACCAGAAAGAACGCATGGAACAGCTCATAAAGGAGCTTAAAAATCATATAAGAGAGGTAGAAGAAAAATTGGGAAAATAAATGACAGTAATGCAAGAGAATTATGAAAAAAAGTCAACAGCTTGGAAAAAGAAAATAGCTGCTTAAAAAGTAGAATTGGGACAAATGGAAAAGGAGATACAAAAATCTACTGAAGAAAATAACTCCTTATTATGCCCAAAGGGCTATAAAAATGTGCACACCCTTTGACCCAGCAATAGCACTTCTAGGGCTATATCCCAGAGAGATCATACAAATGGGAAAAGGACCCACATGTACAAAAATATTTATAGCAGCTATTTTTGTGGTGGCAAAGAATTGGAAATTGAGAGGATGCCCATCAACTGGGGAATGACTGAGTAAGTTGTGATATATGAATGTAATGGAATACTATTGTGCTATAAGAAATGATGAACAGGCTGACTTCAGAAAAACCTGGAAAGACTCATATGGTCTGATGCTGAGTGAAGTGTACAGAACCAGGAGAACATTGTACACGATAACAGCCACATTGTGCGATGACTAATATTGATAGACTTAACCCTTCTCAGCAATACAAGGATCTAAGACACCTCCAAAGGCCTCATGATGGAAAATGCTATCCACAAAGAAAAACTATGGAGTTTGAATGCAAATCGAAGCATACTATTTGCTATTTTTTTCTTCTGTTGTGTGTTGTTTCCTCTGTCTTGTGATTCTTCCTATTGGCTCTAATTCTTACTTACAACATCACTAATGTGAAAATATGTTTAATAGGAATGTATATGTATAACCTATATCAGATTGCACACCGTCTTGGGGAGGGAGGTGGGAGGGAGGAGGAGAAAAATTTAAAACTCAAAAACTTATGGAAGTGTTTGTTGATAATTCAAAATAAATTGATTTAAAAAAAAAAGAAAACAACTCCTTAAAAAGTACAATTGACCAAATGGAAAAGGAGGTACAAAAGCTAACTGAGAAAAACAACTCCTTAAAAGTTAGAATTGGGGCAAGTAGAAGCTAATAACTCTACAAGACACCAAGCATTAATCAAACAAATTCAAAAGAATGAAAACATAGAAGAAAATGTAAAATATCTCATTGGAAAAACAACTGACCTGGAAAATAGACCCAGGAGAGACAATTTCAAAATCACTGGACTACCCGAGAGCCATAATCAAAAGGAGGACCTAGACAGCATCTTTCAAGAAGTTATCAAAGGAAACTGCTCTGTTATCCTGGAACCAGAGGGCAAAATAGGCATGGGAAAAATCCACTGACCACCTCTGGAAAGAGATCCCAAAATAAAAACTCCAAGGAACATTATAGCCAAATTTCAGAACTATCAGGTCAAGGAAAAATACTGCAAGTGGCCAGGAAGAATAATTCAAATATCAGGGAGCCACAATCAGGATTATACAGGACTTAGCAGCTACAACATTATAGAATCGGAAGTCATGGAACATGATATTATAGAAGGCAAAGGAGCTAGGATTACAACCAAGAGTCACTTATTCGACAAAATTAAGCATAATACATCAAGGGGAAAATGGTCATTCAATGAAATAGAAGGATTTCAAGCTTTCACAAGGAGAAGACCTAAATTAAGCCAAAAATTTAGTCTCCAAGAGAAGCCTAAAAAGGCAAAAGGAACCGTAAGAGATTCAAGAGAGCTAAACTGTTTACATACCAACATGGGAAAATGATACTTTTAATTCTTAAAAATTGTATCACTAATAGTACAACTAGAAGGAATATACATAGAGAGAGGATACAGGTATAAAGTGAATTTGAGGGAATGGCATAAAAATAATTAAGGGATGAGAAAGAGAAGTACACTGGGTGCATAAAGAAGGGAGATGTAGAACATGATAAATTGTTTCACATGAAGAAGTGCAAAAGACCTTACAGTGGATGGGGATAAGCTAGAAGCCTTCCCAATAAGATCAGGGGTGAAGCAAAGATGCCTATTATCACCACTATTATTCAACATAGTACGAGGAATGTTAGCTATAGCAATAAGAGGAAAAAAAGAAATAGAAGGAGTTAGAATAGGCAATGAGGAAACAAAACTATCACTCTTTGCAGATAATATAATGGTGGACTTAGAGGATCCTAGAGATCAACTAAAAAACTAGTTGAAATAATTAACAACTTTAGAAAAGTTGCAGGCTATAAGGTAAACCCACATAAATCATCAGCATTTCTTTATATGACCAACAAAACCCAGCAGCAAGAGCTAGAAAGAGAAATTCCATTTTAAAATAACTGTAAATAATATAAAATACTTGAGAGTCTACATGCCAGAATTTAGAGAGACTGAAGGACAGTTATGAGCCCTGTTCTGAGTACTTCTTTTCTCAGACCACCAAGGTCTGTGCCAAAGAGGACAGAAGGATCCCATTTGATATTGTAGAGTCAGTTAAATAGTATAGTAGATAGAGTACTGGACTAGCAGACAGGAAATCATAAATTCAAATCTTGCTCCAGTCATTCAGAAATTGTGTGACCCTGGACAAGTCACTTAACCTTTCTCAGTCTCAGTTTCCTCATCTGTAAAATGGATAATAGCACCTATTTCATAGGGCTGTTGTGAGGATCAAATAAAATTTATATATATATATATTATATATATATGTGTGTGTGTGTGTGTGTGTGTGTGTGTGTGCTTTGCAATCCTTAAAGCACTATATAAATGCTAGATATTGTTGTTATTGTTTTTATTTTTCACTTCACTGGTGGTACTTTGCAGATTTCTTTTAATGGTTCCAATGTTCATTCAGGAAAAGTCCTTGAATTATCAAAGGATTCATGCCTTCAAAATACAGAATTATAAACTGCTACAAATTTCCCTGTGTTTGATATTGGGTTTGACTTAAGCCCCTAAAGGACTGGAACTGTGAACATACTGGAATATTACAATGTTGTAAGAAATAAAAAACAAGATAAATATAAAGAAGCATGGAAAGATTTATATCTAGTGCAGAGTGAAGTAAGAAGAACCAAATATATATGTGTATATATACATATATGAGCAACTCGGTGGCTCAGTGGACAGAGTGCTAGGTCTGGAGTCAGGAAAACTCATCTTCCTGAGTTCAAATCGTTTCAGACACTTCTTAGCTGTGTGACCCTGAGCAAGTAACTTAACCGTGTTTGCCTCAGTTTCTTCATCTATAAAATGAACTGGAGAAGGAAATGGCAAACCACTCCAGTGTGTTTGCCAAGAAAATCCCAAACAGGGTCATAGGAGAACAACTATTAAACAACAATAATAAGAGTTACATGCAATCATCAATGTTAATCCAGGTACTTAAACTCAGGATAAGAAAAAGATAGACTTAGCTATGTGCTAGAAAGTCTATAAATTGCCAGAATGAAAATTAAACAAAATTAAAGTTGAGATGAAGGATTTGTATGACTTTATGAATAAGGAACTTCCACTTCAGGTTTCTTCATTTATAGTTGGTTCTTTTACTCTTTTGCTTTGATAATACAGATGTCTTAGACCTATAAGGAGCTTCATGCTAGATCTGAAACTGGGACAGTGAGCTGAACACTCCATTTCAGAAAGAAATAACCAAAAAAAAAAAAAAAGGCCCTTGCCCCCAAGTAGGTTTTTGTTTCATTGCAGAGAAATGTGCCTGAGGCTCTGCCCAGCGCTTTTCTTTTTGGACTCCGTTGAAGACACCCCAGTTGCCTATATATAGCTCTGTCTTGTGTAAAGAATTTAAAAAGCATTAGAATGCAGAAATCAAAGAGACAATAAATTTAAAACCAATCTTATTGTCTGCAGCCTAAAGTGTTATTTAGATCAAAGGGGAGGGGACATCTGGCTTCTGGCTGGCTGCGAAAGTCAGATCACATGACCTATCGATTCCACTTGCTCATTTCCAGGGTCCACTAGAGCTGGAATTTTGCAATTCCCTGGGAAAGTTAAATTGGTGAATTAAAGTCAAACTTCCCCATGTTTTGGGAATGAAAACTACCTTTATAGAAGAATATGAAAATGGACAGGCCACTTCATTCACTGATTTTCTAGAGATTTATAAGTCCTGAAAGAATGAAAAGAAGTAGTTGTGTTGGGATATGGTGGCCTTTATTTCAATGACTACCCTTCTCCAACTCCTCCCCTCCCCCAAAACTAGATCTTTGTGGTTTGAAAAATAATACTGACCTTGCAGGGGAGGAAAGAAAAGAAAAAAAAATTGATAGGCTGTTTGGATTTTTGTTCTTACCTGCATCTGAGTTTAAAGTTTATTTGCAGAATGTTGAAATAGAAACTTTTGTCCATTTTCGCTTGTTTGTTTTGCTTTGGTTATAAACGTAAAGACTTGCTTTATCATCTGACTACCTATTTTCAAATGACTGTCTATGGCACAAAGATCTCTTGTGTTCTTGTGCCTAAATTTTTTTTCTCAACATCTGTACAAATTCTACACATGATTCACTTCCAAACTATATGAATTACAACCTCACTTTTGGCACAGAGGTGGAGTTATGGCAACCTGAAAGCCCATTTAAAAAAATAAATACCTGAAACAGAAAAGTATTCAGTCCTTATGTGACTTTGACTTCACTTACTCTCAAGAGAGAGTAACCCAAGTGCAGGGTATTCCAGTAATTGAGGAAAATAATTGTATATGGGGATAACAATTAAAAACAATTCCCTTCCATAGCCAGGCACCACTCCCCCACCAAAAAATGCTCTAGAAAGGAATCCAGACAACCACAAACTAAATAGCATGGGACATTTATACAAGTTGCCAGCTGCATGCCTAGACCACTAACACAGATCTTTCAACTTCCAAAACAAGGGCCAAGGTCCCTGCTGAAGTGTCACCACAGATTACTGGATGTCCCTCAGCCATGCTTGAGTATTTTGTGGGCTTCATTCCTCCCCCTACACAATGGTCTTCTGGAGGCTTAAACAAACAAAAGTGCATCTTCTGTCTTTCTCACCCACCTTCTCGTGGGAAAGGAACTCAGTCACCGACTACCATTTCCTAGTGGAAAATTATCTGCCTTCTAAACAAGAGTAATTGGAAAATTCCTCATGAGTCCTAGATTTCCAGCCCAGTAACCTTCCCCAAGAGACATGGCACTTTTGAGTAACCTTGGCTTGCTTCATGCCAATTATGACCATAATGGTAACTGATTAGAATATAGTCACCTTCTCAAGCCAAGAGTGTGGAGGATTGGGGGAGGATTGAAAGATGAGAACTATAGTACTGTGAATATCTGTATTTTAATACCTGACTACTTATCAAAGGAGAGGAGTATTCAGTAGCCTTCCATTCCTACGAGGTGTTGAAATAGTCATCTAGTGTTTCATTAGAAGGCATTGTTCCAGGAATTCTACTTTGGGAGCAGTGTCCAATTTCCTTTGTAGTCAAAAGATAGCATGGGAAAGCATCACAAGGGAGAGTTTGGTACTAGCTTAGCATTCCACTGTTGACAATGCCTCTGAAGAGACAAGAGAAGGAATAAATAAGGATCCCTTTCCATTTTGCCCCCAATAATTAGTCTTTGATTACGTAGTCTTAGTTTGTAAGATAATAAATGCCATCTTGAGCTCTGAACAGGACTGGGACCCAGGAACTTGTTGGTTCTATGTTCAAAAACCCAATGCCTTCTCCAACAGTAAGGCCATACCTCTTAGTCTCTTTTAGTGAATCTCCAATACTTATGGAGGAAACAAAGGAAGAGTTTGGTATTGTAGAAAGAATGACAGATATCGAGTCAGAGGACCTCAGTTAAAATTCTGGCTTGGCTACTTTTTACCTGTGTGACCTTAGGCAAGTCACTTAATATCTCCAGGCGTCTGTTTTCAAAGGAGTTAAACTAGATGACCTCTCATTTCCAGCTCTATGATCCTATGACTCTTGATGCCCTACTTAAAGAAAATAGGATCACTTCTGTATCTATGACCACATATGTCCTTTAACTCTGAGAAGACTCAGGGATGGCTATACCCTGCCCTGTACATTTATGGAATGACTGATAAAGGCAACAGACTTCTATTAGAAATCCATTTAAATAGACTATTAATTAGAGGAAATTTAAAATCATTTCCCTTTATAAAAAGTCTCCATTTTTACTTCTTGATTCTTCAGATTTCTAAAAAATAAACATTTAAAAATTTTCCCTTCCCTCCTCCAAAATTCAAACTAACAAAGGCAAGGGGCAGGTAGGGGGTGCAGTGGATATAGAGTGTCCAGCCTGGAGTCAGGAAGACTCATCTTGCTGAGTTTAAAATCTGGCCTCAGGCATTTACTAGATGTGTAACTCTGGGCAAGTCACGTAGCTCTCTTTGTCTCAGTTTCCTTATCTGTACAATGAGCTGGAGAAGGAAATGGCAAACCACTCCAGTATCTTTGCCAAGAAAACCCCAAAAGGGGTCACAAAGAATCAGACACAATTGAAATGACCAAACAGAACAAAGCCAAATTTTGGCTGGAGGAGACTGGGGTGAAATGAATCTGAAATAAATGTCTGGTAATTGAAAGTAACACAGACTCCATTATTGTTTATGGCCTTATTCTCAAGGTTGGATGAGCATGTTGAAAAATATGGTACCACCTTTTATTCACATGGTTATCAGGCATGGCATAGACCTGAGCTTCCCCACTCCCACCCTCCACCCTCAACAACCCCCAAATGACAATAGACTTCACAATCTGTTCTGAAAGAAGAGTTTGCTTATCCTAGTCCCAGTTCCAGCCTAACCAGCTTCTCTGCCCACTTATATTTCCTTTCTACTTTTCTGAGAGGTGTTTTTAGCTCTTTGCCTTAAAAGCACAATCTCAACCACCAGCATTACCAAAATTAGTTTCTGATAAATGCAAAGGCAGACAAGGGTTTCCTATATCCCTAGTGAGTGAGTAGATGATGAAATCTTACAGATAAGTATCAAGATCCAACTGACCTAACCAAAGTTTTAATTAGACCATGGTTATAAAGTGAGGTACTTCTTATTTCCTGGTCACCAGCACCTTAAAATCCATGGAATACCAGTCCCCTGTAATCTGTTTTCCTAATTGAACATTCACCATTGTTTTTGTCCTTGCATATTTGATCTCCGTGTTTTGCCAATGTATACCACCCACACACAAACAGTCATACCTCAGAAATTTTCTCCAGAGGTTTCTACTAGGCTTGTATCAAACATTGTAAATTCCTTATCCCAGCTCTGTCTCCAACACACTATGGGCTTCAAAGGCAATCAATCACTTTAGCCTCCCTATAGAGCTGTAAGTTAAACTATGTAGATAAGATGCTGGGTACAAGTTCATAGTGGATGTATGTGTGTGTGAATTTTTTAAGCCACCAACCAATTTATTATGATTTAAAGGAACTGAAGCTTTTTTTAGTCCTCTGATCTACGTCATCCAAAGATATCTTCCTGCTCTGCTTAGCATTA